>NC_090937.1:1475682523-1475985554 GCF_040938575.1 Ambystoma mexicanum | reverse complement strand
GTTTCAGGTAAAATGTCACTTTTTGTTCCCCAGTTTAAGTCAAGACAATTTTTACATATGCAGCTAGAATGCTGATTCTAAGTTTAAAACTATGACATTTTAACAGTTACAAACTATGTGACACTCAAAAGTAGGTCACTCAGTTAATTTAAACATTTTCGATTTTTGGTAGTTTTAAATCCAGTTTCAGTTAGGCTGCTGCAGACCTGCAAAGCTCAGCCAGTCTTGTTATGAACATTGTTTTGGGGCTCTTCAACTTCCCAGATTTAGTATGCACACATACTTCATTCTGCCAGATGTCCGCTGGTGTTCAGTGAGATTTTTGGATGTGTTGCAATGTTTGAAAATAGGCATTTTGAGCTGGCATTCAGAGAAACCAAAGGTAATTTTAAAGTGTGGTTTTTCCTTTGGCACACATTTCACTCATGGCACCCCGGCCCATCCTGCTCTCACTGGTGGGTGGCAAGTTAGGCAACCATTTTAGTGTGCACAAACTGTGTGGTTCTCCTGGATTTTGGCGCACATGTGGGCTTTTTGGCCATCTTGGATTTTCTAAGCCCACAGCACCAAATGTTGCAGCATGATAGCTCAAACATGGGTCAGGACACCCAACAAGGCCCCCCACGTGACTGCACTTTGAATTTGAGTCTATGGGGAGTCGGGTGCACAAAAGGTGATGACCCACGCACTGGTATGTCCGCATAATCTTCTTCCAATTCTGCAAATGGCACAGTTCAGCATCTTTTCCTCCATCTGATATTGATCGATCGGTTCTCCTCGCCGGTCCTGATGGGAATATTGGGCGGTACCCCGGGCCCCTTGGGTCTCTGCTCCCGGTCTCCGGATCGTCCTCCTAGGCCAGTCTCCAGGTTTTCTTTCTCCTAGGACGACAAAGGAAAAGCGGCAATACCTATTCATGGACATTTCTCCCCAACCATTGATATATTGGGGTGGCATATATATTTTAGAACTCAACAGATATGAACATGCACATTTTTTTTAAATTAAGAGACAGGAACACATAAACTTGAGAAACACAGAATTTGATAGGCTATACGTAGGATATTTTAAGTTTGGAACTGAATTACTCTGGAGCGGCCCCCTCTGGTATTGCAGAGGACTCCTCCAGTTGCTGCAGAGTGTGCCTGGGATGGCAACACTTTAGCTCATTTATATGTACCCACTTGTCTTCCCACTCTGCCAAACCACCTTTGGGGATGCGGATCTTGTAGGCCACAGGGGAGATCTTGTCTATAATCTCAAAGGGTCCCTTCTATGTAGGCAAACATTTTCGCTGTTTGGCCTGGTTCCTTTGGAAATTGTAAAGATAGACCCGGTCCCCCACCTGATATTCCTTCCTGGAAGTTTTCAGGTCATAGTGGGTCTTCATACACTCGGCTGATCTTCTAGATTCCGCTGAGCATAGGCAAAAGCATGTTGAAGGTGTTTCCTTAAATTCTCCACATACTCATGAGTTGTGGAGGCATTTATCAACGTTTGCTCTTGGGTTCTGTAGAGCAAATGCTGAGGAAGCACCATCTTGCGTCCAGTCATCAACTCAAATGGTGACATTTTGGTTGCAGATGAAGGGGTATATCTGATGGCCATTAGGACCAGAGGTAATCGGATATCCCAACTTGGCCCAGAATCTGCCACAAACTTCTTTAATATGCTCACAATGTTTCGGTTATATCGCTCCACTGCCCCAGAAGAAGCTGGCCTGTAAGCAATATGTAGCTTTCTTTTGACCCCCAGTATCTCCCACATCTTTGTCATTACTTCACTGGTGAAGTGGCTACCTCTATCTGACTCAATCCTTTGAGGTAAACCAAAACGGGAAAAGATGTGGTTAATCATCAAGGCAGCTGCCGTTTCTGCCTTGCAGTTTGGGGCTGGGAGACATTCCACCCACTTGGTAAACAAGCATGTCACAGTCAACATGTACTTATTCCCCCTAGCAGAGCGAATCACGGGGCCTACAAAGTCGATTTGTAAATCTGACCATGGGAGTGTCATTCCCCTCTTTTGGAGAGGCGCCCGGTGTGTGAGGGATGTTGGCTGAAATTGTGCACACACAACACAACCCTTCAAATATTGGTTGAGGTCCTGGCCCATGTGTGGCCAGTAGGCAACCACTCTTAAGATTCCAGTGTTGTGTGAAACCCCTTTTGACCGGCGGTGGCCGCATCATGGGCGTGACTTAACATCAGGCTTCGGAATCAGGTAGGAACCACCCACTGATCGTGGCCAGCTTTGGATTTCCTTACCAGCAAGCCGTCTTGGATTCGGAACATTTTTGGACATTTCATCAACACTCTTAGGTCCTCTTTCCCAATGTAATCGGTATCCGTCAGGGGAAAGTTCTCAGGGTCCTCAAGGTGTTGGTAAAACTTACCAATAATTGGAACCCCCCTTCTGAGCTGTAATCAAATCAGCATCAGGGGTCTCCTTACTCCATTGGGCAGTTGAAAGATCATTGTGAGCATTTGTCTGGGACCTAGTGATAGCAGTGACCTGGATTTCCCCCAACAGGGACTCTATTTCAATTAGATCCCCTTGGATGGCCCCGGTTTTGGCCAGCTTATCAGCTAAGTCATTTCCAGTTTTGTCTGGTCCCTCTACTTTGGAATGACCCTTGATCTTTTTCCAATAGATGGTCATCTCATTCGAGGTGACCAGATCATCAATGTTTTGGATCAACTTCCCATGTTTCAAGGGTTTGTTGTTAGCACATAACATGCCTCTAGTTTTCCAATTAACCAGGTGCTCCACGAACCCGTTCCGTACATAATCAGAATCTGTGATTATGACCAGTTCGTGGAGTTGATGTTGGACAGCAGTGAGGATGGCTTGATGCACAGCCATCAATTCTGCCACCTGACTACTTCGGGGACCAATTTTGTATCTAGCGGAGGGTTCTGGAAACTCCTTCACCCATGCATTCCCTACGCCAGCCACCAGTTCTTTCTCGCCGTCGTTGTCAACATGGTAAGAGCATCCATCCACATAGACAGTGGGCATTCCCTCACACTTGTCCTCTTCAAAGACTTTGTGTGGGGAATTAAGGTATGCCTCCGTGTTGTCCTTGATTTTTAGACTTTCGTCCTCGAGACAGTTTTCTCTGCCACAATCATGCAAGTCAGCCAGACCTTGCGCGAGGGGACTCTTCTTGTTTTGGCCATATTTGACCTCCACAGGAAAGCCTTGCATTGACAGAATCCAGGAAGTATTTCGGGAATTACTCACATTCCCGGCCTGGATTCTGTCACTTTGGAGATATTGCAGAGGCTGGTGTGGAGTCTCCACTATGATGTGTTCCCCCTGGATAAACGGGCAGTAATTCTTCAATGCCCACACCGTTGCCAGCAGTGCCTTCTCACAATCGTTGAATTTTTCCTCCACAGAGGATAAAGTTTTGCTCGCATAGGAGATTACTTTATTGACCTTGTCATGCTTTTGGTATAATACTGCCGTCAAGCACGTATTAGAGAACCCCGTCTCCAGGAAGAACTCCTTGTTTCTGACAGGGTAAGCTAGGCAAGGCGCTTCTGAGAGGCTTCTTTTGAGTTGTCCTACTGCCTCGGCTTGTTCTGGACCCCATTCCCACTTGACCCCCCCCTTCAGGAGATGAATCAGGGGTCCGGTGATCGCTGCGTAGCCCTCAATGAACTTTCTGCTGTAATTAGTCAGTCCAAGGAGGCTCCTTAGTTCCCGCAGAGTTGTGGGGTCTTTCAGTTTCTGAAGTGCTTCCACTTTCTTTTCCTGGGGACAGAGACCCTGAGGAGTAATCTCATGCCCCAAGAAATTAACACGGGTTCTACACCACTGTGCTTTCTGAAAGGAAAGTTTTGCTCCGGCGGCCCTCAACTGGGTCAGAACATAACGGATCTCCGCTATGTGTTCCTCCACAGATGAACTTTTGATGAGGACATCATCCGCATAAGCCAGGTTACCCCTTGCACCCAGGTTGGGCATGGCCTTGTGTAGGAAAATTTTGAATTCATTGCCGGAGTTGAGGTATCCGAAGGGAGTCCGGGTCCATGTGTACTGCTGGCCCCCAAAGGTAAAAGCCAGCTTGTATTGGTCCTCCCTACTGACAGGCATGGTCCAGTATCCATTGGTCAGGTCTATTGCTGTGAATACCTGTGACCCCTGAATCTGGGCCAGCCCTTGGTCAATGTAGGGCAGAGGCCATCGGGAAGTATGGACCCGTTTGTGGAGCTCCCTAAGGTCGGCGCAGAGTCTCCACTGGCCGTTTGGCTTCAATATTCCCAGCACCGGATTATTGAAAGTGCTGTGGACTGGACGGATTATTCCCCGGGATTCAAGGTTCTTAATTATTTCAGTAAGGGACTCCATGGATGCAAGAGGCAAGCGATATTGTTTCACAAACACTGGAGTCATTCCAGGGTCCGTTGGGATTGTTGTTGTGTGGATGTCGGTGCGACCACAGTCATATGAGTCTACCGCAAAGAGATCTTGGAAATCCAAGAAAACTTGTTTCAACTTTTGCTTTTGTTCCAGAGTCACACAGGCATCAGCTAGGTTGACTCTCTCTTCCAGCATCTGCCTGAAGCCTGGAAAGACTTCAGGTTTGGCTATTTCAGCGGCCTCCTCCAGCTGGGTGGAGAAGTCCCTGGTCAGAGTGCTGATTTGGACTGGAGGCTTCAGGTGGGAAAGGCAGCCCTCATGGACCTGGAAAATCACCTCATCCCTCCTGAAGTCACAAGTCACATCTTCCTAACCATAAGAGCAAGAAGTGTACACCAGGAAGTTTCCCCCATGCCGGGTAAAAATCCTGTCTGGTGTTGTATTGTCATCACTGTCACTGTGAAAACAGTCCTTGGGGATTGGTCCTAACAGTTCATTTCCTAAATCAATGGAAAAATGTTGATCATCAACCGCCATTCCAATAATGGTGCCTGCGGCTAGAGTAATACTCTTTAAGTCGCTCTTATCCACCTCTATTGGAATGGTGTCATGTTCTATGTTGACTAATGGAGTTGGGTTTACCCCTAACCCTTGCGGTTGGAGAGAAGCATTTAGATGTATATAAGCATCAGGGTTTTGCAAATATTGTACTCTTTTAACTTTCACTTCCAGGGAGAATTGTCGGGTCCTTTCTGGGATGGTGACTTCCTCTTTGATCTGAATTTCAACTCCATAAGGTAGCAATTGAGCTGACCTAAGTGCTTTTTCTGGATCATCAAAGCCCATTGGATTATCCGCTAATCGGGACCAAGCTTTGAAGTTTATTAGGTCCAAACTAATGGCAAAGCGATTGAGAATGTCACTGCCTAAGTAAAAAGCGGCAGTGACATCTCGCACAACCCAACAATTGTGGACTATGCTCTTGTTGCCAATGGAGATTTTGAGCATACACCTGCTTGGCAGGAGATGTTTGGAATTGGGTGCTTCCAGGTCCATTTCCCATTTGTCTATCAGTTTGAATGTGGGAATGGCTGGATCTTTTGGGAGTTGCGGAACATGGCTTCGCTGATGAAGCTCTTACCGTTGTTCACACACACTCGAGCGAGAACAGAGTCCTTCCCATCATTTAACTGAACAGGGATGAACAACTGCTCTCCAATTTGCTGAATATCAGCCAGGCTCTGAGCTGATTTCACATCTTTCTGGACTATAGGAGTGGGAGTTTCTGATTGTGGATTAGTAAAGAATTTCAAAGTGTTTCCTTCCAGCGTGGAGTACCACTTTAAACTGGAAGGAAGGTTGATTTTCAGAAATAGAGAGGACCCCCCATCACCAGTCTGTTGTCCTACTGCTATTACTGTCACGTCTGGAGTTTGGTTGTTCTGGAAGTGAAATTCTACTTGGTCAGATTTCTGTTCAACCATGTGGCAGGTGCCGTTTAAACTAACATGGTTGTCACTCTGTTTTAATTTTATTGGTCGGCTAGTCTGGGTCCAGAGGACCTTGTTTGCACAATCTATTAGGGGTGACAACCTTCTCAGGAGGTCATTCCCTAGTAAACAAGGGGTGCCCTCTGGAGTCACTACTATGACCGGGTGTTTCACCTTGTGTCGCCCAATTTTAATGTCCAAGTCTGCAGTCCCCTCAACGGGAATTTCCTTCCCGTCAAAGTTCTGCAGTTGTCCAGGAAGAGAGGTGAGAGGAATACGGTAATTCTCCCCCTTCCTGCATTTAGTTCATCAAAGGCCCTTTTGGACAGAAGGGTAGCTTGGGATCCAGTGTCCACCAGTGCCAAAATTGTACCCTGCCCCTGTACCTGTACCGGGGCATAGTATCTTCCCTCCTTCTCCTCAAGGGGGCACAGATAATACACATTTTTGGACAACTGGTGGGCTAACATTCTGGTTTTGGACATTGCTAGAGAAGAGATTTGGGCATAATTCTGTGGAGAGCCTTGGGAATCTGAAAGAAAAAGTTGGCAACTGGAGATCAGAGCCATTGTGGGTTCCCCTGGTTCCGATTCTGGGCTGCCCCCCCTCCCCTTCTTGGAGGCAGTCACCAGGATGGGTTTGAACCAGGGGATCTCGGTATTGTGGGTTCTGGGATGAGATGATGGGCGGCGGTAGCTCAGTCTCCATATCTCCCCAGTCTGGATTGGAATCCCTTGGGACCCATTTTTCCTTGGGAGGAGTTCCCCCATCTCTGAAGGAGAAGGTCCTTTCCCCAGGATCCTCTGAGGATCCCTCTCCCTCAAATTGGAAGACCTGCACCTCCTCCACAAAGTGGGTCTGTTTGGGTCCTTTGTTTCTCCTACCCCCCCTCTGCTCCTTGGGAGGCAGGCTTTCAGGGGTAGGAGATTTTGTTTCCGGTTCCTGGTTTTCCAGGGGCTATTTACAAGTTGGGAAGGAAGCTTCCTCCAAGGCTTTACACCCCCCTTCCCCTTGTGCCTCCTCCTTGGTAACCGGTGTGTTATCGGGGTGCTGCCCCCGTCATTGTTCTGGAACACCAGGTCCAGAGTTTGGGGCATTCGGCGGTGGCATGCTCATCTGAGGGTTCTGTTGAGCCCTCAGTATGTGACCCAGATCTCGTGCCATATTTTGGACCTGGCGCTCAAGTTGTGAAACCCGCTCAGGCTGATACGGGGCTCTATTTTCTCCCCTAGGCTGATCCCGGGAAGGGTAGCTATCCCTTCTCTGGTAGTACCCCTGGTTGGGAAGATTTTGGTACCCCTCCACCCTTGGCCTCCCCTCTCCCGGATTAGGTTGTCTGGGCTCAGGGAATTGGGGAAAGAAGGATGGATGATTTTGGGGCTGGAAATTGGGTGGATACCTGGGGAAAAAGTTCTGCCCAGGATTTGGAGAATTTCTGCCCTCCTGGGGGAAGTTAGGAGGGAAGTTCCCCGGGTCAGGTGCTTGGCTGGATCCCCCCCCTTGGGCAGGAGGAGTCCACACATAACCCAGGATTGGTCGGATTCCCTTATAGCGGGGAGTTACATAGTCAGGGGAGCGGGGGACCCCATTTGTGGGACTACCTCCTCGACTCCCTGTCTGTGACTGGCCCGAGGGATTTCTGGGCTTAGGATTATTAGGTGCAGGTAGGTTTTTAGCCCCCCCATCTCCAAGTCTAAAACGGGGGCAACCTTTACCTCTGCCACCTTGGCAGCAGCAGGGGTGCTGTTGGTTTTGGGATTTTTCTGGGTATTGCTTTTATTTTCTATGGGCTTCTGCACCTCATAGATCCGGGTAGCCTGTTCAATGACCCAGTCTAAAGATCTTTTCTCATGAAAATCTCTCACGAGCTGGGTCATTATATAGTTGGGCAAGGCATGGAAAAATCTATTGACAAATTCTCTGCTGTCTGTGCGCAGCCTTCTGGTGGTCTGCGCAAAGGCACATTTCAGTTCTTGCACGAATTCTTGTGGGGCCTGATCCTCCCCAAATTGCAAATTGTAGGCTGCCTTGCGAGCCTCTTGAGGATTTCTGTGAACAAAAAAATGTTTCAAGATGGCCGCCTTATAGGTGGACCATCTTAAATGATTTTAGTCCTCCAGCCCCGCAAAGAAACTGGAGTATTCTGGTGAGAAGGTCCACTTTACATATTGAATACAGCTTTGGCTGTCCTTCAAATGGAAAGTCTCCATCATTTGTTCGTAAAGCTCCAAGTGTTCCCAAACAGAATACTTGGCGTTCTTGTGATAAGGCGTGATGACACTCCTTATTGCCTTTATTTGCTTCAATGGGTCCTTAAGCAAGGCCCTTTTTGCCTTATAGGCCTTTTTGTTTCGGGTAACCCTGGTCCATTCATCCTCTGACTCAGGGGCACTGCTCCCAGAGGTTCCTGTTTGATCTTCCTGGTTTTCCCGGATTATGCGAGCCTGGGATTGGCTGGCAGAATGTGGGGACCTGGTCTCCTGTGTCCTGCGCCGTTCAGAGGAGTCTTCAGATTTCTCCTTGCTGCCAGGATTTGATAGGTACCCCCCCACTGACCTAACTGGGCAGAGGTTTTCAGGATGCCCTTAATGGGCCTATTCTCCTGGGGTTCCCCACTAAATTGCACTGTGCTTGGGTGCCCATACCCGGATGCCCGCCCATCCATTCCTGGGAGGTACTGGCCTATGAGCCCCATGCTTCTGGCTGGATAGTAATCTGCCATCCATGTGGCCCGGTGCTCATGTGCGCCAGGGGACATGGGGGTGGCAGAGTCCAGGGACTGAGAGAGATAAAGGCCTCTGGTACTAGGGCTCCTGAGGTTATGCCCAGGAGTTTCCCTTTCCCAGCGAACCTGGTCTCTATCCGCCCCTGCTTCCTGTTGCAATGCAAGAGCCTGCGCCTTCAGTTCCTCAGTTAAGGCCTTACTAGACTCTATCAGTCTCTCCTGCATTGCTACCTTTTGTTGGAGCCTATCATTGTGCTGGCAGAGAGCCTCATTCTCTCTCTGCGTTTCATGATTGGTCCTGGAGCACTGGGCCAGTCTTTGCTGCAGGAGGGTTACCTCCTGAGTCCCATCCCTACTGGCCTGCTCCTGTCTTGCCAGAGCCTCCTCCACCCTCCTGGTGTGCTCTAGCAAGTCCTGGTATTCTTTTTGGAGGTCACCCAGTCCCTGGTGGGCCAGGTGATTTTCTTCCATTTTTCTTTTTAAGTGGCAGCCTTCCTGGCCTAAGGTGTCCCTTTCCTGACTAAGAGTCTGCATCTGTACCGTCAGGTCGTTCCTTTGCCTTTGGAAGGCACCAGCTTTCTGGCGCTCCTGATCAAACTCTGCCTGGGTATCCAGGTCTTTCAGGATCAGTTTATTGCTCTCCTCTTTCTCTCTGTCTAGTTGGATTTGCAGGGTGGCTACCTGCTCTGTGCGTGCCCTGTTGAAATTGATCTGTTGCTCTAGCTTTTTCTGGCTCTGCAGTAGGGAGTCCAAACTGTCTTGACGTTCCTTCTGCAAGGCCAGAATTCTGGTATCCTGGTCAGCCTTTTCCTGTTGCAGTATATCCATGTCCTCTTTTATTTTAATGATATACTGCCTACTATCATTTTCTGACTCCTGGCTCCTCTGCAGCCTCTGCTCAGAAGAGTCCAGATCAGATTGGGCCTTCTGTAATGCCAGCAGTTGCCTACTCGCCAGATCTTGGCCTTCAGCACATTTGTCCTGCATGGCTCCCATAAGTAAATATAAATATGCCGCTACCCTGGCAATCTTGTTGTGCTCATCCTTGGCCTTAGGGGACATATATAGTTCACTCAGGGCCACATGTAAGGGACCCTGGTCTCTCCATATATCTGACCCTGTTTCAGTGATCTGGGGTGCGATTGCCTGCAACCAGACCGTCTGGTCCCGATGAGTCCACTCACCTCTCACAAATAGCTTATGTAAGAAGTGCTCTCTGGCTATTTTCATATCTACCAAGGTCGTCATTCTGGAATTTGAGTTCCTTCCTAACTTACAGAAGTTTGTATTTTATTTTTTCAAAACAGACCTTTTCCTTAGAGCGTTCCTTTGAGGAGTGCTTTACAGCGTAACACAGCGTGGTGATCCGACCGGATATGTGTATCTGGTCAACTGGCACACTGTATTAATCTGCACAAGTGACAGATCTAACCCAAACGTCCGGCTCGAGCCCCCACTTTGTAAGAGGATTCAATCCAGCACTACAGCTAAGTCAATGCCTAGTCTGGGATACTGAATGGAAACCCTTATTGATGTATCTTTATGTCCAGTTCATGAGTTCTGGATGACTACCCTATATAACACCCCTCTCTTGGAACCCCCTGACCCCACTGAGCCAAGAAGTAGTTCTGTTTTGCAAGTTTAAACGGTTTATTTGAGAATGTAAACAATATATATATATCACACTTTATAATAAATTAATAATTAATATCACACTTCAGAACATGAGCAGTTAACAACAATGGGTAATGTTCTACTAATAAACTGATTTGATTACCCAGGAGTAGTATAAAGGATGAGGTAGCACGCTTGGGAATAGGAACAGAAGAATAAGGTGGTAGAGAATGCTTTATCTAGTTTCAGATGGATGCAACGTTGAATGAAATGCAATACAGAAAATACTCAATATGATTTCAACAAAACAATGTAATCACTTTTCTCTGGCAATCCACTCCCCCCCTTATGCAATGTAAGGAAATGAAGAGGAGAGCACACAGTTCTTAGAAATGCAATCAAATGTAATTCAGTTCACCCCAGCAAGCTTAGACTACAGAAGTTTGAAACACAGGCCCAAAATGCTTTTATATGTGCTAGCAATGAAGTGAGGAATATGCTGAAAATGGTTTTAATTCCATTTAGAAGGTTCAGGGTGAGTGAAATATACTTGGGATGAGTTCAGGCTCACTTTATCAAAGATCTAGGAGTAACTAGCAGGTTAAACAAATTTTTGGCAAAGGAAAGCAAGGATGCTGCTGTTTTCACACGTGGCTGGATTTTTAACCAAATCGCGAATCGCGGCAAAATTCGGTTCTAAACATGTTGAAAAGCTGAGATTCTAAGCTTTCAGAGGAAAGTTAAACCAAGTTCCTAGCCCAAACGGTTCCAGAGATACGGACGATTAAATAAAGGTAGTTTTTCGGATTTGAAATTTTAAAAGTTCAAAGCGAGAGGTTACAGCTTGCAGCTAGAAAATGACAGGTGACAGTTCTACTTATGTTAAATAGATTGAATTATATTATATTAAACTAAGGGATAGGTTCTGAGTTTTGCTGAGTACTCACAAGAGATTTTGGACAGGAAGGCGACTTTGTCACGGATCCGGTCACTGCGCACAGTACTTCACAGCGATCTGGACTCCGGTTCCGAGTACAGCTCTGCTTTCTGGGTCACCGGCACTGCTCCTGGATCTTGGGTTCTGCTGGTCTGGTCTAGCACCGGTCTGCACGGCTCCTAGTTCCGCTTTCTCCGGACACAGCAATGCTCTAGGCAGGGAATTCAAACAGCTCGCCCGGCTGTTGATAGTCTGCAAATGATTTGTGGGCCTGCTGACAAATACTTTTGCTTGCAGTGGGCCTTCTTGGTTCAAAGTTCTGTAGTCTCTGTTTTGCTTGGAAGTCTAAGTGTAGGATCTCTGGATGTGAAGTCGTCGGTCAGCATGCTCCGCAGCAAATGGAATTGAATGTCTCTACCTGTCCCAGCAGTCTCTTTTTATGTGTTTTGAAAGTGGGTGGAGAGACTAGCTTTCTAGGCCCAACCCCTTCAGAGTTCTGATAGGTTGGAGAATTCTTTGCATTCTCACTGGAGAACAGGATTGTGTGCTAGAATGATGTCATTTAATGGCTTGCAGAAAGGACACTCCCCTGTCAAATTACACACAAATCTATATTTGACCTAAAGACATATTTCATAGATACACAGTGGTTTGAAATTACATGCACCCATCACGGATCACATGAGGTATACTCTGTTCAAACTCTGATGTTTCTAAGAGCTCGCATTCAGAACTGGCAACATTTTGCGTTTTTTAACTGGTTTTGCAACATTGGTTTTTCATTAAAAATTATACACATATACACGGCCTGTCCATACATACTCCAGTAAATTCCCATGTCTCTAGCTTAAACACAGAGTCTGTGGTGTCAATAAATAGCGGGGTTTTGCCCCAGAACATCACACAAATTCACAACGCGTCTTAAAACGTGCACCGAAAAATCACAAGAATTATGGTATCATTTAAATAATTTTGACAAGTCTGCACTGTGAGTTATACATCTTTCTTAGAATCATATTCTGGCCAACAGGGGTGTGTCTTTTCAGGTCACATGGCATAGAAACCAGTTTATCTAGTTTCTGCCAAGCTCAGAGACCCTGCCCCTCCCAGCTTCTGCCAAGAGGAAGCTGTTTTACAGTCCCCCCAATAAACCATCTGCCTGAGTCAAGGCAGGGCTTTGTTCAAAAGGATGCCATTTACGACCACCCTAACAAACCATCTGCCTGGGCCCTTTCGTTAATTTCTTGCAATCCCCTGGTAATTCAATCAGAGAGTGTGTGACCTCCTTTTGGCAGGAGCAACAGAATGCAGCCAGGCCTGGGAATGCATTTGTTGGGCAAGCCCCCACACCTGTCGGGGGTAGCTGTCTGGCAGAATTCCAGTTTCCTTAAGCCAGGTTTCAGGTAAAATTTCACTTTTTGTTCCCCAGTTTAAGTCAAGACAATTTTTACATATGCAGCTAGAATGCTGATTCTAAGTTCAAAACTATGACATTTTAACAGTTACAAACTATGTGACACTCAAAAGTAGGTCACTCAGTTAATTTAAACATTTTCGATTTTTGGTAGTTTTAAATCCAGTTTCAGTTAGGCTGCTGCAGACCTGCAGAGCTCAGCCAGTCTTGTTATGAACATTGTTTTGGGGCTCTTCAACTTCCCAGATTTAGTATGCACACATACTTCATTCTGCCAGATGTCCGCTGGTGTTCAGTGAGATTTTTGGATGTGTTGCAATGTTTGAAAATAGGCATTTTGAGCTGGCATTCAGAGAAACCAAAGGTAATTTTAAAGTGCGGTTTTTCCTTTGGCACACATTTCACTCATGGCACCCCGGCCCATCCTGCTCGCACTGGTGGGTGGCAAGTTAGGCAACCATTTTAGTGTGCACAAACTGTGTGGTTCTCCTGGAGTTTGGCGCACATGTGGGCTTTTTGGCCATCTTGGATTTTCTAAGCCCACAGCACCAAATGTTGCAGCATGATAGCTCAAACGTGGGTCAGGACACCCAACAAGGCCCCCCCCCACGTGACTGCACTTTGAATTTGAGTCGATGGGGAGTCGGGTGCACAAAAGGTGATGACCCACGAACTGGTATGTCCGCATAATCTTCTTCCAATTCTGCAAATGGCACAGTTCAGCATCTTTTCCTCCATCCGGTATTGATCGATCGGTTCTCCTCGCCGGTCCTGATGGGAATATTAGGCGGTACCCTGGGCCCCTTGGGTCTCTGCTCCCGGTCTCCGGATCATCCTCCTAGGCCAGTCTCCAGGTTTTCTTTCTCCTAGGACGACAAAGGAAAAGCGGCAATACCTATTCATGGACATTTCTCCCCCACCATTGATATATTGGTGTGGCATATATATTTTAGAACTCAACAGATATGAACATGCACATTTTTTTAAATTAAGAGACAGGAACACATAAACTTGAGAAACACAGAATTTGATAGGCTATACGTAGGATATTATAAGTTTGGAACTGAATTACTCTGGAGCGGCCCCCTCTGGTATTGCAGAGGACTCCTCCAGTTGCTGCAGAGTGTGCCTGGGATGGCAACACTTTAGCTGATTTATATGTACCCACTTGCCTTCCCACTCTGCCAAACCACCTTTGGGGATGCGGATCTTGTAGGCCACAGGGGAGATCTTGTCTTTAATCTCAAAGGGTCCCTTCCATGTAGGCAAACATTTTCGCTGTTTGGCCTGGTTCCTTTGGAAATTGTATAGATAGACCCGGTCCCCCACCTGATATTCCTTCCTGGAAGTTTTCAGGTCATAGTGGGTCTTCATACTCTCGGCTGATCTTTCTAGATTCCGCTGAGCATAGGCAAAAGCATGTTGAAGGTGTTTCCTTAAATTCTCCACATACTCATGAGTTGTGGAGGCATTTATCAACGTTTGCTCTTGGGTTCTGTAGAGCAAATGCTGAGGAAGCACCATCTTGCGTCCAGTCATCAACTCAAATGGTGACATTTTGGTTGCAGATGAAGGGGTAGATCTAATGGCCATTAGGACCAGAGGTAATCGGATATCCCAACTTGGCCCAGAATCTGCCACAAACTTCTTTAATATGCTCACAATGGTTCGGTTATATCGCTCTACTGCCCCAGAAGAAGCTGGCCTGTAAGCAATATGTAGCTTTCTTTTGACCCCCAGTATCTCCCACATCTTTGTCATTACTTCACTGGTGAAGTGGCTACCTCTGTCTGACTCAATCCTTTGAGGTAGACCAAAACGGGAAAAGATGTGGTTAATCATCAAGGCAGCTACCGTTTCTGCCTTGCAGTTTGGGGCTGGGAGACTTTCCACCCACTTGGTAAACAAGCATGTCACAGTCAACATGTACTTATTCCCCCTAGCGGAGTGAATCACGGGGCCTACAAAGTCGATTTGTAAATCTGACCATGGGAGTGTCATTCCCCTCTTTTAGAGAGGCGCCCGGTGTGTGAGGGATGTTGGCTGAAATTGTGCACACACAAGACAACCCTTCAAATATTGGATGAGGTCCTGGCCCATGTGTGGACAGTAGGCAACCTCTCTTAAGATTTCCAGTGTTGAGTGAAACCCCCTATGACCGGCGGTGGCCGCATCATGGGCGTGACTTAACATCAGGCTTCGGAATGAGGTAGGAACCACCCACTGATCGTGGCCAGCTTTGGATTTCCTTACCAGCAAGCCGTCTTGGATTCAGAACATTTTTGGACATTTCATCAACACTCTTAGGTCCCCTTTCCCAATGTAATCGGTATCCGTCAGGGGAAAGTTCTCAGGGTCCTCAAGGTGTTGGTAAAACTTACCAATAATTGGATCCCCCTGCTGAGCTGTAATCAAATCAGCATCAGGGGTCTCCTTATTCCATTGGGCAGTTGCAAGATCATTGTGAGCATTTGTCTGGGACCTAGTGATAGCAGTGACCTGGATTTCCCCCAACAGGGACTCTATTTCAATTAGATCCCCTTGGATGGCCCCGGTTTTGGCCAGCTGATCAGCTAAGTCATTTCCAGTTTTGTCTGGTCCCTCTACTTTGGAATGACCCTTGATCTTTTTCCAATAGATGGTCATCTCATTCGAGGTGACCAGATCATCAATGTTTTGGATCAACTTCCCATGTTTCAAGGGTTTGTTGTTAGCACATAACATGCCTCTGGTTTTCCAATTAACCAGGTGCTCCACGAACCCATTCCGTACATAATCAGAATCTGTGATTATGAACAGTTCGTGGAGTTGGTGTTGGACAGCAGTGAGGATGGCTTGATGCACAGCCATCAATTCTGCCACCTGACTACTTCGGGGACAAATTTTGTATCCAGCGGAGGGTTCTGGAAACTCCTTCACCCATGCATTCCCTACGCCAGCCACCAGTTCTTTCTCCCCGTCGTTGTCAACATGGTAAGAGCATCCATCCACATAGACAGTGGGCATTCCCTCACACTTGTCCTCTTCAAAGACTTTGTGTGGGGAATTTAGGTATGCCTCCGTGTTGTCCTTGATTTTTAGACTTTCGTCCTCGAGACAGTTTTCTCTGGCACAATCATGCAAGTCAGCCAGACCTTGCGCGAGGGGACTCTTCTTGTTTTGGCCATATCTGACCTCCACAGGAAAGCCTTGCATTGACAGAATCCAGGAGGTAATTCGGGAATTACTCACATTCCTGGCCCGGATTCTGTCACTTTGGAGATATTGCAGAGGCTAGTGTGGAGTCTCCACTATGATGTGTTCCCCCTGGATAAACGGGCGGTAATTCTTCAATGCCCACACCGTTGCCAGGAGTGCCTTCTCACAATCGTTGAATTTTTCCTCCACAGAGGATAAAGTTTTGCTTGCATAGGAGATTACTTTATTGACCTTGTCATGCTTTTGGTATAATACTGCCGTCAAGCACGTATTAGAGAACCCCATCTCCAGGAAGAACTCCTTGTTTCTGACAGGGTAAGCTAGGCAAGGCGCTTGTGAGTGGCTTCTTTTGACTTCTTTTACTGCCTCGGCTTGTTCTGGACCACATTCCCACTTGACCCCCCCCTTCAGGAGATGAATCAGGGGTCTGGTGATCTCTGCGTAGCCCTCAATGAACTTTGTGCTGTAATTAGTCAGTCCAAGGAGGCTCCTTAGTTCCCGCAGAGTTGTGGGGACTTTCAGTTTCTGAAGTGCTTCCACTTTCTTTTCCTGGGGACAGAGACCCTGAGGATAAATCTCATGCCCCAAGAAATTAACACAGGTTCTACACCACTGTGCTTTCTGAAAGGAAAGTTTTGCTCCGGCGGCCCTCAACTGGGTCAGAACATAACGGATCTCCGCTATGTGTTCCTCCACAGATGAACTTTTGATGAGGACCTCATCTACATAAGCCAGGTTACCCCTTGCACCCAGGTTGGGCATGGCCTTGTGTAGGAAAATGTTGAATTCATTGCCGGAGTTGAGGTATCCGAAGGGAGTCCGGGTCCATGTGTACTGCTGGCCCCCAAAGGTAAAAGCCAGCTTGTATTGGTCCTCCCTACTGACAGGCACGGTCCAGTATCCATTGGTTTCAACTTTTGCTTTTGTTCCAGAGTCACACAGGCATCAGCTAGGTTGACTCTCTCTTCCAGCATCTGCCTGAAGCCTGGAAAGACTTCTGGTTTGGCTATTTCAGCGGCCTCCTCCAGCTGGGTGGAGAAGTCCCTGGTCAGAGTGCTGATTTGGACTGGAGGCTTCAGGTGGGAAAGGCAGCCCTCATGGACCTGGAAAATCACCTCATCCCTCCTGAAGTCACAAGTTACATCTTCCTAACCATAAGAGCAAGAAGTGTACACCAGGAAGTTTCCCCCATGCCGGGTAAAAATCCTGTCTGGTGTTGTATTGTCATCACTGTCACTGTGAAAACAGTCCTTGGGGATTGGTCCTAACAGTTCATTTCCTAAATCAATGGAAAAATGTCGGTCATCAACCGCCATTCCAATAATGGTGCCTGCGGCTAGAGTAATACTCTTTAAGTCGCTGTTATCCACCTCTATTGGAATGGTGTCATGTTCTATGTTGACTAATGGAGTTGGGTTTACCCCCAACCCTTGCGGTTGGAAAGAAGCATTTAGATGTATATAAGCATCAGGGTTTTGCAAATATTGTCCTCTTTTAACTTTCACTTCCAGGGAGAATTGTCGGGTCCTTTCTGGGATGGTGACTTCCTCTTTGATCTGAATTTCAATTGCATAAGGTAGCAATTGAGCTGACCTAAGTGCTTTTACTGGATCATCAAAGCCCATGGGATTATCCGCTAATCGGGACCAAGCTTTGAAGTTTATTAGGTCCAAACTAATAGCAAAGCGATTGAGAATGTCACTGCCTAAGTTAAAAGCGGCAGTGACGTCTCGCACGGCCCAACAATTGTGGACTATGCTCTTGTTGCCAATGGAGATTTTGAGCATACACCTGCTTGGCAGGAGATGTTTGGAATTGGGTGCTTCCAGGTCCATTTCCCATTTGTCTATCAGTTTGAATGTGGGAATGGCTGGATCTTTTGGGAGTTGGCGGAACATGGCTTTGCTGATAAAGCTCTACCGTTGTTCACACACACTCGAGCGAGAACAGAGTCCTTCCCATCATTTAACTGAACAGGGATGAACAACTGCTCTCCAATTTGCTGAATATCAGCCAGGCTCTGAGCTGATTTCACATCTTTCTGGACTATAGGAGTGGGAGTTTCTGATTGTGGATTAGTAAAGAATTTCAAAGTGTTTCCTTCCAGCGTGGAGTACCACTTTAAACTGGAAGGAAGGTTGATTTTCAGAAATAGAGAGGACCCCCCATCACCAGTCTGTTGTCCTACTGCTATTACTGTCACGTCTGGAGTTTGGTTGTTCTGGAAGTGAAATTCTACTTGGTCAGATTTTTGTTCAACCATGTGGCAGGTGCCGTTTAAACTAACATGGTTGTCACTCTGTTTTAATTTTATTGGTCGGCTAGTCTGGGTCTAGAGGACCTTGTTTACACAATCTATTGGGGGTGACAACCTTCTCAGGAGGTCATTCCCTAGTAAACAAGGGGTGCCCTCTGGAGTCACTACTATGACCGGGTGTTTCACCTTGTGTCGCCCAATTTTAATGTCCAAGTCTGCAGTCCCCTCAACGGGAATTTCCTTCCCGTCAAAGTTCTGCAGTTGTCCAGGAAGAGAGGTGAGAGGAATACGGTAATTCTCCCCCCTTCCTGCATTTAGTTCATCAAAGGCCCTTTTGGACAGAAGGGTAGCTTGGGATCCAGTGTCCACCAGTGCCAAAATTGTACCCTGCCCCTGTACCTGTACCGGGGCATAGTATCTTCCCTCCTTCTCCTCAAGGGGGCACAGATAATACACATTTTTGGACAACTGGTGGGCTAACTTTCTGGTTTTGGACATTGCTAGAGAAGAGATTTGGGCATAATTATGTGGAGAGCCTTGGGAATCTGAAAGAAAAAGTTGGCAACTGGAGATCAAAGCCATTGTGGGTTCCCCTGGTTCCGATTCTGGGCTGCCCCCCCCCCCTTCTTAGAGGCAGTCACCAGGATGGGTTTGAACCAGGGGATTTCGGTATTGTGGGTTCTGGGATGAGATGATGGGCGGCGGTAGCTCAGTCTCCATATCTCCCCAGTCTGGATTGGAATCCCTTGGGACCCATTTTTCCTTGGGAGGAGTTCCCCCATCTCTGAAGGAGAAGGTCCTTTCCCCAGGATCCTCTGAGGATCCCTCTCCCTCAAATTGGAAGACCTGCACCTCCTCCACAAAGTGGGTCTGTTTGGGTCCTTTGTTTCTCCTACCCCCCCTCTGCTCCTTGGGAGGCAGGCTTTCAGGGGTAGGAGATTTTGTTTCCGGTTCCTGGTTTTCCAGGGGCTGTTTACAAGTTGGGAAGGAAGCTTCCCCTTGTGCCTCCTCCTTGGTAACCGGTGTGTTATCGGGGTGCTGCCCCCGTCATTGTTCTGGAACACCAGGTCCAGAGTTTGGGGCATTCGGCGGTGGCATGCTCATCTGAGGGTTCTGTTGAGCCCTCAGTATGTGACCCAGATCTCGTGCCATATTTTGGACCTGGATCTCAAGTTGTGAAACCCGCTCAGGCTGATACGGGGCTCTATTTTCTCCCCTAGGCTGATCCCGGGAAGGGTAGCTATCCCTTCTCTGGTAGTACCCCTGGTTGGGAAGATTTTGGTACCCCTCCACCCTTGGCCTCCCCTCTCCCGGATTAGGTTGTCTGGGCTCAGGGAATTGGGGAAAGAAGGATGGATGATTTTGGGGCTGGAAATTGGGTGGATACCTGGGGAAAAAGTTCTGCCCAGGATTTGGAGAATTTCTGCCCTCCTGGGGGAAGTTAGGAGGGAAGTTCCCCGGGTCAGGTGCTTGGCTGGATCCCCCCCTTGGGCTGGAGGAGTCCACACATAACCCAGGATTGGTCGGATTCCCTTATAGCGGGGACTTACATAGTCAGGGGAGCGGGGGACCCCATTTGTGGGACTACCTCCTCGACTCCCTGTCTGTGACTGGCCCGAGGGATTTCTGGGATTAGGATTATTAGGTGCAGGTAGGTTTTTAGCCCCCCCATCTCCAAGTCTAAAACGGGGGCAACCTTTACCTCTGCCACCTTGGCAGCAGCAGGGGTGCTGTTGGTTTTGGGATTTTTCTGGGTATTGCTTTTATTTTCTATGGGCTTCTGCACCTCATAGATCTGGGTAGCCTGTTCAATGACCCAGTCTAAAGATCTTTTCTCATGAAAATCTCTCACGAGCTGGGTCATTATATATTTGGGCAAGGCATGGAAAAATCTATTGACAAATTCTCTGCTGTCTGTACGCACCCTTCTGGTGGTCTGCGCAAAGGCACATTTCAGTTCTTGCACGAATTCTTGTGGGGCCTGATCCTCCCCAAATTGCAAATTGTAGGCTGCCTTGCGAGCCTCTTGAGGATTTCTGTGAACAAAAAAATGTTTCAAGATGGCCGCCTTATAGGTGGACCATCTTAAATGATTTTGGTCCTCCAGCCCCGCAAAGAAACTGGAGTATTCTGGTGAGAAGGTCCACTTTACATATTGAATACAGCTTTGGCTGTCCTTCAAATGGAAAGTCTCCATCATTTGCTCGTAAAGCTCCAAGTGTTCCCAAACAGAATACTTGGCGTTCTTGTGATAAGGCGTGATGACACTCCTTATTGCCTTTATTTGCTTCCATGGGTCCTTAAGCAAGGCCCTTTTTGCCTTATTGGCCTTTTTGTTTCGGGTAACCCTGGTCCATTCATCCTCTGACTCAGAGGCACTGCTCCCAGAGGTTCCTGTCTGATCTTCCAGGTTTTCCCGGATTATGCAAGCCTGTGTTTGGCTGGCAGAATGTGGGGACCTGGTCTCCTGTGTCCTGCGCCGTTCAGAGGAGTCTTCAGATTCCTCCTTGCTGCCAGGATTTGATGAGTACCCCCCCACTGACCTAACTGGGCAGAAGTTTTCAGGATGCCCTTAATGGGCCTATTCTCCTGGGGTTCCCCACTAAATTGCACTGTGCTTGGGTGCCCATACCGGATGCCCGCCCATCCATTCCTGGGAGGTACTGGCCTATGAGCCCCATGCTTCTGGCTGGATAGTAATCTGCCATCCCTGTGGCCCGGTGCTCATGTGCGCCAGGGGACATGGGGGTGGCAGAGTCCAGGGACTGAGAGAGATAAAGGCCTCTGGTACTAGGGCTCCTGCGGTTATGCCCAGGAGTTTCCCTTTCCCAGCGAACCTGGTCTCTATCCGCCCCTGCTCCCTGTTGCAATGCAAGAGCCTGCGCCTTCAGTTCCTCAGTTAAGGGCTTACTAGACTCTATCAGTCTCTCCTGCATTGCTACCTGTTGTTGGAGCCTATCATTGTGCTGGCAGAGAGCCTCATTCTCTCTCTGCGTTTCATGATTGGTCCTGGAGCACTGGGCCAGTCTTTGCTGCAGGAGGGTTACCTCCTGAGTCCCATCCCTACTGGCCTGCTCCTGTCTTGCCAGAGCCTCCTCCACCCTCCTGGTGTGCTCTAGCAAGTCCTGGTGTTCTTTTTGGAGGTCACCCAGTCCCTGGTGGGCCAGGTGATTTTCTTCCATTTTTCTTTTTAAGTGGCAGACTTCCTGGCCTAAGGTGTCCCTTTCCTGACTAAGAGTCTGCATCTGTACCGTGAAGTCGTTCCTTTGCCTTTGGAAGGCACCAGCTTTCTGGCGCTCCTGATCAAACTCTGCCTGGGTGTCCAGGTCTTTCAGGATCAGTTTATTGCTCTCCTCTTTCTCTCTGTCTAGTTGGATTTGCAGGGTGGCTACCTGCTCTGTGCATGCCCTGTTGAAATTGATCTGTTGCTCCAGCTTTTTCTGGCTCTGCAGTAGGGAGTCCAAACTGTCTTGGCGTTCCTTCTGCAAGGCCAGAATTCTGGTATCCTGGTCAGCCTTTTCCAGTTGCAGTATATCCATGTCCTCTTTTATTTTAATGATATACTGCCTACTATCATTTTCTGACTCCTGGCTCCTCTGCAGCCTCTGCTCAGAAGAGTCCAGATCAGATTGGGCCTTCTGTAATGCCAGCAGTTGCCTACTCGCCAGATAATGGCCTTCAGCACATTTGTCCTGCATGGCTCCCATAAGTAAATATAAATATGCCGCTACCCTGGCAATCTTGTTGTGCTCATCCTTGGCCTTAGGGGACATATATAGTTCACTCAGGGCCACATGTAAGGAACCCTGGTCTCTCCATATATCTGACCCTGTTTCAGTGATCTGGGGTGCGATTGCCTGCAACCAGATCGTCTGGTCCTGATGAGTCCACTCACCTCTCACAAATAGCTTATGTAAGAAGTGCTCTCTGGCTATTTTCATATCTACCAAGGTCGTCATTCTGGAATTTGAGTTCCTTCCTGACTTACAGAAGTTTGTATTTTATTTTTTCAAAACAGACATTTATCTTAGAGCGTTCCTTTGAGGAGTGCTTTACAGCGTAACACAGATTGGTGATCCGACCGGATATGTGTATCTGGTCAGCTGGCACACTGTATTAATCTGCACAAGTGATAGATCTAACCCAAACGTCCGGCTCGAGCCCCCACTTTGTAAGAGGATTCAATCCAGCACTACAGCTAAGTCAATGCCTAGTCTGGGATACTGAATGGAAACCCTTATTGATATATCTTTATGTCCAGTTCATGAGTTCTGGATGACTACCCCTATATAACACCCCTCTCTTGGAACCCCCCTGACCCCACTGAGCCAAGAAGTAGTTCTGTTTTGCAAGTTTAAACGGTTTATTTGAGAATGTAAACAATATATATATATCACACTTTATAATAAATTAATAATTAATATCACACTTCAGAACATGAGCAGTTAACAACAATGGGTAATGTTCTACTAATAAACTGATTTGATTACCCAGGAGTAGTATAAAGGATGAGGTAGCACGCTTGGGAATAGGAACAGAAGAATAAGGTGGTAGAGAATGCTTTATCTAGTTTCAGATGGATGCAATGTTGAATGAAATGCAATACAGAAAATACTCAATATGATTTCAACAAAACAATGTAATCACTTTTCTCTGGCAATCCACTCCCCCCTTATGCAATTTAAGGAAATGAAGAGGAGAGCACACAGTTCTTCAAAATGCAATCAAATGTAATTCAGTTCACCCCAGCAAGCTTAGACTACAGAAGTTTGAAACACAGGCCCAAAATGCTTTTATATGTGCTGGCAATGAAGTGAGGAATATGCTGAAAATGGTTTTAATTCCATTTAGAAGGTTCAGGGTGAGTGAAATATACTTGGGATGAGTTCAGGCTCACTTTAGCAAGGATCTAGGAGTAACCAGCAGGTTAAACAAATTTTTGGCAAAGGAAAGCAAGGATGCTGCTGTTTTCACAAGTGGCTGGATTTTTAACAAAATCGCGAATGGCGGCAAAATTCGTTTCTAAGCATGTTGAAAAGCTGAGATTCTAAGCTTTCAGAGGAAAGTTAAACCAAGTTCCTAGCCCAAACGGTTCCAGAGATACGGACGATTAAATAAAGGTAGTTTTTCGGATTTGAAATTTTAAAAGTTCAAAGCGAGAGGTTACAGCTTGCAGCTAGAAAATGACAGGTGACAGTTTTACTTAGGTTAAATAGATTGAATTATATTATATTAAACTAAGGGATAGGTTCTGAGTTTTGCTGAGTACTCACAAGAGATTTTGGACAGGAAGGCGACTTTGTCACGGATCCGGTCACTGCGCACAGCACTTCACAGCGATCTGGTCTCCGGTTCCGAGTACAGCTCTGCTTTCTGGGTCACCGGCACTGCTCCTGGATCTTGGGTTCTGCTGGTCTGGTCTAGCACCGGTCTGCACGGCTCCTAGTTCCGCTTTCTCCGGACACAGCAATGCTCTAGGCAGGGAATTCAAACAGCTCGCCCGGCTGTTGATAGTCTGCAAATGATTTGTGGGCCTGCTTACAAATACTTTTGCTTGCAGTGGGCCTTCTTGGTTCAAAGTTCTGTAGTCTCTGTTTAGCTTGGAAGTCTAAGTGTAGGATCTCTGGATGTGAAGTCGTCGGTCAGCATGCTCCGCAGCAAATGGAATTGAATGTCTCTACCTGTCCCAGCAGTCTATTTTTATGTGTTTTGAAAGTGGGTGGAGAGGCTAGCTTTCTAGGCCCAACCCCTTCAGAGTTCTGATAGGTTGGAGAATTCTTTGCATTCTCACTGGAGAACAGGATTGTGTATCAGAATGATGTCATTTAATGGCTTGCAGAAAGGACACTCCCCTGTCAAATTACACACAAATCTACATTTGACCTAAAGACATATTTCATAGATACACAGTGGTTTGAAATTAAATGCACCCATCACGGATCACATGAGGTATACTCTGTTCAAACTCTGATGTTTCTAAGAGCTCGCATTCAGAACTGGCAACATTTTGCGTTTTTTAACTGGTTTTGCAACATTGGTTTTTCATTAAAAATTATACACATATACACGGCCTGTCCATACATTCTCCAGTAAATTCCCATGTCTCTAGCTTAAACACAGAGTCTGTGGTGTCAATAAATAGCGGGGTTTTGCCCCAGAACATCACACAAATTCCCAACGCGTCTTAAAACGTGCACCGAAAAATCACAAGAATTATGGTATCATTTATATAATTTTGACAAGTCTGCACTGTGAGTTATACATCTTTCTTAGAATCATATTCTGGCCAACAGGGGTGTGTCTTTTCAGGTCACATGGCATAGAAACCAGTTTATCCAGTTTCTGCCAAGCTCAGAGACCCTGCCCCTCCCAGCTTCTGCCAAGAGGAAGCTGTTTTACAGTCCCCCCAATAAACCATCTGCCTGAGTCAAGGCAGGGCTTTGTTCAAAAGGAAGCCATTTACGACCACCCTAACAAACCATCTGCCTGGGCCCTTTCTTTAGTTTCTTGCAATCCCCTGGTAATTCAATCAGAGAGTGTGTGACCTCCTTTTGGCAGGAGCAACAGAATGCAGCCAGGCCTGGGAATGCATTTGTTGGGCAAGCCCCCACTCCTGTCGGGGGTAGCTGTCTGGCAGAATTCCAGTTTCCTTAAGCCAGGTTTCAGGTAAAATGTCACTTTTTGTTCCCCAGTTTAAGTCAAGACAATTTTTACATATGCAGCTAGAATGCTGATTCTAAGTTCAAAACGATGACATTTTAACAGTTACAAACTATGTGACACTGGGCCTCATTACGACCCAGGCGGACTTCGCGGTGCTAAATGCACCGCGAAGCATGGCGGAAAGCCGCCGATAGCGCCATGGGGGTTGGCGGATTTACCGCCCCATTCCGACCTCGGCGGAGCGGTAAATCCCCAATCCCCATTCTGCCCTTCCCCATTCCCATTTTTGCCCCATAGGGTATAATGGGAGTGGGGAAGGAGTTAATTACGCCACCGTAAAATACGGTGGCGTAATTAACAACGAGGTCCCGTAGCGCCATGGTTTTCTCCGCCTGGTAAAACCAGGCGGAAAAGGCCGCCATGGCGCTACGGGAACTCGTAGTATGGCGGAGAGGTACGCCATGCACTACGCTGGCGTAACACCCTCTCCGCCAGGGTCCTAATGAGGCCCACTCAAAAGTAGGTCACTCAGTTAATTTAAACATTTTCGATTTTTGGTAGTTTTAAATCCAGTTTCAGTAAGGCTGCTGCAGACCTGCAGAGCTCAGCCAGTCTTGTTATGAACATTGTTTTGGGGCTCTTCAACTTCCCAGATTTAGTATGCACACATACTTCATTCTGCCAGATGTCCGCTGGTGTTCAGTGAGATTTTTGGATGTGTTGCAATGTTTGAAAATAGGCATTTTGAGCTGGCATTCAGAGAAACCAAAGGTAATTTTAAAGTGCGGTTTTTCCTTTGGCACACATTTCACTCATGGCACCCCGGCCCATCCAGCTCGCACTAGTGGGTGGCAAGTTAGGCAACCATTTTAGTGTGCACAAACTGTGTGGTTCTCCTGGATTTTGGCGCACATGTGGGCTTTTTGGCCATCTTGGATTTTCTAAGCCCACAGCACCAAATGTTGCAGCATGATAGCTCAAACGTGGGTCAGGACACCCAAAAAGGCCCCCCCCACGTGACTGCACTTTGAATTTGAGTCGATGGGGAGTCGGGTGCACAAAAGGTGATGACCCACGCACTGGTATGTCCGCATAATCTTCTTCCAATTCTGCAAATGGCACAGTTCAGCATCTTTTCCTCCATCCGGTATTGATCGATCGGTTCTCCTCGCCGGTCCTGATGGGAATATTGGGCGGTACCCTGGGCCCCTTGGGTCTCTGCTCCTGGTCTCCGGATCATCCTCCTAGGCCAGTCTCCAGGTTTTCTTTCTCCTAGGACGACAAAGGAAAAGCGGCAATACCTATTCATGGATATTTCTCCACCACCATTGATATATTGGTGTGGCATATATATTTTAGAACTCAACAGATATGAACATGCACATTTTTTAAAATTAAGAGACAGGAACACATAAACTTGAGAAACACAGAATTTGATAGGCTATAGGTAGGATATTTTAAGTTTGGAACTGAATTACTCTGGAGCGGCCCCCTCTGGTATTGCAGAGGACTCCTCCAGTTGCTGCAGAGTGTGCCTGGGATGGCAACACTTTAGCTGATTTATATGTACCCACTTGTCTTCCCACTCTGCCAAACCACCTTTGGGGATGCGGATCTTGTAGGCCACAGGGGAGATCTTGTCTATAATCTCAAAGGGTCCCTTCCATGTAGGCAAACATTTTCGCTGTTTGGCCTTGTTCCTTTGGAAATTGTATAGCTAGACCCGGTCCCCCACCTGATATTCCTTCCTGGAAGTTTTCAGGTCATAGTGGGTCTTCATACTCTCGGCTGATCTTTCTAGATTCCGCTGAGCATAGGCAAAAGCATGTTGAAGGTATTTCCTTAAATTCTCCACATACTCATGAGTTGTGGAGGCATTTATCAACGTTTGCTCTTGGGTTCTGTAGAGCAAATGCTGAGGAAGCACCATCTTGCGTCCAGTCATCAACTCAAATGGTGACATTTTGGTTGCAGATGAAGGGGTAGATCTGATGGCCATTAGGACCAGAGGTAATCGGATATCCCAACTTGGCCCCAAATCTGCCACAAACTTCTTTAATATGCTCACAATGGTTCGGTTATATCGCTCTACTGCCCCAGAAGAAGCTGGCCTGTAAGCAATATGTAGCTTTCTTTTGACCCCCAGTATCTCCCACATCTTTGTCATTACTTCACTGGTGAAGTGGCTACCTCTGTCTGACTCAATCCTTTGAGGTAGACCAAAATGGGAAAAGATGTGGTTAATCATCAAGGCAGCTGCCGTTTCTGCCTTGCAGTTTGGGGCTGGGAGACATTCCACCCACTTGGTAAACAAGCATGTCACAGTCAACATGTACTTATTCCCCCTAGCGGAGCGAATCACGGGGCCTACAAAGTCGATTTGTAAATCTGACCATGGGAGTGTCATTCCCCTCTTTTGGAGAGGCGCCCGGTGTGTGAGGGATGTTGGCTGAAATTGTGCACACACAAGACAACCCTTCAAATATTGGATGAGGTCCTGGCCCATGTGTGGACAGTAGGCAACCTCTCTTAAGATTTCCAGTGTTGTGTGAAACCCCCTATGACCGGCGGTGGCCGCATCATGGGCGTGACTTAACATCAGGCTTCGGAATGAGGTAGGAACCACCCACTGATCGTGGCCAGCTTTGGATTTCCTTACCAGCAAGCCGTCTTGGATTCAGAACATTTTTGGACATTTCATCAACACTCTTAGGTCCTCTTTCCCAATGTAATCGGTATCAGTCAGGGGAAAGTTCTCAGGGTCCTCAAGGTGTTGGTAAAACTTACCAATAATTGGATCCCCCTTCTGAGCTGTAATCAAATCAGCATCAGGGGTCTCCTTACTCCATTGGGCAGTTGAAAGATCATTGTGAGCATTTGTCTGGGACCTAGTGATAGCAGTGACCTGGATTTCCCCCAACAGGGACTCTATTTCAATTAGATCCCCTTGGATGGCCCCGGTTTTGGCCACCTGATCAGCTAAGTAATTTCCAGTTTTGTCTGGTCCCTCTACTTTGGAATGACCCTTGATCTTTTTCCAATAGATGGTCATCTCATTCGAGGTGACCAGATCATCAATGTTTTGGATCAACTTCCCATGTTTCAAGGGTTTGTTGTTAGCACATAACATGCCTCTGGTTTTCCAATTAACCAGGTGCTCCACGAACCCGTTCCGTACATAATCAGAATCTGTGATTATGAACAGTTCGTGGAGTTGGTGTTGGACAGCAGTGAGGATGGCTTGATGCACAGCCATCAATTCTGCCACCTGACTACTTCGTGGACAAATTTTGTATCCAGCGGAGGGTTCTGGAAACTCCTTCACCCATGCATTCCCTACGCCAGCCACCAGTTCTTTCTCCCCGTCGTTGTCAACATGGTAAGAGCATCCATCCACATAGACAGTGGGCATTCCCTCACACTTGTCCTCTTCAAAGACTTTGTGTGGGGAATTAAGGTATGCCTCCGTGTTGTCCTTGATTTTTAGACTTTCGTCCTCGAGACAGTTTTCTCTGGCACAATCATGCAAGTCAGCCAGACCTTGCGCGAGGGGACTCTTCTTGTTTTGGCCATATCTGACCTCCACAGGAAAGCCTTGCATTGACAGAATCCAGGAAGTAATTCGGGAATTACTCACATTCCCGGCCCGGATTCTGTCACTTTGGAGATATTGCAGAGGCTGGTGTGGAGTCTCCACTATAATGTGTTCACCCTGGATAAACGGGCGGTAATTCTTCAATGCCCACACCGTTGCCAGGAGTGCCTTCTCACAATCGTTGAATTTTTCCTCCATAGAGGATAAAGTTTTGCTCGCATAGGAGATTACTTTATTGACCCTGTCATGCTTTTGGTATAATACTGCCGTCAAGCACGTATTAGAGAACCCCGTCTCCAGGAAGAACTCCTTGTTTCTGACAGGGTAAGCTAGGCAAGGCGCTTGTGAGAGGCTTCTTTTGAGTTGTTTTACTGCCTCGGCTTGTTCTGGACCCCATTCCCACTTGCCCCCCCCTTCAGGAGATGAATCAGGGGTCTGGTGATCTCTGGGTAGCCCTCAATGAACTTTCTGCTGTAATTAGTCAGTCCAAGGAGGCTCCTTAGTTCCCGCAGAGTTGTGGGGTCTTTCAGTTTCTGAAGTGCTTCCACTTTCTTTTCCTGGGGACAGAGACCCTGAGGAGTAATCTCATGCCCCAAGAAATTAACACGGGTTCTACACCAATGTGCCTTCTGAAAGGAAAGTTTTGCTCCGGCGGCCCTCCACTGGGTCAGACATAACAGATCTCCGCTATGTGTTCCTCCACAGATGAACTTTTGATGAGGACATCATCTACATAAGCCAGGTTACCCCTTGCACCCAGGTTGGGCATGGCCTTGTGTAGGAAAATGTTGAATTCATTGACGGAGTTGAGGTATCCGAAGGGAGTCCGGGTCCATGTGTACTGCTGGCCCCCAAAGGTAAAAGCCAGCTTGTATTGGTCCTCCCTACTGACAGGCACGGTCCAGTATCCATTGGTCAGGTCTATTGCTCTGAATACCTGTGACCCCTGAATCTGGGCCAGCCCTTGGTCAATGTAGGGCAGAGGCCATCGGGAAGTATGGACCCGTTTGTTGAGCTCCCTAAGGTCGGCGCAGAGTCTCCACTGGCCGTTTGGCTTCAATATTCCCAGCACCGGATTATTGAAAGTGCTGTGGACTGGACGGATTATACCCCGGGATTCAAGGTTCTTAATTATTTCAGTAAGGGACTCCATGGATGCAAGAGGCAAGCGATATTGCTTCACAAACACTGGAGTCATTCCAGGGTCCGTGGGGATTGTTGTTGTGTGGATGTCGGTGCGACCACAGTCATATGAGTCTACCGCAAAGAGATCTTGGAAATCCAAGAAAACTTGTTTCAACTTTTGCTTTTGTTCCAGAGTCACACAGGCATCAGCTAGGTTGACTCTCTCTTCCAGCATCTGCCTGAAGCCTGGAAAGACTTCTGGTCTGGCTATTTCAGCGGCCTCCTCCAGCTGGGTGGAGAAGTCCCTGGTCAGAGTGCTGATTTGGACTGGAGGCTTCAGGTGAGAAAGGCAGCCCTCATGGACCTGGAAAATCATCTCATCCCTCCTGAAGTCACAAGTCACATCTTCCTTACCATAAGAGCAAGAAGTGTACACCAGGAAGTTCCCCCCATGCCGGGTAAAAATCCTGTCTGGTGTTGTATTGTCATCACTGTCACTCTCAAAACAGTCCTTGGGGATTGGTCTTAACAGTTCATTTCCTAAATCAATGGAAAAATGTCAATCATCAACCGCCATTCCAATAATGGTGCCTGCGGCTAGAGTAATACTCTTTAAGTCGCTGTTATCCACCTCTATTGGAATGGTGTCATGTTCTATGTTGACTAATGGAGTTGGGTTTACCCCCAACCCTTGCGGTTGGAGAGAAGCATTTAAATGTATATAAGCATCAGGGTTTTGCAATTATTGTCCTCTTTTAACTTTCACTTCCAGGGAGAATTGTCGGGTCCTTTCTGGGATGGTGACTTCCTCTTTGATCTGAATTTCAACTGCATAAGGTAGCAATTGCGCTGACCTAAGTGCTTTTTCTGGATCATCAAAGCCCATGGGATTATCCGCTAATCGGGACCAAGCTTTGAAGTTTATTAGGTCCAAACTAATGGCAAAGCGATTGAGAATGTCGCTGCCTAAGTAAAAAGCGGCAGTGACGTCTCGCACGACCCAACAATTGTGGACTATGCTCTTGTTGCCAATGGAGATGTTGAGCATACACCTGCTTGGCAGGAGATGTTTGGAATTGGGTGCTTCCAGGTCCATTTCCCATTTGTCTATCAGTTTGAATGTGGGAATGGCTGGATCTTTTGGGAGTTGGCGGAACATGGCTTCGCTGATGAAGCTCTTACCGTTGTTCACACACACTCGAGCGAGAACAGAGTCCTTCCCATCATTTAACTGAACAGGGATGAACAACTGCTCTCCAATTTGCTGAATATCAGCCAGGCTCTGAGCTGATTTCACATCTTTCTGGACTATAGGAGTGGGAGTTTCTGATTGTGGATTAGTAAAGAATTTCAAAGTGTTTCCTTCCAGCGTGGAGTACCACTTTAAACTGGAAGGAAGGTTGATTTTCAGAAATAGAGAGGACCCCCCATCACCAGTCTGTTGTCCTACTGCTATTACTGTCACGTCTGGAGTTTGGTTGTTCTGGAAGTGAAATTCTACTTGGTCAGATTTTTGTTCAACCATATGGCAGGTGCCGTTTAAACTAAAATGGTTGACACTCTGTTTTAATTTTATTGGTCGGCTAGTCTGGGTCCAGAGGACCTTGTTTACACAATCTATTAGGGGTGACAACCTTCTCAGGAGGTCATTCCCTAGTAAACAAGGGGTGCCCTCTGGAGTCACTACTATGACCGGGTGTTTCACCTTGTGTCACCCAATTTTAATGTCCAAGTCTGCAGTCCCCTCAACGGGAATTTCCTTCCCGTCAAAGTTCTGCAGTTGTCCAGGAAGAGAGGTGAGAGGAATACGGTAATTCTCCCCCCTTCCTGCATTTAGTTCATCAAAGGCCCTTTTGGACAGAAGGGTAGCTTGGGATCCAGTGTCCACCAGTGCCAAAATTGTACACTGCCCCTGTACCTGTACCGGGGCATAGTATCTTCCCTCCTTCTCCTCAAGGGGGCACAGATAATACACATTTTTGGACAACTGGTGGGCTAACTTTCTGGTTTCGGACATTGCTAGAGAAGAGATTTGGCCAGAATTCTGTGGAGAGCCTTGGGAATCTGAAAGAAAAAGTTGGCAACTGGAGATCAGAGCCATTGTGGGTTCCCCTGGTTCCGGTTCTGGGCTGCCCCCCCTTCTTGGAGGCAGTCACCAGGATGGGTTTGAACCAGGGGATTTCGTTATTGTGGGTTCTGGGATGAGATGATGGGCGGCGGTAGCTCAGTCTCCATATCTCCCCAGTCTGGATTGGAATCCCTTGGGACCCATTTTTCCTTGGGACGAGTTCCCCCATCTCTGAAGGAGAAGGTCCTTTCCCCAGGATCCTCTGAGGATCCCTCTCCCTCAAATTGGAAGACCTGTACCTCCTCCACAAAGTGGGTCTGTTTGGGTCCTTTGTTTCTCCTACCCCCCCTCTGCTCCTTGGGAGGCAGGATTTCAGGGGTAGGAGATTTTGTTTCCGGTTCCTGGTTTTCCAGGAGCTGTTTACAAGTTGGGAAGGAAGCTTCCTCCAAGGCTTTACACCCCCATTCCCCTTGTGCCTCCTCCCTGGGAACCGGTTTGTTATCGGGGTGCTGCCCCCGTCATTGTTCTGGAACACCAGGTCCAGAGTTTGGGGCATTCGGCGGTGGCATGCTCATCTGAGAATTTTGTTGAGCCATCAGTATGTGACCCAGATCTCGTGCCATATTTTGGACCTGACGCTCAAGTTGTGAAACCCGCTCAGGCTGATACGGGGCTCTATTTCTCCCGTAGGCTGATCCCGGGAAGGGTAGCTATCCCTTCTCTGGTAGTACCCCTGGTTGGGAAGATTTTGGTACCCCTCCACCCTTGGCCTCCCCTCTCCCGGATTAGGTTGTCTGGGCTCAGGGAATTGGGGAAAGAAGGATGGATGATTTTGGGGCTGGAAATTCGGTGGATACCTGGGGAAAAAGTTCTGCCCAGGATTTGGAGAATTTCTGCCCTCCTGGGGGAAGTTAGGAGGGAAGTTCCCCGGGTCAGGTGCTTGGCTGGATCCCCCCCCCTTGGGCTGGAGTAGTCCACACATAACCCAGGATTGGTCGGTTTCCCTTATAGCGGGGACTTACATAGTCAGGGGAGCGGGGGACCCCATTTGTGGGACTACCTCCTCGACTCCCTGTCTGTGACTGGCCCGAGGGATTTCTGGGCCTAGGATTATTAGGTGCAGGTAGGTTTTTAGGCCCCCCCATCTCCAAGTCTAAAACGGGGGCAACCTTTACCTCTGCCACCTTGGCAGCAGCAGGGCTGCTGTTGGTTTTGGGATTTTTCTGGGTATTGCTTTTATTTTCTATGGGCTTCTGCACCTCATAGATCCGGGTAGCCTGTTCAATGACCCAGTCTAAAGATCTTTTCTCATGAAAATCTCTCATGAGCTGGGTCATTATATATTTGGGCAAGGCATGGAAAAATGTATTGACAAATTCTCTGCTGTCTGTGCGCACCCTTCTGGTGGTCTGCGCAAAGGCACATTTCAGTTCTTGCACGAATTCTTGTGGGGCCTGATCCTCCCCACATTGCAAATTGTAGGCTGCCTTGCGAGCCTCTTGAGGATTTCTGTGAACAGAAAAATGTTTCAAGATGGCCGCCTTATAGGTGGACCATCTTAAATGATTTTGGTCCTCCAGCCCCGCAAAGAAACTGGAGTATTCTGGTGAGAAGGTCCACTTTACATATTGAATACAGCTTTGGCTGTCCTTCAAATGAAAAGTCTCCATCATTTGCTCGTAAATCTCCAAGTGTTCCCAAACAGAATACTTGGCGTTCTTGTGATAAGGCGTGATGACACTCCTTATTGCCTTTATTTGCTTCAATGGTTCCTTAAGCAAGGGCCTTTTTGGTTTGGGTAACCCTGGTCCATTCATCCTCTAACTCAGAGGCACTGCTCCCAGAGGTTCCTGTCTGATCTTCCAAGTTTTCCCGGATTATGCGAGCCTGGGATTGGCTGGCAGAATGTAGGGACCTGGTCTCCTGTGTCCTGCGCCGTTCAGAGGAGTCTTCAGATTCCTCCTTGATAGACTCTATCAGTCTCTCCTGCATTGCTACCTGTTGTTGGAGCCTATCATTGTGCTGGCAGAGAGCCTCATTCTCTCTCTGCGTTTCCTGATTGGTCCTGGAGCACTGGGCCAGTCTTTGCTGCAGGAGAGTTACCTCCTGAGTCCCATCCCTACAGGCCTGCTCCTGTCTTGCCAGAGCCTCCTCCACCCTCCTGGTGTGCTCTAGCAAGTCCTGGTGTTCTTTTTGGAGGTCACCCAGTCCCTGGTGGGCCAGGTGATTTTCTTCCATTTTTCTTTTTAAGTGGCAGACTTCCTGGCCTAAGGTGTCCCTTTCCTGACTAAGAGTCTGCATCTGTACCGTCAGGTCGTCCCTTTGCCTTTGGAAGGCACCAGCTTTCTGGCGCTCCTGATCAAACTCTGCCTGGGTATCCAGGTCTTTCAGGATCAGTTTATTGCTCTCCTCTTTCTCTCTGTCTAGTTGGATTTGCAGGGTGGCTACCTGCTCTGTGCATGCCCTGTTGAAATTGATCTGTTGCTCCAGCTTTTTCTGGCTCTGCAGTAGGGAGTCCAAACTGTCTTGGCGTTCCTTCTGCAAGGCCAGAATTCTGGTATCCTGGTCAGCCTTTTCCTGTTGCAGTATATCCATGTCCTCTTTTATTTTAATGATATACTGCCTACTATCATTTTCTGACTCCTGGCTCCTCTGCAGCCTCTGCTCAGAAGAGTCCAGATCAGATTGGACCTTCTGTAATGCCAGCAGTTGCCTACTCGCCAGATCTTGGCCTTCAGCACATTTGTCCTGCATGGCTCCCATATGTAAATATAAATATGCCGCTACCCTGGCAATCTTGTTGTGCTCATCCTTGGCCTTAGGTGACATATATAGTTCACTGGGACCCTGGTCTCTCCATATATCTGACCCTGTTTCAGTGATCTGGGGTGCGATTGCCTGCAACCAGACCGTCTGGTCCTGATGAGTCCACTCACCTCTCACAAATAGCTTATGTAAGAAGTGCTCTCTGGCTATTTTCATATCTACCAAGGTCGTCATTCTGGAATTTGAGTTCCTTCCTGACTTACAGAAGTTTGTATTTTATTTTTGCAAAACAGACCTTTTCCTTAGAGCGTTCCTTTGAGGAGTGCTTTACAGCGCAACACAGCGTGGTGATCCAACCGGATATGTGTATCTGGTCAGCTGGCACACTGTATTAATCTGCACAAGTGATAGATCTAACCCAAACGTCCGGCTCGCGCCCCCACTTTGTAAGAGGATTCAATCCAGCACTACAGCTAAGTCAATGCCTAGTCTGGGATACTGAATGGAAACCCTTATTGATATATCTTTATGTCCAGTTCATGAGTTCTGGATGACTACCCCTATATAACACCCCTCTCTTGGAACCCCCCTGACCCCACTGAGCCAAGAAGTAGTTCTGTTTTGCAAGTTTAAACGGTTTATTTGAGAATGTAAACAATATATATCACACTTTATAATAAATTAATAATTAATATCACCCTTCAGAACATGAGCAGTTAACAACAATGGGTAATGTTCTACTAATAAACTGATTTGATTACCCAGGAGTAGTATAAAGGATGAGGTAGCACGCTTGGGAATAGGAACAGAAGAATAAGGTGGTAGAGAATGCTTTATCTAGTTTCAGATGGATGCAATGTTGAATGAAATGCAATACAGAAAATACTCAATATGATTTCAACAAAACAATGTAATCACTTTTCTCTGGCAATCCACTCCCCCCCTTATGCAATGTAAGGAAATGAAGAGGAGAGCACACAGTTCTTCGAAATGCAATCAAATGTAATTCAGTTCACCCCAGCAAGCTTAGACTACAGAAGTTTGAAACACAGGCCCAAAATGCTTTTATATGTGCTGGCAATGAAGTGAGGAATATGCTGAAAATGGTTTTAATTCCCTTTAGGAGGTTCAGGGTGAGTGAAATATACTTGGGATGAGTTCAGGCTCACTTTAGCAAGGATCTAGGAGTAACTAGCAGGTTAAACAAATTTTTGGCAAAGGAAAGCAAGGAAGCTGCTGTTTTCACACGTGGCTGGATTTTTAACCAAATCGTGAATCGCGGCAAAATTCGCGAATGCGTGAATCTCGATTTCGGTTCTAAGCTGAGATTCTAAGCTTTCAGAGGAAAGTTAAACCAAGTTCCTAGCCCAAATGGTTCCAGAGATACGGACGATTAAATAAAGGTAGTTTTTCGGATTTGAAATTTTAAAAGTTCAAAGCGACAGGTTACAGCGTGCAGCTAGAAAATGACAGGTGACAGTTCTACTTAGGTTAAATAGATTGAATTATATTATATTAAACTAAGGGATAGGTTCTGAGTTTTGCTGAGTACTCACAAGAGATTTTGGACAGGAAGGCGACTTTGTCACGGATCCGGTCACTGCGCACAGCACTTCACAGCGATCTGGTCTCCGGTTCCGAGTACAGCTCTGCTTTCTGGGTCACCGGCACTGCTCCTGGATCTTGGGTTCTGCTGGTCTGGTCTAGCACTGGTCTGCACGGTTCCTAGTCCCGCTTTCTCCGGACACAGCAATGCTCTAGGCAGGGAATTCAAACAGCTCGCCCGGCTGTTGAGAGTCTGCAAATGATTTTTGGGCCTGCTGACAAATACTTTTGCTTGCAGTGGGCCTTCTTGGTTCAAAGTTCTGTAGTCTCTGTTTAGCTTGGAAGTCTAAGTGTAGGATCTCTGGATGTGAAGTCGTCGGTCAGCATGCTCCGCAGCAAATGGAATTGAATGTCTCTACCTGTCCCAGCAGTCTCTTTTTATGTATTTTGAAAGTGGGTGGAGAGGCTAGCTTTCTAGACCCAACCCCTTCAGAGTTCTGATAGGTTGGAGAATTCTTTGCGTTCTCACTGGAGAACAGGATTTTGTGTCAGAATGATGTCATTTAATGGCTTGCAGAAAGGACACTCCCCTGTCAAATTACACACAAATCTATATTTGACCTAAAGACATATTTCATAGATACACAGTGGTTTGAAATTACATGCACCCATCACGGATCACATGAGGTATACTCTGTTTAAACTCTGATGTTTCTAAGAGCTCGCATTCAGAACTGGCAACATTTTGCGTTTTTTAACTGGTTTTGCAACATTGGTTTTTCATTGAAAATTATACACATATACACGGCCTGTCCATACATACTCCAGTAAATTCCCATGTGTCTAGCTTAAACACAGAGTCTGTGGTGTCAATAAATAGCGGGGTTTTGCCCCAGAACATCACACAAATTCCCAACGCGTCTTAAAACGTGCACCGAAAAATCACAAGAATGATGGTATCATTTAAATAATTTTGACAAGTCCGCACTGTGAGTTATACATCTTTCTTAGAATCATATTCTGGCCAACAGGGGTGTGTCTTTTGAGGTCACATGGTATAGAAACCAGTTTATCCAGTTTCTGCCAAGCTCAGAGACCCTGCCCCTCCCAGCTTCTGCCAAGAGGAAGCTGTTTTATGGTCCCCCCAATAAACCATCTGCCTGAGTCAAGGCAGGGCTTTGTTCAAAAGGAAGCCATTTACGACCACCCTAATAAACCATCTGCCTGGGCCCTTTCTTTAGTTTCTTGCAATCCCCTGGTAATTCAATCAGAGAGTGTGTGACCTCCTTTTGGCAGGAGCAACAGAATGCAGCCAGGCCTGGGAATGCATTTGTTGGGCAAGCCCCCACTCCTGTCGGGGGTAGCTGTCTGGCAGAAGTCCAGTTTCCTTAAGCCAGGTTTCAGGTAAAATGTCACTTTTTGTTCCCCAGTTTAAGTCAAGACAATTTTTACATATGCAGCTAGAATGCTGATTCTAAGTTCAAAACTATGACATTTTAACAGTTACAAACTATGTGACACTCAAAAGTAGGTCACTCAGTTAATTTAAACATTTTCGATTTTTGGTAGTTTTAAATCCAGTTTCAGTTAGGCTGCTGCAGACCTGCAGAGCTCAGCCAGTCTTGTTATGAACATTGTTTTGGGGCTCCTCAACTTCCCAGATTTAGTATGCACACATACTTCATTCTGCCAGATGTCCGCTGGTGTTCAGTGAGATTTTTGGATGTGTTGCAATGTTTGAAAATAGGCATTTTGAGCTGGCATTCAGAGAAACCAAAGGTAATTTTAAAGTGCGGTTTTTCCTCTGGCACACATTTCACTCATGGCACCCCGGCCCATCCTGCTCGCACTGTTGGGTGGCAAGTTAGGCAACCATTTTACTGTGCACAAACTGTGTGGTTCTCCTGGATTTTGGCGCACATGTGGGCTTTTTGGCCATCTTGGATTTTCTAAGCCCACAGCACCAAATGTTGCAGCATGATAGCTCAAACGTGGGTTTGGACACCCAACAAAGGGGTGTAATATTCAAATACAGTTTCTTTTGAATTAAAATTGTATTATTTGGCATTTATGATTTGGCATTTATAACATCTCCAGATGTTAGTGTAAGCACATTTTACAGAGGGCTACAAATCATTTGAATCTAGAAGTATACATTTCGACAAGTTCCAATTTTGGAAGACCAGGCTCTTTTGCAATGTTTTTTGGCATTGTATGGGTCATGGGAACAAAATCAGCATCCAGTTCACGAGTATGCATGTCCAACACAGTCAATGTCAGATCTTTGACAAATTCAAAATCCATTTCCTCATATATTGGCTTGGCCACCCAATGTTGGCTTCGTTTTGTAAAGGCCCTGTAGTAACGAAGCATCCCGAATGTTCCTGAAGTTCTCGCTTGTTCCCTACCTACATTTTAGTTATGGGCAAGTACAGCTAGTCTCGTTCTAGCCTCTGTACCGTCTATGCCGAAGTGAAACCTTTTGAGCCTGTACTTTAGGCACATATTATGGAACACCTCCAAATCTCCAGTGTGACAGAAATCTGTGAGTCCCTTCAGGTCTCTCGAAAGTGTTTTATCGTACACAATATTTTCAAGTGCTTTATGTGGAGGTAATGTGGTACCAACCACTTCTTCCGTTCCTCCTCCCTCAACAGCGGTCCATGAGGACATTCGTGGACATGTTGGTTTTCTGTCCATGAGTGTACGTTGGAATAGTGGTGCATCAATGAACAGCATTTCTCAAGTAGAGCAGGGTATTGGAGCTCCACCAAAGATGGTTGCTGATGGACTGACCCATTTTATAAGGTTTTCCAAAACATTTTTTTACCCAGCAGCTGTAATTTTTTTATTGATTGATTTAGCAACGTGTCATGCATCAAACTGATGCCGAATGTGTGGAAACTGCTCTCGCAAGGCCTTCGCTATCAAAACGTGCCTGTCATTTGCTATCATGTCTATTTCCATTCTCCTGTATTCCAGAAGTTGAATGGAATTGATAAAACCATGTGACTCCATGGCAACAGACGATGAACATTCAGACACCTGCACCACGATGGAACTCATAATTCTTTTTCTTTCCATGTCTTGAAAGTGGTAAGTGCAGTACTTTGCAGAAAATCCATGACTGTCACACTGTCCGTCGCCAGCTAGCCAGCAACATTTACCAGAAAATGTACAGTCCATTGACATCTCTTCAACATTCCAAGCCTGACTAATAGCAGGGAATAAGAATTCCCTTTGGTATTTGTAGTATTACGTTTTAGCAAGGAACTCAAGACCCACAAACTGACAAAAACTGGAAATCTTGCTGAAAGTCGATCTGCTGAACAGTAAAGCTGCTGAACAAAGTACATTCCCAGCTGGCACTTTGCGGAGCATCGGTTGAGCAGATCATGTAAATGTATTGTGGAGGCAGACGCAGGTTGCTTGGATTTTCAAGTTGGTGCATTGTAATGCACGAGCCACATTCACCAATGGCTCCCGGCATATATTGACCCCGATTGTATGTTCACATTTCAGCATGTCTGCAATATCTTTCAGGCAGCTAGCGAACACAATGTACTTTTGCTCCTTTAGTAGCCAATCCTCCTGCAGTATTGATTTCTGTGAGTCAACGGTGGTGGACAAATACTCAAGACTTTTCAAACTGAAGTCGAGATCTTGTGCAAGATCATCGGTCAATTTCGTTGAAGCTTCAAGCTCTGTCAGTTCATGATGTGATAATTCAACATGAATTGGAGAAACAGCTAACTTTGAATGAATGGGTCAGCAAGCAGTTGCAATGCATCAGCACTTTCTTCATTTTCATGTGTTCGACCTGACAAAAAGTAGCAATGGTCCAGCCTGACTTTGTACGGGTCGCATGTGACATACCATTCATTTTCCGGCCACTGGACAAATGCATCACTAGTCTGCTTGTTGACTATGACCTGCCGCACCTGAGATATTAGTTGCTCCATTGTGAAATCTGTTTGGTTACTGACATCTTTGGTTTCAAGCGATGTCTGTGACTTATACTCCTCTTACTTCTGGGCTTCTAAACGAATAAATAGAAGAAGATGCTGAATGTATTCCACACATACAGAATATACCATGTTGCAACTAAAAGCCTAGAAAGACTAAAACATCTACTCAAAAGCTTGTGAAAAACAAACTGGTACGTTCTGTACCCTTGGTTTCTTAATTTGCTTTGAAACAGTGGCCTTCACTTTGGACTTATAAGTGCACTTATGTGACGTGATAAAATGTTACTTTGTGCAGGTCGGTAGAACTTACCATTGCGATAGAAGGCGTGTTGGTGGTTTTGTCGCTTGTGAGGGTCTGTTCTTCCATCAATGTGCTCTAAGTGAAGAAGGATATGTCAACCAACACATTTCCCAAACATACTTTCTAAGGGGGACTGTGGAAGTTTTCATCAAGGATCACATTTACTGGTTAGAAGCTCCAGAAAGCGGGGAAAGATGAAGTATACTAAGATGAAATATTTTACACTTGTTTTGAATCTGGTGACCATGGAAAATAGAGTAATAGAACAGTGATGTAGATAAACAGATGGAAGATAATTAATGCAGACCATCGTCCTACATACCAACCAACTCAACGTTTACTACTCACCTCGCCAGCCGCATGCGGAAATTGAGTTGGGATGGCATTTGGAAGCAATTTACGAAGAACTTGCAGTCAATGTTTTTTTGTGTATCTAGACTGGTCGTACATATCCTGGGTGAAGTGCAAGCTGCAGAAGCGGAATCGATTGGCCATCACGTCGGTCAAGAATTCCTGGGCCTTAATTTCAATCTCGTCCACTTTACTACCGCAATTTCTAAGCCCCCTTCTTATTAAATCAATATCCTTTGGGAATGCATGCAGGATACTACCCGGATCTTTGACGTGGCTTGCAGAAGTGCAACCTACAACCACACATGATGGCATTCCTGAAAAGTGTGTGAGATCTGTATAAAGAAATATTAACTATTAGCACGAATAACACAGGATGAATGTGAATAAAGCAATTTGCATCAGATATTTGTCTTTAAAGTTGAATTAGAATAAAGACAGAAAAGCAGTGTGACCAAGCCCAGTGAACTCTACGACAACTTTATTATACAAGTGTTATACCACACATTCTACTACAACGCAGTAATGAATTGTGGTAGTTATCGAGAAGAAAATACCTGAACTAATCGCTAATGCATAAGTCTTTGAGATACATGAACATTAAAATCCTGGGTACATTTGGTGGAAATCGACATAAATGTTCATAGTAACGTTAGATGAACATAGGGAAGTAATTAGTTGACTTATCCTTACTTTGGCAAACAGATGAGCAGATTCAGCAAGCAGAGGAACAAGTATCCGGTGAAGAGGGAGCTCAATGACGATATACCCTAGTAGATCTCCCAGATGTTCTCAAGGTAAATCTCAAGGTGTATATAAAGGCTTACACAAGTGAATGTGTATGTGAATGGATGACGTGTTCATAGACACCCACTCTGCCTCCATCCCAATGGTTCCCATCTGCCATATGAACCCACCCTGCCCCATTTCCAGTGCACAGGCATAGGCCTTCTCGTTAAGCATATAGGGCAATAGGGCCAGGCTTGTAATACAAACGAAAACATAGTTGTGTGGGTGATTGATTCTTTTGAATGTCGCATACTTTTTTGGTACATGAATGCCAGTTTGATGACTTAGTCCAATATGTGGGTAGTAGTAATGGTGATTGTGTAGAAGATGCCTTTGAAGTGTACATGTTGTTTGACAATTTGAGCGGTCACACCCACCCAGCCCCCTTGGGAGGGCACAGTCATAGGTGCGAAATGTCATTGATATTGAAAGGTTGGGTGGATGGGAATGAGGCGAGCGCGAAAAGGCCGGAACTATTCTGAAGGGACACAAATGTTTGTTGATTGCAGGGCCTGGGCTTTGAAGAGGAGAGTCTGGAGACACAGGGTCTGGGTTGGGCATGTGGACAATGGTGACTGTGCAGAAGAACTCTTTGAAGTGTACATGGTGGACAACTTGAGCGGTCACACCCAACCAGCCCCCTTGGGAGCGCACAGTCATAGGTGTGAAATTCCATTGATACTGGAAGTGGGATGGATTAGGACAAGGTGAGCACAAAAGTGCACCAACCAGGGCTGGACTGGCCTACAGGGTACTGTGGAGATTTCCCGGTGTGCCTCTGCATTCAGTGCCTATTTTGTATTTTAATTTCATATTATATCATAGGAAAAGGGTGGAGCTAGATCAAAATGTGTAATATGGGAGCACTTTGTGAATTATTTTGAGTGCCTCCATTCGTTAACAGTCCACCCTGGGAACCAACCATTCATGCATGAAACTCATAGATGATTTTGCGTGTTCTTGATTCAATGGAAAACTCAAAATGTATCCTTATTTACTCAGCTGTATTTTATTTAATTGGGTGATGTTGATGGCACCAACAAACTACAAATTGTATACTTGAGGTTAAAGTACAACATGAGAAAATCCCCTGTACTGTCGGCTGTCACTTGGGAATTTGTCGCAAATTGCTCGAACGACACAGGCGGGTATTACTCGTCGAATGCAGTATCCAAGCCTCCCATGAAGCCACCATGTAAACGAACGATAGGCCACCAGACTGTACCACCTGTGAAAGAGAAACATACATATTTTAATTGAATTAACCTGATAAGTGTACTAGCCAACTTCAAAAAGTGCATCGGTAATTCAATGGCATAGTTGTCCGTAGAAAAAAGATGCCGGGAAACCTTACAGCACAAGTCCCCACTATATGCTAAAAGAAATAATTATAACGCGCCAAAGAGGTTTGATCTACCATCTTCCTTGCTTGGATCCTAGTGATATAGGTGGACGCTTGTTGCTTTTGGTAGAATATACTGATGGCCAGCATTAGGGTTGCAGTGGGTGTCTTGGAATGGTCAGTGCAGATGAGTATCAACATGAAAGCAACTGGTGGGTCTGGGCTGGTGGACCCTGGACTGGAAGGGTTGGGTTTGAGAGGGCATAGTCAGTTTAGTGGAGATGAATGTGCACTTGGGATATGGCGTGTCACGGTCTCACGCTCACCGCAGAGCACTTTTTTTCTATAATGATACTACAGAATTGTAACAACAGCATGGCAGGACTTTTGTAAGAACAGTGCTCACGCGGAGGTGACAGGGGGAGGCGATGGTGTGTGTGGGCTTGCTGTGCGAGGCACTGGGGAAGGTAGAGCTGCATTTCTACAGAGAGATGGATAACAATTCGGATAAAGTGGAGAAAAACATGAATTTCTAATGGTCTCGGTAGTCAAAATTACATCACATCTACAATATACTTACTCGTTACATGGATTGAGTGGGCAAACTGTTCCACGAAGCTCGTGCATAAGCACCATCATAATCCTCAACACAGACCTTGTGAGGCAGGCTGCCCTGAAGTCATGCAGCTCGGTAACACAAAGCGGTGGTGTGTCTTCTTCGGCTATGCTTGCCGAACATCCAGAGTTTTCTCTGCAGCAGCATGTCTCCACCCAGGTTGGCATGACCTCACAATGATTGCAGGTACACCATGTTGAAATGTCTCCCATGCGCCTCGGCTGCGGCTCATGCTCGGGTGATTGAGCTTGCAAACAATTGTCTGATTGCCCATCGTTTCTGCAGCCTTCTCTTTCCATTAGTTCCTCCTCTGAATTCTCAGGCTCGTACTGGCAGGGCTCTATTGTTGACATTGTACCACAAAGATTTAACCAAAATGAAAGTAATGAGTGACATCAGTTTTGCTACTGTAAGTAACGGTTCAGAGGGGTTTCGTACTAGGAAGAAAGATGAACCGAGCAGAAACGAGCCACAGGCGATCTAAACTAAATACAGTGAAACTATTGACAAAGAAACTAGAGTGTTGTCTGATCAGAAAGGGTCTGTTTACACTTCTTGAGGAAAGCGGCGTCCTGCCATTTCCATTGAGACACGTCAATTACTTACACACAGAGAACGTTGAAACAAGACGTGCATTGGCGTTGTGGAAAGGGCCGAGCGCACCTAGTGATGTCAGCGTCAGGGGCGGGTGTTTTGATATATTGCCGCAGGTGCACTTGACTAGCACTAACCCAAGATGGCCACGCCCAACACATTGTTTTGCATGTGTAAAAGTGAGGAAAACAAAGGTAAGATGCATAGGAACATTTTTTATGATCGATCACAGGATGCTTAAAACGACATGCCCGAATGATCGGGATAATAACATTTTTGAGCGAACTCTTCGTTTAAATGTTATGTTTGTGAACGAAATGGCAACCTGGGCTAGAAAGCTAAATCTCCTTTTTCCTGGGTCCAGTCACAAGGTAGGAGGATGTTCACTCAAAGGAAGTGTAAAGGTAAGCATGGGAGGGTGGGCAATAAACTTCATGACAATGATCAGAATCACCCAAGAGTCAAATGCTCTCTTTGGTCTGGGAACAGACCTTGGGTGGAAAACAAATGTTACTCATTAACAACCCCATTTGTCATTGAGCCTACCAACAAGTCCCTACAAATACAAGACTATATTCTGAGAAGTGGGCTCACAGTGGTCTTCCCAACATTATAAGGAGTTCACACCAAACAGGTATTATATTGGGGAATGCCATTCACACCTACAGATAACTGGAGTCTGACATCTGTGACAGCCAGATAGCAGAATCACTGAAGGGGCAGGGAATTTCTTCAACAAGAGGTAGTGAGCAGCCATAATTTCAAAGAGACTTCGGACACTCGTGCCATGATAACACAGCCTCTCATTGGTCATAAATTGCACAGCACTGAGCCGCAAGGGGACTGATATCATATGGTTTCTTCCTGGACAGGCCGAAACATGTCTGGGGTTGCTTGTGGTTTCGTGCAGAAGGGATGTGACCAAGCAGTTTGGGCTGGGCTGTGCCTTTTGGGGTGGGACCAAGCCTGGTTTGCATATGCCCTTACTCTTTTGTAATATGCTTGGCAAGCAAAGGAGAATGGTCTGCGGGTGCAATGCCAGAGGTTAAGATTAATTATAAACCTTCCAGCAATCACCTCTTTTGTTTTGCTGAAGTCACCCTGAGTGGGAGAGTATTCCCACACATGGGTCCCGTGCCTACTGGGCCTAGAGACCCAAGCTAATCCTCCCTAATGGGACCTGATGAGGCAGAAACATTTCTGGAGATGCTTGTGGTCTGTTAGGACTGATTTTCTAAACTCTGGCCTGGTGAACCATGTATCGAAGGCCCTCCTATATTGTGACAAGGACATCTCTGGGAGCTGTAACCGAACCAGTTCAAGGTAGCAAGGCGAGTGGTCTAGGCTAAGTCCCACGAGGTGGTGAGCTTGTAAGGCGTCCACAATGAGCACACACAGTGAAATAGTCAAGGAACACACATAGACAAACATATATACAAATATGTCTTTACTTATGGCCAAATAACAGTGGAAAAATGACTACTTACAGGTAATAGTATCAGTCAATACTAAAAATTAGATACATATATATACAATTACTGGTGTAGGGCAAAATACATATCAAACCCCTGACAATAAAGGTACTGATTAGTGTTAGTACTGCTAGTCCACAGAGATTTCATTCTAAATTCAGAGGTCCATCCCTTAGATGTATGGGTCATTGTGCCCAAAAGTTCAGCAAAGTTCCATACAGTTTTGTGAAGCTGGAAAAAATGAAGGTAGGGGTCTCTGGCATCCACTGAACAGTTCTAAGTGTCAGTGGATCAGTTAAAATAACACATTTGTTCCCAGCTTTATGAGTGCTTGTGTGAACAAAGCCAAAGTGTTAGACAAGTTGTATAAAAGTTATCAAAAGGAGTTAGGGGTGCAGGTAAGTATCACTATAACTCACCCCATACCCTGATTGTTCATGAGACTGGCAGGTTGGTTTAAGAAGTTCCAAGGTTGCTTTTTCCGCCATCAGCCGCAGCCCTTGATCCTCAGGGGTTGCAGGTTCGAGCAGCTCTCCGGTCAGTGTTTAATGCTGGTTCAAGGTCTCCCAGTTGAAGAATGCAGCAAAATATGATGCAGGGCCACTCTCAGGACAGGAATGGATGCAGGTAAGCAATTTTGGACGACAGCCACCGATGCAAGGTGACACAAAAGGGATTCAGTTGCTGCGGTCAGACTTTCTCGCCTATCTTGGGACCCCTTGATGCTAGGTCCACGACACATTGCAGAGGTAAGTCATGTTGCACAAGCTGAAGATCCCCCATGTTCCAGGCCTCAACTCAGAACAGCGACGTCTGCAGCACGGTAGCCCAAACTCAGAGCTAGTCAGCCAAAGGGCTGTCCTGGAGCACTTTTTCGTAGGACTTTGAGCTGATGTCGAGAATGGATGTTCCCTCCACTCCAAGGGTTGCAGCTCCTTCGCAGGACTGCTGTAGATCTTCCACAGGACAGGGCTCTATCAGGGCAGCAGCAGTAGTTGGTCACCAATCCTTCTTCCAATGGGTCCACGGTCTCCTCGCAAGTCTTGTAGCTGTACAGGAGTCTTGGTTTCTTCATTTTCTTCCAGGATCTTTCTAGAGTGGGTGCAGGGGTCCTCTCATTATTCCAAGAGCCAGCTAAGAGCAGCAGCTCTCACTAACCAATGACAGATCTGCCCCCAACATACACCCTAATAGTGTTCCAATGAGAACCACTGGCAGAGAAACTCATGCATACTACTCAGACACACTGGCACCAGTTTGGGTATTGAGACCAGACAGTCCCAGTCCAATTCCTGGCAGCAAACACCTATAGCCCTCCAGTAGCCAGCCAAAAGCCTCTGCTTTCCTGGGCATTGGACGTCCATATAAGGACTTTGCTGGCTTCGCAGGTCAGGAAGAAGGCTAAAAGACAAGATGGCCAAGGGACAAGCGAAAAACCTCACAGCATGGCCATTTTTGACCACTAGCCACAGTTAGTTGCCAAAGGCGGTAAACACAGTAAGGCTGAAATGAAATGCACTAAAAAATGATAGAAACTCTCTGCTGCCAGCAGCTTGTCCATTTAGCAGACCTAGAGTAACCAGAAATCCTCTGAGTGTTATTCTAGGGCAAAACAAAAAGGGTTCCCCAATGTACTGCATTGTAAGATGCATTGTACAGTGACAAAAAGTTACCACAAGTGATAACAAGCTACTAAAAGTAGTAAGAAAGTAACTAGACTGAGGGAAACAATATTTCCCAGTACTGACAGCCTGAAGGACATCTCAGTTTCCCCATAACAGATGAGCAAAAGCCAGTGTAGTGAAGCTTAAGGCTTAAGGCTTCACTGCAATGTAAAAAGAACAGGTCATATACAAAAAGAGAAGCAGAAACTTTGGGGGTGCATAGAAATGAAAGGAAAGGTGCAGTAAAGAGGGATTTCTCCTAACATTGTCTCGTGCAGAAGGGATGTGACCAAGTAGTTTGGGCTTACCACTCTTGTGATGGTTTGACAGGTGAAGAATGATGGTCTTCCCCGAGAGCTATGTTAGAGTTTAAGATTAATTCTAAACTTTCCAGCTATCACCTCTTTTGTTTTGCTGTATTATTATTATTATTATTATTATTATTATTATTATTATTATTATTATTATTATATGGTGTTTATCGAGTGTGGACCTCGCTTTGAGAAACAATGTAGTGCTTTACAGAAGTATACAACAGTACAGATGCATAACAGAACGCTTTTCAGAGGTAACAACAGAACAGATAAACAATGGGAGTAGGATACAGAGGGGCACAGAGGAGGGGTGCGGCTTTACAGGGTGTCAGCGAGAAAAGGTGCCGATGGTATCTAGCGAGTCAGGTGGCCCAGGTGGCGACATGATGTGTTAAGTGTTGAGGAGGAGAGACTCCTTGAAGAGGTGGGTCAGTTCTTTTTTTAATTGTAGGAGCGTGGGGGCGAGTGTGATGTGTCCATGCTCCTGATAGTGCGCTCTCTGCCCGAGATTCTCAGTTTCTCTGTGAGGTAGCTGGATGACTTGAGGGCGACTGCCTTATAGATGATGCAGGAAGACTTGAGGTTGATTTGTGCAAGCAGTGGGAGCCAGTGAAGGTTGATACAGGGCGGGGTGATGTGGTCGTCTCTGTGTAGACCCTTGAGGAGGCACACAGCCACGTGTAGGACACTGCTCAGGGGCTCAAGGGAGGACGATGGGAGGCCTTCGAGAAGGGCATTGCCTCCATCCAGGTGGGAATAGGACCAGTGCTTGAACAGTGGATCTAAAGCGGTCCAGAGGGAGGAAGGGCTTTACATTCCGCAGGAGGGAGAGCTGATACCAAACTGTCTGAGTTTTCTTAGCTATGTGTGTCTTGAAGGAGAGATGCTTGTTGATGTGGAACCCGAGGGACTTGGTGCAGGAGGTGAGCCCAGGTGTGAATCTTTCAGGATTCATGGTTGATAGTAAGGTCTGTATGTCTGGGTGTTTGGTGTTGCTGGTGAAGAGTAGGAATTCGGTCTTGGACGGGTTGAGCTTGAAGTATGCACTGGACATGCAAAACTGGATCAGCCAGGTTTTGAGCCTGTGGATGCCCTTGATGGAGTGGAACTTGAGGTATAGCTGTGTGCCGTCGGCATATTGGTGGATAAGGATGTTGTGCGTGGCTAGGAGGGCTCCCAGTGGCTCGATGTATAGATTGAGGATCACTGGGGAGAGAAAGGAACCCTGGGCACTCCACAGGTGACGGGTAGCATTAGAGATGTAGCGGAGTAGATCTGAACAAAATGCTAGCAGTTGGCGGTATAGGACTTGAACAGTGTAGGACAAGGTTCATTATCCCCATGCGCTGATGTAGGATGTCTGTAAGCGCCTAGTGGTCTACTGTGTCAAAATCAGCAGAGAGGTCGAGTAGAACCAAGAGGGAGGGGTGGCCGTCATCAAGGATTTTGAGGGCGTCATTAACCACCTGTATGGTTGTCGTCTCTGTGCTACATCTGGGTCTGAACCTCGATTGGTAGGTTTGGAAGAGATTGTCAATGTGTTGCTGCAGTTGCGCGGCTACTGCTTTCTCGATGATATTACCTAAGAAGGAAAGATGGGTGATGGGGTAACAGTTACATAGGGTGTTGAGAGCCAGAGCCGATTTATTTAGTAGACAGAGGATTTGTCCAGTCTTTAGGGTCGATGGGAAGGTGCATTGAGTTAGGGGGCTGTTGATGATCTCCTGGTAGGGAAGGAGAGCTGCAGGGAAGGTCTTGAGGATGAATGCTGGGAGGATATCATCTGTATATGATGTGGCTTTGAGGGCAACTAGGGTTTCTACCAGGTCCTTTGTACAGAGTGTCTTGAATGTTGTGCAGGTTGTGGAGATTTTGCGAGGAGGGACGCGAGGGGGGTCTGTGGATGCATAGCTGGTGTCTATGTGCTGTGGAATCTTGCTTATTTTGTTGATGAAGAATGTGTTGAAGGCAGTGGATGTTTCGATGGAGTGTGGTGTGGCTGGGTTGGGTAGCGGGTTGAAGCAGTGCTTGACCGCTTTGAAGAGAGCTCTGCTTTTGTTGTCGGCTTCTGCTATGGTGTTCTGATAGTAGGAGTCCTTGGCTGTGTTGATTAGTTGTTGGCAGGTTGCTCCGAGCTCTCTGAGGATCGCCACCTTGGATGCGGTCCTAGAGTAGTGCCAGGTTTTCTCTTATTTCCTGATGACTCTTTTGCTGATGAGTTCTGGCATGTACAAGGGTGCTGATGGTTTTGGTTTGCTTGTGCATTGTTTTACAGGTGCATGTCATTCGCTGGAGGCTGAGAGGGTGGCATTGATTGCTTACAGCAGAGAGTCACAGTTCAGTTGGAGGTATTCGGTCCATGTGAGGGGTTAGGTGGGTGAGGTCTTCCATGAGGGCTTCCATTGGGAAGTTACTGAAGGTTTATCTGATGGGTTTCTGCTGGAAGTGCCTGACCGTCATGATCCCTGTCCCTAACCCTCTTAGGCAAAACACTGGAGCCAGGCTACGATCCTCAATATTGGCCTTAAAGGCCTCCCCATCTCATCTGGGATCCTCTTGGAGTCAGTCCTGGCGCCTTTGGTGCCAGGCTCATACATTTTCAGAGGAAAGACTTGAGAACTGGACTTGGTAATGGACTTTGGTGCAATATTGTTATTGTTATTGTTATCTTGCATTTATATAGCGCCTTATATACCATTGGTATGGTCTGAAGGCGCTGGTAGGTTGAACGCCCTTGGGAACCGAAGTTCGGGTCAGTAGAGAGAGTGAGGAGAGTCAAAAGGTGCGTGTGCGCACCAGGTATGTGTGCAGCTGGTGTGGAGTTCCTGTAGTAGCTGCTTCTTAGCGGTAGGTGTGGTGGTTGAGAGGTCAGGAGTATGTGTTCTCTCTGGCAGAATTTATCCAGATTGAGTGTGGCTGCGTTAGGCCTGAGGAGAACGCCTGGCTGGGGGGTGTTAAACCTGCAGTGTTTACTTAGAGTGATGGGGAGTGAGCGGGAGATGTTGATATGAGAACAGTTATACCGAATGGTGTCATAGTATCCCTGTGTTCTATTTGAGTGGTGGTGTAAAGAAGAGAGTAGGCGTGGGGTGTGGTATAATATACGTTCTTTCAACTGTTCCCTGGATTCTAATGCATGCTACTTTCTCAGAGAGGCTATTGGGCCCAACTTCTAAATACACACCTAGGCTAAGGGTGCATTTCTAAGTGCAGTTTTACTCTCTGAGAGGCTATAGGGTACACTTCTAAATGCAACTTTCCTCAGGGAGGCTTTGGACACAACTTCTAAATGCAGCTTTTCCTCAGAGAGGCTATTGGGCAAACCCTTCTAAATGCAACTTTTGGGGACACTTCTAAATGCAACTTTTCTCAGAGAGGCTATTGGTCACAACTTCTAGATGCAACTTTCACAGAGAGGATATTGGCACACTTCAAGATGCAACTTTCAGAGAGAGGCTATTGGGCACAACTTCTAAATGCAATTGGGTACACTTCTAAATGCAACTTTCTCAGAGAGACTATTGGGCACAACTTCTAAGTGCAATTGGGTACACTTCTAAATACAACTTTTCTCAGAGAGGCTATTGGTCACAACTTCTAAATGCAATTGGGAATACTTCTAAATGCAATTGGGTACACTACTAAATGCAATTGGGTACACTTCTAAATGCAACTTTTCTCAGAGAGACTATTGGTCACAGCTTCTAAATGCAGTTGGGTACACTTCTAGATGTTGTTCTAGATGACTTCTCTGTTGTTCAACTAGATTATAGGTTGCAAGACCCAAGAGCAGATCGAATCAGATTGGACACACGCCCTATGTATGTACGATCGAAGGACAATGTCCCACGAGCAATAGAAAGTTTGGTAGAACCAATGCAGATCGGAGGGAAAAGGGCCCCCTTAACTAAGGCTGAAAGGGACAAGAGAAAGCAGCAGCAGCTATGTTTGTACTGCGGAATAGGTGAATAGCGCCGCCCATCGCGCTTTCACTCACTGCTTTGTGCCCGGCCCCTCCAAGTGGCACAACACCATTAACGACCCCTTCCAGCACCTAAAGGGAGAAGAGGAGTCATTATTAGGGGCAAGAGAAAAGAAAAGGACAGTTGATCAAAACCAACAAACCTACCTTGTCGGACTGGAGTTACAGCAAGTCCGGACTCATAGGGCCCGCACCAGTGAAGCAACTAGGTTGCGCCGCGCCCACATCAACAACGCACCCCTACCCCGAGAAGCAGGATGGAGAGAGCACAATACAAGAAAACAAGGTGAGGAGAGGACAAAGGGGAAGGTTTGGTCCTCAAGGGAGGTGGGAGTCAAGCAACAAGAGACAGTAAAGTTAAATCCGAAATTCCTGTATTTCAGGCCCAATCCTATGCCGAACAGATTCCAAGGTAGGGGTTCGAGATCGCAAGTGGTCCAATCAGGCTGAGTGGCATCCCCGTGGATATCAGGTGAGCGTTGTTACATTGACTGGGGTGGTGTAAAGCAACAAGAGACAGTAAAGTTAAATCCGAAATTCCTGTATTTCAGGCCCAATCCTTGGTCGAACAGATTCCAAGGGAGGGGTTTGAGATTGCGAGGGGTCCAATCAGGCTGAGTCGCGGCCCCGTGGATATCAGGTGAGCGTTACATTGACTGGGGTGGTGTACAGGATGCTGTAGTCACCCCAAGTGGGACGAGTATGCCCAGATGTGGGTCACATGGCTGCTGGGCCTAGAAACCCAAGCTACTCCTCACTGATGAGGCCCAATGTGCCTGAAACATGTCTGAGGATGCTTATGGTCTCGTGCAGAAGGGTTATCAGCAGGCAGTTTGGTCTGAACTGCCCCTTTTGGGGTGGAACCAAGCCTGACTTGGATTGGTCCTACCTCTACTGCAATGACATGGCAGGCGAAGAACAATGGTCTGGAGGGTTGTCCAGAGCAATGCAAGATGTTAAGATTAATTCTAAACCTTCCGGCCGTCACCTCTTTTGTTTTGCTGTAGTCACCCTGAGTGGGATGGGTATTCCCAGACATGGGTCCTGTTCCTGCTGGGCCTAGAGACACAAGCTATTCCTCACTGATGAGGACCAACAAGGGGAAACATGGCTTTGGATGTGGTTTCGTGCACAAAGGATGTGACCAAGCAGTTTTGGGCTAGACTGCCCCCTTTGGGGTGGGACCAAGCTTGATTTGCACATGGTCTTTCATCTTTTGTCATGCTTGGCAGGCGAAGAACAATTGTCTGGAGTGTTCCCCAAAGCAATGCCATAGGTTAAGATCAATTCTAAACCTTTCAGCCATCACCTCTTTTGTTTTGCAGGAAAGGGGAATATTTTGTTAAATATGGAAACAAAATGCATCTGTATAGGTGGTAACACATTTTTTTTAAATCGGTTTTGCCATAGCAACTTCTTTTTCAATTGTTCAGGGTTAAAGACTCCTTCAGATGAATGTAAAATGCAAATGTATTGATAATTGTTTAATTATGAAAAATAGACAAATGTTGACATTTTGGCACAGAATCGTTGCACGTAATGATTCATACATCCGAGCGTCCATGTAGGCTAGCCAATTATTCTGAGGTTGGAATAGGATTGTTGAGTGAAAGTCTCAGAGGAGGACATGAAGAAATCTGTCTCACACACACACCATATGTGATGCCAAGATGAAAACCGCAGTATGATTCACCTGAGGGACAGCAACCTGGAAAAATTGTTAGTAAGTTAATCACATATGTGGAATATACTGTTTTAGAGAATTACAATTGTTTAATGTAAAAATCCCCCAGATGCCATCACATCAAATGAGAGAGAAACTGAGTTTACAAGCTACTCCCTTTAGACTTCTCTCTTCAGTAATATGCCCAAGAATACTAAGGAGATGGTTTAGTGTGATGCTACTTTTCAAATACTGTCCAATCACATAGACTTACCAATTTAAATAGAGAAATGATACACACCTCTAAGGGAAGTTGTTTCAAATATATAAAAGTCCAAACTCATAGATGTTGGGGCCACACACTCACTGATGGATTGACTGGGTGACTGACTGAAAGAAGGGGATAGAAAGAAGAATTGAGAACAACAGGAAGGAGAATAAAATAGCTTGCTGTCATTTTGACTTGTTGTGTATTACTAGCAGCCCACCATGAACTAGGCTTATATGGAGTTCAACCTCGGGCCATTTCATTGGAAGAAGGTAAGCAGACAGGCACAATGTAAAAGGAGAGAAACAAGGCTGTAGACGGAAGCTGACCCACCTTGCTGATTAATGCTCACCTTTTACCAAAGTGGAGAATTAAATAAGTCCTTGAGGGTGGTACCCACCTGTCTGTGAGACAGCCAAAAGAAATTCCTATGTATAATGCCAAAGGGAAATGTATTTCTATAGGGAGGAAAAAGGAAATAGATTAAATCCAAGCTACTCATATTTGTGAAAGTACTGAGGGGTATATCAATTAACTGTACATCTTGGGAACTTAGTAAATATTTCAGAAGTGTAACTGCTTCTGGAAACTTTGAATTTGATCAAATAGACTCACATTGTCTGACTCCTTTTCTGATTAATTGCCAAGTGCAGAATTGGGGCCATATAATATCTCACTTTTCATATGTATAGAAAAATAATGTAATTGAAGACATTCCCTGGATATATCACTGAGCGGGATCCTGTTACTAGCTCTGAACCACTCAAAAAAAGGGAGAGAGTTGTTAACATGAGTTAGATTATAAAAATGCAAAAATGGGTATACATATGAAGTATGTTAGTGCAACTCATATGTAGTTAAAAGTGGAGAGTAACATAGTGTTTTTTAGAGAAAAGAATGTTTTATGGGCCTAAGCCCATTAGTATACAGTAGCGCATGATTAAGGACAAGTATACAGTCCAAGCATTTATGCAGGTGTATCTGCTCTCTATAATAAAGGTTGTCTTATCAACACTATTTACATTTGTCAACATGATGGCATACATTCAAACAAACATCATGTACTTCATATGTATACCCATTTTTGCATTTTTATAATCTAACTCATGTTCCTAGTAGGGATCACCTTCTTGTTATTCTTTAGAAAATGTATAACTGTCCAGACCTCTCTCCAAACTCATTGGTACACACGTACCTCTTTGAGCAATTCACAGCATTTTTGCCGTCCCGCGCATGCGCGATATCACGATCAAGAACATGACTACTCTGATGTAATTCGCGCATGCGCGGATGATGTCACAAGCACATTGCCTTAGCAGCCCGCCCTTAATTACTAAGTGGGGTGATTTCATTCGCACATGTGCGAATGACGTCACCTACATGTAAACACATAAAAACAAGCCCTCATTTTCTAAAATGTCAGACGCGGCTCCTGAAGTCTTCATAACAGACGTACCAAGAAGCTCATCCATGGTTCCTATACAGAGACAAAAAAGACAAGTAAGCAAATAGGGACTGCTATTCTCTTTTGAGAATTCTTTAATATTCAGATACTTACCGTTATCATTTACAACACTAGAGAGTGGACTCCAGGTTCAGGAACTGAGGACACCCCCTTCTGCCCACTTATGACCAGATGCTGTTTATCCAGCTGGAACTTTTCTTTAAATAAACCGTTGGGACTTGTACCTATATTCTAAAAACAAGTAAGTTAGCTGCACAATACAGTGCTCATATACTCTGCTAGAGTTAGGGATAAGGAATCTAAATATATTACCCTTTTTCTCTTATTCTTAGGACCAAGCACTAGCTGCAATCTAGTACAGAAATTGACAACAGATCTCCACCAAACGGTTCGGGCAATTAAGAATTGAACCACTTCTCTACCCTCTCTGTATTCTAGAGACTGGGTACGCTGTGTCCCATTCCACTTGGTAAGTTTACCTCTACACCCTGTATATAATGTTGACTTGCCAGCAGAGATAAATTAAAATTAGTACATTAACATAGGATTCACCTCTACAGGTTCCACCAATGCCTGTGACCGATTTTCTAGTACACCTGGATTTGTATATCAGCAAGCTCATAGTAGCAGAACATGACCAGTACCACCTAGGTAAGCATTAAATATCCATTACTAATAATAGGAAGATGACATTATGGGCCTCATTACACGGATGGTGGTAAGGGATTACCAATACCGGTAAGGGTACCAGTACCGGTAATCCCTTACCACCTTACTACGAGGTCCCTTCGCGGGTCCCTACCTTAACGGCTGGTTTTACCAGCCGTTAAGGACGAGACCCGCAAAGGGACCTTGGAGGTCATTACGGTACCGCAATTTCCGGTACCATAATTACCGCCTTCCCCATTCCCATTGAGCCCTATGGGGGCAAAAATGGGAATGGGGAAGTGCCATGGTGAATGGGGAATTACCGCCCCCGCACACCTTGGAATGGGGCTGTAATTCCGCCATTGACCATGGCAGACTCGGTAAAATACCGCCGGCATGGTTACCGCCTTCCGTGTAATGAGGCCCTATGTGTCTACCCTTTTCTATGTATTAGAAAAGGGTATTAAACCAGCAGACCTATATTATCAGGAATCATGAGAAAGCTCATATTTTTATCATAAAATCAGCCACACTTCCGGTGTTGTCCAATATCAGCAGAAGCAGGTGCAACATTTAAGTGCATTTAGTTGGCTTTATGAGTTAAAAGAGTTGTCACAAAATAAGAACGGCTATGAGCCACCTTTATGTAATCTGTCTATATGTCTATATGTGAGTTAAAGAGATACAAGTTGAGACATCTAATGGATATTCAAATGTTTTCTTTCCTTATAGAAATGTGTATGAAAATGAATTTATGGCCCTGATGAAGAGTGATACTAACTCAAAACGCGTTGGGCCAGTTACATCAAATATAAAATAAAAAATACTTGTTTTTTAACATAATTCAGAAATTGTCAAATGATGTATGCCATGTTTTGAAATTACCTTGTTTGCATGAGGTCACAAATGGGCAAATCTTAACATAAACATTGTTTAGAAAAAGAGGAGGGTCTGGGTAGTGGCCTCCATACTGGAGTCTGCAACAGCGGACCAACCCATACAAATACACATTTAGGCCTAGGCCTTATAGAAAGTGTGCAGGGGACGCAGGTTTCCTATCTAGGAAATATTTCTCTTTTATCCATCCACTGCGCACAACCCATGCCCCTCACTGCATGTGACATGCACAACCAATAAATCAGACCACACCAATAAGGAATGTCCAGTCACTGATGCGCATAACAAGATGTATTAATGAGGTGGAACTATGTACAGTTAATATCCTGTGTCCCCTTCCCACTCCCCACACACTCCCTCCTCAAACACCCCTACCCCAAACACCCCTCCCCACACAAACCCCTTCCCAAACACGCCCACCCAAACCCCCCTGCCCACACACTCCCTCCTCAAACACTTCCACCCCAAAACCCCACACACTCCCTCCCCAAATACTTCAACCCGAAACCCCACCCTCTCCAAACACCCCCACGAATCAAAGTGTAATTAATGGTGTGGTTCATAGTCACATACTTTGTCACAGGCCTTGCCTTGTTCCAGTGACCCTAACAGCTGAGGGAGTGGCGCCTTGGGTTGCCCTGGTGTGAGATTGCTGGTGTGATGACACTGGAGGAGGGGGTCTGATCCCTGGACACCCATGTGATCCAGGGCCACCTGCAGGGTGTGAGCGAGAGATTCGGCAAGAGCAGAAATGCCCCCATTCTCCTCACGGACCCTCTGTACTTGAACCACCGGGGTGGAGGTTGTGCAGGCCAGGGCACAGGCACAGAGCCGGCTGATGGCCTGAATGCATTCCCACGTCATACGGAACTCTTGTTGCTGCGGCTTGACCATGTCCGCCATCTCTTCATGCCTATCCTTGATTCAGCAGATGCATGCATCCATCTCACAGATATTTGGCATTGGAAGAGGGGCTGAAGCTTGGCCTCTGGTATGGTGTGTGTTCCCGGGAGCCGTCCGTGCTGTCCCCTGCTTCAAACGCCACATCATCATCTGTCGATGTGCCGGGATGTGACTGTGACTAGTGTTGGGTGGGCACTGGACGTGTTGGTGGCCCAGAAGGCTGTGCTGCAGGTAGTTGGGCCACTGGGGGATAGGGATGTGCTGCTGGTGCAGCATGCGTTGGCTGTGACGTGGTGCTGCATGGTGTAGTCCCCTTATTCTGTGTGGCTGGGCGGGATGTGGAGGGTCAGACATGGGGCCTCATTCCGAGTACGGCGCTAACCAATGGCGCTATTAACGCCTTGGTTGACGCCATACCCGGACCGGCAGCGCCTTGGTGGATGGCAGAATTACCGCCCCATTCCAAGGTTGGCGGGGCGGTAATTCCCCATTCACCGAGGCTCTTCCCCATTCCCAAATGAGCCCCCATAGGGCTCAATGGGAATGGGGAAGATGCAAATAACGGTGACCGTTCATTACGGTCACCGTTATTGGCTTGGAGGCCCCTTTGCGCCCTCGACTTTAACACCTGCTCAAAGCAGGCGTTAAGGGCGAGGGCGCAAAGGGAACCTCGGAGTATGGCGGTAAGGGATTACCGCCACCGGTCTCGTTACCGGTGGCCGCTATCCCTTACCGCCATACTCGGAATGAGGCCCATGGTCACTTTCAGAGGATGTCCTTGTCAGCATGTGATGGGCATGAAGTTATATCCCTGTGTGTCACCTCAGCGGACTTGCAATTCACAGATATGTCTTTGTGTATGATTTTGCCTGTACATGGTGTCTTATTGTCAGGACTGCTCTGATGAGGGCGTGCATGTGTGTGTGTACTATGGATGGACATTGGTTGTAGTGCTGCCATGCTGCCTTCTACTGGTGTGTGCTTTGTGTATGTGCTACTTGTCATGTTGTCTGTTTGGGCATATGACCAGTACTCATGTGCCCATATGTGTGTGTGCATGCATGTGTGTGCATGCATTTTGGGTGCAATGCTTGTCTTACCGTGGCCCATGACCCTAGAAGCTGCATGTGCATGGCCCATATTTATGTTGTAGTCATATAGTGTTGGCATGCACTTGGACCTGCTCCATGATGTGTGTGGTGCTTTTCACAGGCGTCTCATGTGTTAGTATTTTGATGTGGCTGGTTGAACTCACTGCCCTCTGTTTGCCTCCCAGCTCCGGCCTCTGCCGCTCCTACTTCCTCGATCCCTTCCATGTGCAGCACAGTGCTGCATGTCACCTCCCAGGACATCAGTTTCAGTGGGGAGGCCCTCCTCACTCTGGTCGCAAGGTATTCCCTCCGGTGTGCAGAGAGCAGGTTCCTCACTCGGAGGAATAGGTCGTCCCATCATTTATGGCTGTCTTTTAGGGTATGAGGGACAGGACTGCCAAGACCTTCTGGGCCACCGCCTCCCATATTGCAGACTTTCTTTGCTGGCTAGTTCACCGGTTTTCTGCACCACTATTGTATTGGTCAATGCAGTCATCTCAGGCTCCCAGAAGTGTGGCTTCCACTGACGGACCTCAGGGACACATGATTTTGCTGCTCCTGCCGTGTTGCCAGTGTTTCCGTGACTAGATGGCTACAGAAAGTGGGCGATTTTACATGGATGGACTTTTTCAAAATGCCCGCTGTCGAGCATCCAGTTTCTGTGATGACGCTGTTTCCGATTCCACTGATTCCGTTCCCGGTGTTTCCATCATCAGTGGCTCCGTTGCCGGTATTTCCGTTATTATACATCCGGAATCGCTGCTAACAGCATTTTTCTTCACAGAAACATCAGCATTTCTTGATTTTGCCAGTGTTTCCATCTTTTCGGTAACACCAATTCCGGCATTGCAGGTTGCACGCTCGGGATGACAGAATCACCAGGAATTGACCATATGTCGTCCTTTATTTAGTGCCCCACACCAGGTTAGGGTTCTGAAGTACACTACATTAAATTTGAAAAAAGGAATTTCACTAAATATTTGGTTTGGGGTGTTCCCTGGCTACCCTCTGATCTCAGGCCCAGGTCCTCACCTGTGCCTGCCAGTTGCACACCTGAACTGCCTCCCCGGCAACCCCCGCACTTGGGGACTGCTTTCTGTATTCCTACAGTCCCCTACCAGCACTTGACACCTGATACCTGCACTTACCATTGCACTTGCTACCTGCTGGCCGCACATTTTACTTATTGCTTTTATTTATTCTATTTATTTTACTGTTGATCCCATGTACCACACTGCCCTCACCCTCTTCGCCCCTCCGCACTTTTCCCCTTCCCCTTCACTTGCACCATCTAAATGTCACCTGGCCTAGTAAGATCGGTGTCTCTGTCTTCCCTCTGTTCCCCCTCCCTTGCCTCGTCGTGCTTTGAAACACTTGTGTATAGGTGCGTTATAAATGCCATATCATATCATATCATATCATATCATATCAATCAAATAAGGGTGAGAATCATTACTTGTGTCATGTGGAGCATCCTTTAAGGAGGATGCTTGGATCTTGGCTGCAAGATCTTTGAGGATTTCTTAAATATTGTTTTAGTCCGAACTTGACAGAGGAGGAATAAATAAAATACTCCCTCTGCACATGTTCTTGCGATAACAATTATACCAACTTTTCATACACTATCCAGTGAACATACAAGTAGCATCATTATTACCACTACTTATTCTGCATTATGTGACCAATGTGTTACCATTTTCTTCAATGACATATGTGATGTAACTATCACAAACATGGAAAGTTTGTTTACCTCGGACATCTCTCATTCAAGCTGTTGAGGTGCATTAGTCTGTAGGGGACATTGTGACCTCTCCTTCTCCCACTGTCTATAGAGTTGCCTTGGTATTAACTTTCCCATAGACTGTCAGAAGATACACATGCTACATTGAAAAATATCCAATTTGGATATTGCTGATTTGTGAAACGGTGCAGCTATTGGTTACTTTCTCGGTATATAAAGGGTGAAGGGAGCCGTTTTGTGTGTTTTGAGCATTTGATGCTGTCTCCATATCTAGAAGCTCCCCAAAATATGCTGCACATTTTGCCTCTGAGTCTGCTGCTTCATTTCCCCTTGAGATAGGATCTTCCCCTTGTGTGTGTGCTTGGCCCTTCATGATTGCCATCTGTGCAGGGTACTGAATAATGTCAATCAATTTGCCCAATAGAAGTGCATGGTGTACTCGTGTCCCATCTGCCCTCCTGAAACGTCTTCTCATCCATCGTACTAATCCTGAGTGTACTGTTGACGTCACGTACACAGAGTTAGATTAGAGTACACGGTCACCTCCTTTCCCTTGCTGTGCTCCAATGCTAGTATTAAGGCCATTAACTCTGCTGCTTGTGCTGAATAATGTGATGGCAGGTGTGCACTCACCGCTACCTCACTTGTTCCATCTTCCCTTAACCTCACCAGTGCAGTTTCTGTATGTCTGACCCCATCTGTCTGGTCAATTGTTGAAGACCCATCAATTTACAGCACGTCTCCCCCCTCAACTGCGTCCTCATGTACTTTGCGAGTGTCACTGAATTCGTGGATGTTTTCTGCGCAGTCATGTGTATATTGATATTGATATTGATATTTTATTTCTATCGCGCTCATACATAAGTGTTTCAGAGCGTGACAAGGCAAGGGAAGGAGAACGGGGGAGAACAAATACAACGATCTTACTAGGCCCAGTGACATTGAGAACGTGCAAGTGTAGGGTAGAGGGGGAAGGGGGAGAAGTGCATGGAAGGGGGAACAAAAGGAGAGTGCGGAGCGAGAAGGAAAAAACAAAAATAATAATAAAAAAATAAATAAAAAGGCAACAAACAATGAGAGTGAAGCCAGCAAGTGGCAAGTGCTGGGTTAATGGCAGCAGGCCATGTAGGTCTGAAAGTGCAGGAAGAAAAGGTGATGGCTGTATGGGTACATATACAGACCCGAGTGCAGGGGGTGGCCCGGAGGCAGTGCATGAGGGTGGCAATATGAGCAGGTACCTGGGCCCAGAGGACAGAGGGTGGCCAGGTGCATGGTGCCGAGGGAGAGTAGAATCAACAGGGGAGAGGAGAGGAGAAGGCAGAAGCAAAGAGGAAGGTTTTGAGTTGCTTCCGGTACCGTAGATGGTTCTCCTCAAGTTTTAGAGTGGCAAAGAGGCTGTTCCAGAGGGAGGCCCCAGCCGAAGACAGAGATCTACCCCCAGCTCGTTTCTTTGAGAAACGACTGACCCTGAGAGAGTTAGAGGTAGAGGAGCGGAGTGCTCGAGATGGGAGGTATTTGCAGAGGGATAGCTGAATGTATGTTGGACCCAAGCCCCAGAAAGCCTTGTGGACAATGCAGAGGGTTTTGAAGTTAATCCTTGCATACACTGGGAGCCAATGTAGAGATTTCAGAGCTGGAGAGATATGATCCCAGGGCTTGAGGCCAAGGACAAGTTTCGCAGTCCTGTTCTGGATAAATTGTAAAGGGCGGAGAGTAGAGGCAGGTAGATTAAGAAAGAGGCTGTTGCAATAGTCCAACTTAGAGAGAACCAGAGCTTGGGAGACTGTGAGCTTCTGGGGGAATGAGAGGAAAGGAAGAATACCTCTGAGGAGGTGCAGTAGGATGTTTCACTTTTTTGATACATCAGCAATGTGGGCGAAGAAGGAGAGTGTGGAATCAAAGGTGACACCAAGGTTCTTGGCCTCTCAGGTAGGGATAGGAGGAGGGCCAGGGAGGCCGTCCAGAGAGTGAGGGGAAAGGAAGGTGATGTCACCTACATAGTCACCTTCTTGTGAAATGTCTGCTAGGAAAATCACTGGGTTAACACATCGGCACCTCGCTAACTTTAATGATGGATTTGATAGTAGCACTTTGTATCCTGATGCTCTCTGTGCTGTCAGTGTGCTCTTTGGCTTCTGCAGTATCGCAAAAAGTGCGAGCTCTACGTAAAGTGTAGTAGTGCACCCAATGGTAATTTCTTCAGATTTCTCAACTGCGACTGCGGCAGCAGTCAAAGCTTGTTCACACTGATAATGCCCTCTCATTACTGGGTCAAGCTTTCCACTGTAGTATCTATTGGCTTGTGTCCCAAGCTTGTCTTCTGTATCAGTACTGCCTTCATCACTACTCCGTCCATGTGTGAGAACAGGAAGAATTCAATTTTGTAGTCTGGGATCCCTAACACTGGAGCTGTGCAAATGGCTTCCTTCAGCTCCTCAAATGCCTCAGTCATTTCTGTCGTCCAGTTTATTGCCTTGTGGCCCTTCTGTTCTTCCTTCAGAGCACTCAGTAAAGGTCTTGTGTATGTACTGTAGTCAAAATCCCATGCTCTGCAGTAATTGTACAACCCCAAGAACTGCTGCATCTCTCTAACTGTCGTGGGTTTGCTTATCTTGCATATTGTCTCCACCCTCTGTGGTTTGATCTGTCTGCCATTTTGGGAGATCGTCTGTCCAATGTATAGCACCTCCTTCTGACAGTGGCTTTGTCAACTTTATATCCCTTGTTAGCTAGCACTGTCAGCATGTGTACTGAGTCTTTTCTACACTCGTCTTCTGTCTTGCTGCAAATCAAAATGTCATAGACGTACTGTAGGGCTGTGCTTCCCATCTGTACATTACATAAATCCATCCGGATGACCCTATTAAAAATAGATGGTGACTCGCTGTACCCTTGAGGAAGCCTTATATGTTTCTACTTCCGGTTTCTAAACATAAAGGAAGTCAAGTCTTGTGAGTCTGGGTGGAATGGCACTGAGCACAATGCATTTTTCCAGTCTATGACCGTGAAGCATGCTGCTTCTGCTGGAATGTTGCACAAAATTGTCACTGGATTTGAAACCAAAGGATACTCAGCTTCTGCAATGTGGTTAAGAGGCCTTAAATCCTGGATAAAACACCACGACCCTCCCTTTGATTTTTTGACTGGGTACACTGCAGTGTTGCATGGGGACTATGATGGCACTAGGATGCCTCACTCCACTAGCCCTGCATTTGTTTCATAAATACCCTCATCTGCTTCTTTTGAGAGTCAATACTGTTTTACTCTCTGTAAAATTGCTTCTGGTTTCAGCTTTATCTTCACTCCCCCTATTCCTCTCAGATACCCCACATCATAGGGACATGTGGTCCATAGAATGCTGGGTACCTTGGCTAGGTCCTCCTCGCAGAAAGACAGTGGTGCTTCCAGCGCCATTGCCATCCTCTGTGGTACCTCTCTGTAATGTATTTTCAACCAATACGTGACACTCATTTCAAACACCATCTCGCTCTCTGACCTTTCGTCCCTGAATAGTTCTTCGTCTGTCACTGTGGTTAGCCTGCACCCTTCTGCCACTGCGATCACTGCTTGCCATCGTCGTCCTGTGTCGTCCATCCCATGTACTGCTATCCAATCGTCTCTCACAACCACTGCCTCAATCTCTATTGGCACTATTGTTCCCTCTGCCTCGTCCAATGGCATCTCGGATCTGAATAGATACTTGTTTGGAACATGCCACATTTTCCCTGCAATCCCTGGGAGCCATGCAACAGCGATGTCAGCCCCATACTGAAACATCTCCTTGTCCACTGGCACCCCCTCTGTATCTTCCGTCCACAATAGGCTTGGATGATCTCTCTTAAATTAAGCATGTATATTCCTGGTATGGAGCACACTATCCTCTTGTCTGTGAATGAAATTGTCATGTTCAATCTGCTCATAATGTCTTGTCCAAGTATATTTACAGGTGTCTGTTAAGAGTAAAGTAAAGGCAGAGATCAATTGTGTTCTCCTATAGAAAGGGAGATATCGTCTGTTAAAGGAGCCACTTCCCGAGCTCCAGAGAGTCCTTGAGTATTCATGGCATTGCCTGACAATCCAAATGTTCCCTGCAGGACCTGGTCGCTACTGTATCTACAAGAAAGTAGAAAGCCTTCTCACCTATCGCCACCCCTATGCAAGTTTCCTCTGCAGGGTTGGGTGTGATCAACAGAATGAAATACATCAAGTCCATCTGTGGGCTGTCTTATTGAGGGTATAAGGACATCTTTTCCCCCGAAAAGGGGGTTTTCCCCACCATATTGACCCCACCCAGTTTTCTAATGGGGACCGTTGCCAGGGAGTCCATATGTGACGCTATGCTGTCGTTCTGCTGTACGTTATCTTGTATCTGTGGCAATTGCTGTGTGTTTCATTGAATCTGTGGTGCTTGTAAATACTGTGCTATCGGTGCTTGCATCTGTGGTGTCTGTGTCATAGGCTGAGGTGCCTGCTGCTGCGCACCCTGTATCCGTCATTGCTGTTGCTGTGGTTCGTCCTGAGTGTAATAGTCGCCCTGGTCACCCTGATATGTCTGCTGATATTGTGCTCCCCAATTCTGTGGCATTTCCCTGCTTCTGAACACTCTTGAGATGTGTCCTACCTGCCCGCACGTGCAGCACTCTGGTTGCTCTCTCCCTTATCCTTGGAAAACCCCTGTGAAATCCCTGGGCCCTGCTCTCCATATCCCCAAAACCCTCATGGAAAGCCCCCTTGATTGTGATGTATTTGTGTCCCGAAACTGCATCCTCTCGATGGCTTCCCTCTTCTTCGAAACCCTTGCTGTGTTTCCTTGCCCCATGAATGCTCCCCCCATGGGCAGTGGTGTGAACTGCTGCTGCTGTGTCCTCGGTGTGTTCGCACTTGTTAGTACCAACCCTTCCATTGCATACTTCGATAGTTTTTTTGTACTATTTTCACTTCATCCATCTTTCTGTCCTCTGCCTTTTTCTTAAGCTTCTCTTGCCATAGCCTACAATATTGGATGATCGTGAGCTGTATTTCTGGCCAAGCCTTTGCTTCCATGTCCATTAACTTCCTTAGTTGCTTCTGTACTGGTTCTGGCAATGCAATTATTAATATGTGGTAAAATACTGCTACCGTTTTATCCCACAGATCTCGAGTTTCAAGGAGCCAAAGCTCTTGGATCTCCTGAATATACTATAAGGGGTCTTCGCCTTCCCCCATTTTCCTGTGCATAATTGCCCCATTGTCTTATGAGTCTGTATATTGTGTACTTAGTGCTCACCATACGGCAGCTCTGCAGTTTGCAAATAGCGAACCATTGTGCGCAGTGTTTTGGGATTGTCACCCCAGGAAACCCCACCCTCTTCCATATGTCATCAGCAGTGTCCCTGAGGATCGCCACTAGCAGTCCCTTTACATCTCCCACTGCTAACCTCTGTTACGCTGTCATTCTTTCCATTTCATAAATCCATTTCCCAGCACCGGCTCTCAACGATGGTAACCTACACCTCACATTTTCTTTGTCAGTTTGTTTCCATGGTATATATTGAGGTTGACCCGCTCCCTTTTCCAGTAAGGGAATCTGTGTAAACCCCACCTCCTCATGTGCGCTCCTAGTCAGCCTGACTTGTCTGTCCGCGTCTCCAATGCCCGTGTATACGTCTTTCAATTCTGGCATGGGTATTCAGACACTGTATTCATGTTCCCCGGGTAGTCTCTCTCGTGAGCATACTGTAGCTGTCTCCCCCTTCCTTCGTCCGGGGGGGGTCTCTAATCCTCTCTACATATGTTGTTATGTCATTTAGGGTACATAACTCGTCCGTCAGCCGTGGTGCCCGTTCGTCCATGCTGCCTCCTCCTGCTCTCCCTGTACCTATCCCACTCTCCCATGTAACCCTCTTATCTGTCCCTGTCATTTGGAGCCTACGTAGCTCCCCCCCTATTCCTACTGTTTCGTCCTTCGAACTCTGAGCCCATGTTACTACAAAAGTCGTCTACGAAGCTCAGTCTTCTAGTTTTCGTGTCTGTGTTGGGTTTCATGTTAATGCCGATATCCCGCAAGTCGTATCTGCTGCCTCGCCCCCAGGCCACTAGTCCTGTTCTGTCCCGTTCCATGGTACTCCTGTCCTGTGAGGTCGTGCTGACTGGTTCTGCTCGACTGCCCCCTCAAGGCTTTTGTTTCCCCGATCCGCTGTCCATTGTTTCTTTACAGCCCTTATTGCTCACTTGTCCGTCTCCTTGAGTGCGTGTTCCCTAGCCAGTCTTTCTACTTGCAACTTGCTTTGCTCCCTCTCAAGCAACTTGTGCTTTTCCTGCTCTGCTTCCTCCCTCTGTCTCTTGATCTCTTCTACTTCTTTTATCCTTCTGTCCCGCTGCTCCCGCTCCTCTCTCTTTTTTCTCTGCAATCCCTTTCTGTCCCCTCTTCTCTTTCTCACTGCACCCGTTCCTTCTCTTCCTCTCTTCTCCTCTCCCTGTCCTCTCTCTCTAGCCTCTCCTCTCTTCTCCTCTCCCTGTCCTCTCCCTCTAGCCTCTCCTCTCTTTCCTTCTCCTTTCTGTCCATTACCTCCATTATCTCTGCCCAATCACTTGCTTCTCTGCCTCCCCTCAAGCCTTCCATTGCCTTAGTTGCCACCTCTGACTCCCCATCTGTCTTCCCTTCCAACTTCAAGAGCATTTGTCCCCCTTTCCACTTGTTTGTGGTTATGCTCCCTAGCCCACTCATTCAGTGGTTGGCTGTCCTGCACCTCTCTGCTCCTCTTTCTGAGTGTATGATGGTGGCTTATATGTTGGATTTGAATACCCTTCTGCTGCCCTTAATACTTGTAAGGGTACATCCCGTGCTCATTGTCTGTGTCAGCGGAGACCACACTCGGAGGGACATGTGGAGGAGCATAAGGCAGGGTCGCAGGCCCCTGTGCTTCCTGCTGGCTCAGCTTCCACTGGTGCCTCGCTGTGTCCCCCTCGGCCTCCAGAAATATCCGCCACAACTTGAATATCGCCATGCGGCTTGCTAACCTCTTCCCCTTATAGGAACCCTGTCTGTGTGTCAGAAGTGATTGCTGTACATCTTTGGAGAAACTCCTGCAAGGTGGCCATGGTTTACTTTACTTCCCCTCTGTGCTTTTAGACCATTCTATGCTATATTTACAGATATTGTTCTTATAGGGTGTGAGGTTCTTGCACAGGTGCTATTGAGGCTTTCGGTAGTCCGCTGTTAAGGGAGGAACACAATGTAATCACAATGTTATCAATTTGCCTCTCAGGCTCAACATCCCATCAGACTTGCTCTGCGCACTGCCCCTTTACAACTTCACTGCCTCCTCAGGCACACCCACAATCTTGCTCATGCGCCTTCCGTGCACTGCCACTCGCTTACCTCGTCTGCCAATCCCAAGTTTCCAATGCTAGCACCTCACCGTCTCGCGCTCTCCGTGTCCTATGCACAAACCTATGGGTGACATCACCAATTTCTTAACTGTGTAGAGCTAAGAAATCAAATACCCACACACAATGCTACAACCCGTTACACCGAAAATGCACAACCCCTAACACAAACCCCACAGCTGTCTTCCTGCCTCCATGCAGATTATACCACTATTCCCTTGTGATATAACTGTACCCGTTGCGTCGCCTCGCTTGCAAAACCTCTCACTCCAGGACACTTAACAAGTCAACACACCTTCTGCAATCTAGGCCAGCTTCCCTCGCTAAACCTTACAGGGATGCTGTAATCTATGACCCAAGCTAAAACGCCCATCCCACAGGAAATCCACTATTTAGATAGCTTTTGTCATCTGTGTCCTCAAGTCCATAGTCTAGGTTATTCACAAGAACTGGAAACAGGCATATTGGTGGAAACAAAGTCTAGAGACCTAAGCGCTTAATACAGAAAACAATAGAGGAAAGGCTGCAGGTGACTGAGAAGGGTGGGTATGTTACCTGATACTCCACAGTGGAAAAACAATATAGAGACAAATACAATCACACTGCGACAAATCCAAAGTGTTGTATGCTTGATTGCATTGGCTCAAAACACGTGTCAGGCTGACTTTCATACAATTATTGCATGCAATCAAGCATGCAACACTTGGAATTTGGCGGAGTGTCATTGTATTTGTCTCTATATTATTCACCAGAACTGTTTACCTCTAAACTCGAATATGACCTAGGCACAAATTATCTCTGCTCTTGCCCCTACTAAGTTTAACAATGCTGAACAATACTTTGACACTACTCGACGATACTCCACAATACTCAATACCCTCCCTCACACCTACAGTTGCTGTGTGACTGGGTCAATACTCACACTCTGTGGTTGACTGGTGCTGCTCAGCTGCCCTGTCCTTCAAAGCTGCCACTTCCCACTCCTGGTCTGGCTGGACTCCTCGCTGACCTAGGGCAAGATATTTTTCAAGCTGGCTCCTGATGGCCTTTCCATGGGTAGGTGCTCCTCGTCTTTCTGGAAATATGCAAGGGTCCTGCAGCCTCTCAGGTTCTGCGGCAGAGGAGACGACTTTGTGCCGGGCTGGCACAGTGAACTATCAGCTTTGCTACCAACTTGTTAGGTGGGACTCCCAGATATGCCAGAGTGATTCTGGGGTCCGCGGACTTGGAGGGCCCACAACCCAAAGGGTGACAAAGGAAGACTCAGTCAATGGCAAGAGAAAACTGTGGTTTAGTGCAAATACAACCAACAGGGATCAGTACAAGAACACAGGGAGATTCAGGAAGAGCTTGAGACTCCACTGTGCGCAGGCTGGTTTTCTATTACTCTTGTGTCATCACTCGGGCCGTTACCATAAAAACCTATCACCATGAGGAATTGGCTACTGAGAGTCTCTACTACCTATAGTGGACCCTGTAGGTGTTATTGTACTGGTCCTTGCATTTCAGGTGGCTGGCTTGTCCCATCCAAGGGACTATTTATTACATTGTTGCAGAGTAGTGGGCTTACTATTGTTTCTTGCCCCTTGCCATCCAACCCTGGGATTCTAAGCTGTGATTGGTTAGAGCTGATGCCGCAGGCCTGGGATGCGATCGAGTTCTCAGCTCACTGTGCACCACTTCAAGGTGATGTGAACAATTTTGTGTCTGTATTGTAACTTATGTGTACCATCATTGCCTATGAGAATATTCTCCTGGCGTTGGAAGACTTGTTGCAGTCGGCATCTGGTTTGCTATGATCGGATCCCCTTTCTCACCGTGGATGACTGTCCATTGTCTCGCCTGGCTGTGCCATGTGTTTAGAGACCATGAATTTGAGCTCTGCAGCTCCCATTTATGAGTATGTATTCAGTTTCTCTGAAGCTGGTCCCTTTGTCGTCTGGGGATTGGAATGTGTCTTTATATCTCTGACCTTGGTTCTGAGCCTGTCTTCATACGCCTTTCGCTCAGCTCTTCTCATGCTCTGTAGCTTGAGGCCTGCTGTAATTTTCCTAAATCTTATAATGCAGTTTCTGCACTGTCCATGCTGTACTACATTCCCTATGGGTGAACTGTACGTGGTTCGATCAAGTTCCATATATGCTGCTGTATATCCATGCAAATATTAGCCTTAAGGATCAGCACGCTTGCTCAGGATCTCTTGTGCATTGCTGTTCTGTCTGACTGCATTTGGCTCATAGCAAAAATAATAAAAGCATGGACAGTATGTACATGTATCTGTCCTCTAGCTATAGAACTGGGCACTCATGTTCTTCATGTATACAAGTGTGTGTTTGTGTGGTGCAGTGTGGACTGCGAACGTGCTTCATGTCTAACGCTTATATGTTGTGGTGTCACTAATGATGTCATTACCATGTCTTCTTGGTGCTCAGTCGAGGCTGTCTATGAGGGTAGTTCTGTCCACGATCTCTGTTTCTTCTCCTATACCTCTGAAGATGTGTACAGGATTCGGTCTGTATGGCTGGCTGAGAGGATACCTTTCAGTGTATTTGTCAATCATTGGTGCACTCGGGATCTGTCCAAAATAAGATTGTCTCGGAAGGATAGCTCAGCAGCAACGTGCTCTCCTTGGAAGCAAGACAACACGGAGCAATGCAGGTTCGAACCCCGGGTTCGCGATTAGAAACATCTAGGTATTAAGCGCGTTATAAATAACCTATTATATCATGGGTGGCTGCAAGCGTTTCTGGCCTTTCGTCTTATCATGAACTTCGGGGGGCAAAGGGGTGGTCTCGGGATTCCCGGGACCCCCATTTCAGCACTTACAGCTGCTCACTCCCTTGCACTTCCCACTTGATACACCTAGTACTTACCCCCTAGTCCCTCACCCCTTCTTTCTCTCTGCACTTGCACGTTCTGAATGCTTGCAAGGTCTAGTAGTTCCGTCTCTATCTTACAGTGTTATATCCAATTTTACTCCCATGTTACCTCCCATTTGCGCTTTGAAGCACAGTTTACTTGTTTTGTAAGCATCTTACAAATGCACAATAAAATAAACAAATAAATAAATAAATGACTTCACGTTGTACTATATACACTTTCTTGACCCGGTTTCTAATGCACAAGTTTTTCAGCAGTGCTAAATGAGGATGAAATGTATTCGAAACGACATGGGATGACATGCGATACAATGTGCAGAATGTCCATTTTCACAGTGTACTGCAAAACCCGCAATGAGGACTTGAAGGCAAAATTCTTTGATGGTAAACGTTTAAACAAGGGATTCCTTACAGGCACAGCTATGCATTAGGATCACGAGAAATCCGTTAGGGTGATCCGTTTCTGAAGAATGCCCTGTGCAGCTAAAACAATTCAGATACCAAATGCAGTGCTTGTTTTCAATCGCCGCGTCAGTACCAAAGATAACGCGTTGGTATGTGTCTATATTTAGAGGGCATGTTGTGTGAGTACTTGGGATGAAAGGCGGGGCAATAGATTATTTCACAAGGACATCATCTGAAGGGAGCGGGCTAGCTGAAAATATCCATTACCTAAAAATAAAGCCAGCGCGCTGCCTTACTCCTTGCCACAGCGGTTTAATGAAGGGCCAGTGCTAACCTTAGGAAAGCAGGTTTCTGAAACCAACGTGAGCGGGCACCTTTCTATACTTTGAATAACACCATCCCATGTGAATGAATTAAAAGGACCTGCTATACAATACGTTATTTTTATTTTTTTATGTTTTGATCTGTAAAGCGCACTACAGCTCAAAGGCATCGAGGAGCTGCTGATTTTGTATGCTCACTTGCAGTGTTGTTTGTTTTCAAATTTGCAAAATTATTCTGAACTGCTTTGTTGTATTTCACGAGTGGAATAAGCCATTTGAGCCAAGCCAGAAATGCTGCATTGCCACCCCATAGCCATCCCTGGTAGTCCACCTCTAGCTCAGAGACAGATGAGCAAAGGGTATGCAAATTAGCCCAAATACACGCGTTTTGCTTTTGAAATGACAAATGACTTTCCGGGTCGAAAGGCTGGCATTTGAGCTAATTGTATACCCACAATGCTTTGCTTATGTGGCTCCGTAGTAGATGCGAACTTCCAGTGAAGCCAACTGGGTGGCATTGTGACATATGTGACTTGGATCAAACAGCTTTTTCTGGTTTTCACATTTCAGGTGGAAGGGTTTTTTCAAGATTTTTATACCCACCATAACTTTTCTGGTGTCTGCTCCTAGTGGAGTGAAAAGCAGCACCAAGCCTGCTTTCATTGTATAAGGGGTTGATTTTGAGTGTGATGGATTTTGGATGTCAGGTGGCAGTGGGTTTCACAGCGAGTCAGAAGTTGTGGTTGGATAGGGTGCAGGCGAGGGCATTGAGGGTGTGTTCGGGTGTGATGAGGTCCTCGCTAGTGAATGCAGTGCAGGTGCTTGTGGGGGAGATGCCGTTGGGGTTGAGGAGGGATGCATTGAATATGAGGGGGTGGGTGAAGTGCAGTGCGAAGAGTGTGGCTCATCCGGTGCGTGAATGTTTGAAGTATAATTGGAGGTTTGACTACTATAGGGACCGGTGGAGGAGGAAGGGGGGCACTTTGGGATTTCATATGTGGGAGTAAGGGATGAAGTGGAGTGTAGGCGAGTTGTTGGCTGTGACGGGTATGGATTTGATGAGATGGCCGATGAGGATGATGGGGTCTCCAAAGGTGTGTTTAGAGTTGGCGAGTGTGGTGTTGAAGAAGCGAGGTTTGCGGGGTGATATCAAGGCTTTGGGTCAGGCGTATGTGGCAGGGAAGGAAGGATGCAAGGTGTTCACGGACGGTTCGAAAGATCCTGTGTCTGGAAGAGTGGGTATGGCGTATTATTTGGAAAACAATGGGGAGTATAAAGTGGGGTGACTGACGAATGATGTGTCTATTTGTACGGCTGAGTTGGTGGCGATTGCATTGGCGATTGATACGGTGTGCGAGTTGGGGTATGAGAAGGTGGTGGTGTTCTCAGATTCATTGAGTGGGTTGCAAGCGATTGTGGCAGGGGATGGTGTTAGGAAGGATGTGATTTTGGAATCAGGAGGAAGATTGATCAGTGTGTGCGTGGAGGAATGGATTTGGAGTTGGCGTGGGTCCCCAGTGACAGTGGCATTTTGGGTAATGAGTTGGTGGATCTGGCCGGCCGGTGAGGGTATGAGGAGGGGAGCGGTTGATGTGTGGTTGCCTTTGAGTGTGGATGAGGTGAAGGCTGTGATGGTGAGACGGGTCATGGATGAGTGGCAGGAGAGGTGGGTGAGTGGGGTGAAGGGCAGGTGGATGTTTGGTGTTTGTGGAAAAGTGTCGGTGAAGGTGGATGCGGGGAGTCTGGAATGGAGGAGGGGGGAGGAGGTGATGCTGAATCGGTTGAGGATAGGGCATGTGGGGCTGAATGTTTCGAGTGGGGAAGCGTGAGTCGAGGGACTGTGCGGTGTGTGGGGTGCCTGAGACTGTGGGACATGTTTTGCTTAGGTGTGAGAGACATGTTGAAGAGAGAGAATTGATGAGGGTTCGGTTGACTGCGCTAGGTGTGGCTGAGCTGAGTGGGAGGACTTTGCTGGGAGGTGACGGGGTGAGAGGCAGGAAGCGGAGCAGTGTGATGTTGGATTTTGTGAGGCAGACGGGGCGGTGGGAGGAGTTGTGAGTTTATGTAAGCTAAGTAATGATTGGTGGGTCTGGTGCACATCATCCTTTAGGGTGGGGAAGCGCCTGCGTGGGTCCGCCCATGCCTCCGATAATTGAAAGAAAAGAAAGAAAAGCCTGCTTTCAGTGCAATTACCATCACCCACGATATACCTGGTTAATATTTGAGGACATGCTGCCATCTACAGCGAAAAGTATGGTCTCATTTCTGAATGTTGCAGCATGAAACATGAAATTGAGTGTTTCTTCACACAAAATCTGACGGAAATGGCACTGTGCCTTGCAAAGTTTCAGCATTATGATTCTTAGCATTGTTGTGGTGTGTTATCTTGCATAGAATTTGGGAAAGCGCATTGTCTGCCATTGACACAGTCTCCTGACAAAGATGGCTGTCTCGGGTTCATGGGTCGATTGGGACCTGTGAGTTACGGTTCAGTGGAAATCCTGTAAGGAAGTTGGGTCTTCTGGTGACCTTCCCAAGAACCAATGAGGGTTCAGACAGTTGATCTGTGTCATTGGTTTCTAGGACTATGCATATTAGAGTATGTGTGAGGATGAGCAGTACGTTTTATCTGTTTTGAGCTGTGGGCGGAAAGCCCAACTAATGTCTCAGATGGCCTCAATACTCCCCCAAGCTCTCAGTGTAGTTCAATGGTTTCTGTTGATTTTTTTTAATGTCACTCACTGATTCTGATCTCATCGATTTGCAGATGGTTTAAACACCCAGGTCTCTCTGCCTGGCCCCTCGACCTCCAATGTGTCCCTCCAGCTTAGCCCACGCGTCCCTATCACCCATGGTGTTGTTGAAGCTATACATCGGTCTCCCCTACTGTCTTTACTAGCTTGAGCTTCAAGTGAGGGTCTCAAGGCCAAACACTTCTCTTTCTTGATCCCTCTGGGGATTATTAAAGACACCATACTCTCCTTCTTCCCCAGAATCACACACGTGTGGTTCAAGACTGCGCCTGTATCTACTCAGAGAGTCTCTCTTTCTCAATCTTCCTCTCACCCTTCATAATATTATCCTTCCTGACTCTTCTTCATGTTCTATCGCCACTCACTCCTTCTCTTTCACTCCCTCTAATGTTGATCTTCTCTCCTTTCTCTCCCCTTTCCCCCCCTACTCGGTCACTGATCTTCTCTCTCTTCAAACTCCTCCCCTTCCCTCATTCACCTCTTGCTTCTCCTCTTCTATCCCTCTGATGGTCTTACATCCCTCCCTGCCTTCTCTCTCGCTCTGTCTCCTTCTCCACCAACTACTCCCTCCTAGCTCCTACTCTCACTACACACACACACACTCTCTCTCTCTCTGTCACACAACAGCTGACATGGGTGCTTCCAGAACCTGGAGACATATTGGGGTTCACGATCTGAGATGATTTTGGATGGAAGACCATGTAGCCGAAAGATGTGGTTCACAAAGATTTCAGCCATTTCTTGTGCCGACGGCAGCTTGATCAGAGGAGTGAAATGGGCCATGTGGGGAAACAGGTCGATGGTAACCATAATGGTGGTATAACCCTTGGAAGGGGGGAGTTCCACAATAAAATCAGTGGCTATCACCTCCCAGGGTCCGTCTGGCAGGGTAGGTTGATGGAGTAACCCTGCTGGTTTCCTCCAAACTGCACATGCCTGTATGTATGATCTTACATCATTGATCATCGTAGGCCACCAAAAGTTTCTCTGGATGGTCTGAAGGGTAGCCTTAATACCACGATGCCCGGAATTGAATGTGTCATGGCAAAGATTCATTATTTTGGTTCTTGTGAGCTGAGTGGGAACAGCCAATTTCTTATCCTTGAAGAGGTAGCCGTCCTTGGCAAACAGGGACCATGGGTTAATTTCTGAGACTTCCTTCCAGAGGTCCGAGGTCGGGGTCTCAGCCTGTATGTTGTCCAATAGCGTGTTGGCGGCCTGGGATATGAACACTGTGTCTGGAAACATCTTGGGAAAAGTGCGTACTTCTTCTGGTATATAATCTGGTCTTCTGGATAGTGAATCAGCAATTATATTGGATGTCCCGGGTACGTGCTGAATGTGGAACTGATATTGGGCGAAGAAAAAGGCCCAACGGCTTGACAACTGTTTCTACATTCCATTGATTGTAGGACCTGTAGGTTCCGATGGTCAATTCGTACCAGTACTGGGTACTAGGCCCCCAAGAGGAGATGGCGCCATTCCATAAAGGCTTGTCGAATGTGGAGCAGTTCTTTCTCCAGGACTGAATAGTGTGTCTCACTAGGGTTCAATGTCCGAGACAAATAAGCAAGGGGGTGTTCTTGATTATCCCCAGATTCTTGCTTTAACACTGCCCGATTGCATACTCCAAGACATCTGTTTCTACCAGGAAGGGTTTGGTTGTGTCTGGTTGAGCCAGGATGGGTCCTTGAGTGAAACTGTTTTTTAACTCCTGGAAGGCGGCTTCTTGAATTGTTGACCAATGAAAGGGAGTATATTTCTTTAACAACGAAACAACAGGTTGTGCAATAGACGAGAATGTGGGAATGAACTTCCTATAGAAGTTAGCAAGTCCTAGAAATGACTGGACTTGTTTAACTGAGTTAGGAACAGGCCAGGAAATAATTGATTCAGCCTTGGCTGGATTCATTGCCACTCCTTGGGAACTTAGCACAAATCCCAGATAACGGAATGTAGACACGTGAAAGATGCATTTCTTGGGTTTGGCCAGCAGATTATATTCGTGTAAACATGTTCCTGATGCAAAACTGGGTTGCTGGAGTAAATCAATATGTCATCCAAATAGATAATCACAAAAAGGAATATCATGTCTGAAAAGACTTGATTCATGAAGCGTTGGAACACCGCTGGGACATTAGCGAGACCAAATGACATGACTAGATATTCAAAATGTCCAAAAGGTGTTCTGAAGGCAGTCTTCCATTCATCGCCCTCTTTTATACGGATCAAATGGTAGGCACGTCGCAAGTCCAGCTTGGCAAAGATCACAGCACCACGTACGGCTTCTAGAATGTTTGAAATGAGCGATAAAGGATAACTTGAGGGTACACTGATTGAGACCTTGGTAATCCAGGCACGGTTGGAGCTCCTTAGTGTCCTTTTTGAGTACGAAAAATAGAGAGGCCCCAGCAGGGGACTTGGAAGGACGAATGGTTCCGTTGGTTAGATTGGTATCCAAGTATTCTCGTAAGGCCATTTTCTCGGGTTCCGAAAGAATGAACATCCTTCTAAAGGGAATGACTGCATCCTCTTTGGTGTCGATAGCACAGTGCTCAGGTTGATGGGGAGGTAGGGACTGGACAATGGCTGTTGAAAACACGTACAAGAATTGATGGTCATTTTCAGGCACCTGAGTGATGTTGGAAACGGTGAGAAGTTGCTGTTACGGGATCTTGTTTTCTGTGGATATGGTATGTAGATTTTTCCGGGAAAGACACTGTGAAAGACAAAATTTGGATCCTAAGAATAAAGATCCAGCAGCCAAATTGATGTATGGGTTATGTCTCTGAAGCCAGGGCATGCCCAGGACCATTGGGTAATGAGCTGCTTTTATTATGTCAAATCGCAGCAACTCTTGGTGATTGTGTATAGAAAGTAAAAGTTCTGTGGTTTGTTGAGTTATGGGTCCTGATGATAGTGGTTTCCCATCTATACCTTCTATGGCCTGGATGACACCTTTGGATTCTCTCGGAATTTCATGCTTCAAGGCCCATTCGTGATCCAGGAATGGCACCACAATCCACCAGAGCCAGGACGGAATGGTTTTTCTTGTCGGCTGTTCACAGGAATACCTGGAGTATCACCAGGGATTTCTTCGACAGCGAGTCCAAGGAAAGAGAAGAGTCGGAGCAAGGACCAGTCTCCCAAAGCTGGGTTCCATTCAGAATCGGGAGCTGGTGTTTCCCGAATGCCTTGGAGGGGCTACTGGACAATTTCTTACCAGGTGTTTGTCAGAAGCACAATACATACAGAGTACACTGTTGATCCAACAAGTCCTTTCCTGAGAAGTGATAGATCCCCGTAAGGAGCCCAGCTGCATGGGTTCAGGTTCTGAGGAGTTAGATGATGAAGCTGGCTCTTTGGGACTAGGATATTCTGAAGAGGGTTTCTGTGGAGGAGTCTGTGTCTTTCTTTTCTCTGCTTTTCTTTCTTGTATCCTAAAATCAATTTTCAAGGACAAGTCTAAAAGGGCCTGGAATGATCCTGGATGGGCCACCCTTGCCAATTCATCCTTGATCTCCTCATTTAACCCATGACAAAACAAGGTAATGCATGCAACGGGGGTCCAATCAGCTTCCTTAGCCAATTGTTTAATACGAGTTACTTAGGACAGCATGTCTTGATTTCCTTGCTGGAATTCCAATAGTTTCTCTTGGGCACAATACACCTGCTCAGGACGGTCAAACATGGCCTTAAAGGCATCTATGAAACCATCATAGTTGTCCAGTAAAGGGTCCCCCGCAGATACCAAAGGTGTTGCCCAGGCTAGTGGATTCCCGTAAAGGTGAGAGATTACAAAGCCTGCCTTAGCCCTGGGTGTGGAAAAATAGTAAGGTTTAAATGTGAAGTCTACCAGCCATGAATCAAGGAAAGAGCGTCATGCCTTAGGAGTCCCATCATATTTATCCACCATGCCGCTTACTGAAGCGCTCTCCTGATATACTGAGTCCCTGGACAGAACAGGCTGTTTTAATGATGCATTCTCAGCCTTGAGGTTCTGGACCTTTGTTGATAATTCCTGCATTCCCCTCATGATGTCTTGTATAGCATTGTCCATGTTGAGTTCAATGTTAGGTTGTTGTCATCTAAAACTGTCACATTCTGAGTCCTCGGACTCTTGGCTCACCTGTTTGATTCTTGACGTCTTCTTTCTTGTGTTCACAGATTTCTCCTTCTTTCTAGAAGTTCAGGATTTGTACAGGAAGGGGCGTGTCTCCTCTGTCGCCAGTATGCCGGCAGGTAAAGTGTAGAAGTGAGTTTGGGCTCCTGCAGGAGGAAGGATACGATGGTCTGGAGCGTTCAGTGTTCCAGAAAGGATTCCAGGAAAGACCGGGTAACAATCCAGGAGGGAAGGCAACCAATCCAGGAAGTTATGAGAAGAAACTCAGAGGGCTCCTGTGGGATATTTTTACCCATGCAAATGTGCCCCACTGCACCACTTTACAAATGGGGAAAGAAACAGCCAAAAATGGATGTGCTAACCCCTGTGCACGCAAAAATCTGAAAAACTGCGTGTGGGTCACAATCACAAAAGGCTGCACACCCCTGCCACACAGAGTGAAAGTGGGGTTGAAAACAGAATTCTCACTGCAGGAGCATGCCAGTGGACTCTGTTACACTTAACCGGAAGCAAGGCCGCAGAATTTGGCTAAAAACTTAAAATGTCTTTTAAAATGCAGCTTTGCAACCTTCAAAGTGCTGTGTTGGTGCAAGATCCATTTATTTTCCAGGTGGCTCAGAGGAGCCAGGCCTCATTGACTGACAGCAGCTAAGAAATGTATCTCATGAAAAACCAGCCCAGCAACATTTGTTTTCAGTTCCACAGGAAAAATGCGACTAGAAATGGCAACATGTAACAATTTCAGCTGTGCAGAGAAAACTCCAAGCAAAGGCTAGATACATACATCGAGACTGCAGACAAATCCCAGCACTTAAGGGAAGAACTGGTGCTGAATTAAAAGTATGTGCTGCAGAGGAAAATCTGATGTAAAGGACTCACTTCTATGTGCTTTTTCAGGAAGGAAGTGCATAATCGCCTGTTTGAAAGCATGTTTTTGTTGAAAGGCCTAATTCTTTAAATGTCAAAATCCACCTATAACGGTGTTCATTTATATGATTTAATAAATGATGTAGGTAACTTAATGTCAAAACCCAGTCTGGAGTTATTTAAATATTTAATTCTGGGCTGGCAGCCTCAGCCTGAGAATGGTTGGCACCTCACTACTGACAGGAAAGGACTAATTGCAGCTGGAAGGTTTTCGCATACTCAGAACAAAGAACTAATTAGACATTCGTCTGGGGCCCAGCCAAATACAATGGCAGGCTTGAACACTCATCCCTACAGGGGAGGGGAAGGAAACTTTCCTCTGGACCCCACCCTGATGAAAGGAATTTGACAGCTGTTGCCAGTTGAAAGAAAAGTTAAAAATAAACTACTGAAGGAGTTTTGATGGTTAAATGCCTATTTGTAATTAAGCTTTAAAAACCTTTACCTTTGCCACATGAAGGAGGACAAATCTAAAAATTGGTAGTTGTAAATCTAATTTTAGGCTCTTTCTTTGAAGACGTGATTGAACCCTGTACTACATAAGGAACAAAAGTTATACCAAAAGAATAATTGTGCCAAAACTATTGATGCTGCAAATCTAATATTGTATACCCATGTTCTAGGTGTGATTGCACAGATATGTACTGAATTAGGAATTGTTAGGCCGAAACCTTTATGGTTATAATTGACAAAATTCCACAGAACGACAAAGCCAGGTGTCACTGACATGGGAGTTGGACATAAGGGTAACCCACAAAATATGTAATGTATGTGTCCGATTTTATTAGAGAGCATAATTATAGAAATGTGTATTCATGGGAAAGTTAAATTGTGTTCCAAATAAGTTTGGGAGTTCCCAAGTCACATCATAAAATATGACAAATCTTTCTGGCTTCCAACCAGAAAAAGGCAAGTGCCTTTGACCTATCACAGCCTTGTGGGTGTGGATTGTAATTCTGCCCCATCATAAACTTAGTGATGTCACTTGGCATGATAAATAAGGGAACTTCACCACACACAGACAGACACTGATTCCTGACTCCATCCTGATTTCCGCGTGACGCCCTATTCCAGAATTCTTCATCTTGTCCTGTTCCAGAATTCTTCATCTTGTTCCTGTTCCAGATTTCTTTATCAAGCCAAGGCCTCAGCATTTGCTGAACTCTTTTTCAGCTAGGCCCAAATCCTGAACCATCCCAAACTTCAGGGAAATAATTCTGATCCAGTTTGGCTTGCTACCACTCATGCTTGCCTGCTGAAACTCGCTATCCCGCTAATCGACAGTGTCCAGTGACCCAAAGGGCCAATCCAATCCAATCCGATCTGAGGTGCTGTCCAATTGACCAAAACTGTTCAGCTGACCATCAGCCAGAAGTGCCCTGCAGCCTGTAGACCCGATCCGTGATGACCAGAACCTGACAGTCCAATCTTAATTTAAAGTGGACTGTAAGTATAAACAGGAATCACAGTGGCCCATAGTACATTTGCCTTGTCCTATCCCAATCTCAACCCATCCTCTCTTTAACTTAAGAACTTGTAATAGTGTCACACCAGTCATGAAACCTTGCTTTGATTTCTTGTGCTTGTGATAATTTCTTTAAAATCCTTTTGTCTTGTGAAATCCCAAACCCTTAAAATCATCCCACGGGTAATCCGACTGAGTCCTCCAAGGTGGACACAGAGGTGCTGGGGCTGGTTTCCACAGCCCACTCTGGAGCTTACTGTGTTTCAAACTGGTAACCAGCCTGAATACCCTAGTTTAGAGCATAATTGTCATTGTAAAAACTGATTTCTGTTTTCATTTTCATGCCTTCATTTTCAAAAACACCTCTCATTCAAATTTGCATAACTTCTTCAAGTTTATAGCTAGAGATTTATTTTCAAGTCTGAGTTAAACCTAAGACCTGTAGCTACATCCACAGTATTTGACCCATTTTTATTAAAAAATAGCATAGTGAAATTTAGGCGGGAATTCGCAATTTTTGCAAAAGTTTACACATGTGTTTTCCCATTCAAAGTATTTCCAAACTCCCAATCTGATTTAAGTGTGTTCTGTTGCTCATCTAGTAGCTTATGTTTGTTAGGACCTGTTCAGTATTGCTCCCATAGGAATTATATACATTTAAGAACTTTTTGCATACTTTTCCTTGTCTCACACAGCCATTTTCAAACTGTCATTTTAAAAGTGTAAACTTTCCCAAAATGTTTTTCTCTCTTGTTTGGGGATGGGCGATTATATTCAAACACTGTATGCTGTTGTACATTCCTGAATACCTGCTACTTACTTACATCTGTGTAGAATTGCTCATGTGTGAATTAAGAACTTTGCAGGGGGAAATCTTAACCTAAGCACTATCTTTTCACAAGCCAAAACTGTTCTTTTTCCTGTGTTTTCTATTCTGTATTGCTAAAAGTGATTTGTAATGCCTTTCCTACTTTCTGAATTGTTTTGTCACCACATTGGTGATTGCTGCCCCATATATTAATTTGTGTTTGATTTGAATTTAAAATAAATAAATAATACCTTTACCAACTAGCCTGATTCCTGGTCCAGTGTGACCTGGGGGGTATTTTGAGAAGGGTGTGATATGAGTGGTATATCACAATAAATAAGTATTTCTTTTATGCATTATATGCTAGGGGAGACCCGGGTGTATTGCCTGATTGAAATCCTTAACACTCAGCAAAGCAGAAATAGTGAGTAGCGGCACAGAACAACACACCAGGAAGGAAGGGAAGGCTAACCGCAATGAAGCCAAAGGATAGGGGAGTGGACAAAGGAAGGAATCAGAGTTTCAACTTGTCGGTACGAACAGCACGGACAAGTTTAGCGTTGAGATGCACCGAGCCACGGGGGCATGTCTGTTTTCAAGGAAGCAACAGGTATTACGGGGAGACTAGACTGTGTGTTTCCCCGTGGCGACGGCCATGTTGGGTGTACAATGGATGCAACACTACGGTGTTTGAGAGATCATGTTGTCCAGAAGAGGTGGAATCTGTGATTCATGACACTCTCTGTCTCTGTCTCACCCCTCTCCGTTTCACTCTCACTTTCCCTCCTCTACCATCACTCTCTCACTCATTATCCTATTTCTCACACCCCTCATACTTACTCTCACAGACTCTCGTAGTCAGAGCTTCACTCTCCCAACCCAGTACAACTCTCTCTCACATTCAATAACACCTGTACTAGAATTCACAACTGACACAGACTACTCAATGCTCCACTCCACATGTCGTCCCCCTCCGGGTCTCTCGGACCACCCCCACACCATATGGCCTCACCCGAACACCCTTCACTCTGCCTCTGACCTATAGGTGTTTTTTTACCTATGACACCCTGTTTCAATGCTGCTCCCCTCCTACCATTGGGCCCATGACATACCTGATATCACTGTGGGCAAATCTAAGTGTGTCTTTTCCCTGGGTTTGGGTCATTATATGGTACAGCTTTTAAAACCCTTCTTAACGCTGCTCCCTTTTTGTGCACGTTGCTTTGTGTTGTTTCCATAGCTTGGGCAACTTGGTGTTAGTTTGGCGTTCAATTCCTTCAGTGCCGTGATAGGTTGCTTTTCATTGTATCAGGTATTGGTATTGCTCATAAATTAGCCCCCTGCTCATGAATACCAATACCTCAAATACTGTGCACATAACAGGGATGCGCACTAGCACATTAGAACAAGGATCTAGACCCAAGATGGCCAGGGTCGGACTAGGGCATAAAATTTACTCTGACATCAATGGAAAAGTCACCCACAGTTGCAAATGAAATCCATTACTTTTGTGATGGACTCCTTCAGTACTACCCACAGTGGAGGTTTTTAAAAATCGGTTGAAAAAAGTATTTTTTAAAGAATATTTGTTCAGTAACACTGATCAAAAGTGCAAGCTGCAGAATGAAGTAACTCATCAAACTTGCCCACTTTGGCTAACAAATTCGCCAACTTGAACCAAAAAATGTCCTACACTAATATATTGGACCTGCATTTAAGGCATTATCCTATTGCTCTGCAAGCCTGCTCATGACCCGTGCCAAACGAAAAGCTCTAAAAAGGTTGAGTGTGCTAATGTGCTTCAACAGTAGCGAATACTTAATGCCTCTGTGGACACGGGAACACCAGCTGTAACGTGGCCATTACTCTAAAAGCGTTATCTGGATCTCCAAGTTCTAACAAATGTTTTACCTACTTCCATACTCCCCTACTCGGGAACGTTTCTTGAGAGAGCAGTGGTGGCCAATATTCAGACTTTTGCAGAAAACCAAATACTCCTGCACAATGTACAAGCAGGTTTCCAACAGGGGATGCGCATGGAAATTGTACTGAATGGTTTACGTAACATCACACTCCAGCGGAATGGTCGCAGTAGTGTTGCATATCCACTTTGCAGCGTTAGGACGCTTTGCAATTTTGTCTTTCAAGAAACATATTTTGACTGCATCAAATCCTACCTTTCAGATTACCAGTGGTTTTCAGTCCCGAGGTTAAGGTCTTCCTCCAGGATCCCAGCGTGTGAGATCCTTCAGGGCTCCAAGCTCTCTCTCTCTGTGCTCCTTTTTAACATTTATGTGGCCCTTTTGGCAAAAATAGTTGAGTCGTCTGAATTTAATTTTAATATGTATGCCCACGACACCCATATTCTGGCTGGTGAAACCTGCAAGTTTGCCTCGAGTCAGTGGGCAGATGCATGTGCATTAACCATTTGAAACACAATGGCTGGCCAGCCGAGATTTTTCAGCAAAAAAAAGAAGAAAGCACAGTCATCTGACTGCTAAAATATGGCTTTCTCCCCTAGGAATGCTTCATAGTATTATGAGGTACTTCTCTAGTAATGCCCAGATCATGATCCTAAGATGACTTGTATCATCGAGCATGTTATAGCTTGTTCTGGCAGCCCTATGATCCAGATGTTATTTCTTATGGATCATGATTCCAAGTCCTCATTTTGCGCTGATGGTCATTATACCCTTTTTCATATCAGCCATTTCTTTTTCTAGCCTTTGGACTATCGCTTCTGAGACACAAATACATTTGCCTCTTCCACATTTTTGGTCAGGGTGTCCATCTTGGAGTCCAAGGAGTTGAGGGTGCCTTTCATCTCCAGCATTAGTGCTCCTACGTCCAGCTTGTTGTTCGTTCTGGGTGGCCATGTTGTGATGCTCTTTTAGGCAGGTGGATTTTACTTCCAGCTCCCTTAGTGCATTAGCTACTGTATATCTATCTAGTTTACAGTGGTTTTTGTTGGATTCTGGCATATCAGTATTACAGCACAGCGTGTAAGTCACATATACATTGCTGGCAGGCAGGAAATTACTTTTAGTATGCCTGCAGCCTTATGGGTCCTATGTATGTCGCAGATGGTACTTCCCAACTGGTGCTAATATTATGGGATTTCAAGTGAGCATGCTTCTGATTTGGCGGACCACCATACTGTGTTACATTTCTTGCCCCATAGACATAAAACTGATGTATAATGATTATCCAACTCTTGGTTACTTGGGTATGATCTGACTCTATCCACTTTTTCTCTTTTAGAGCAGACTCACCTCTGTGCGCACATTTATGTTATTGCTGCCGCTATTTTCACCACTTCTGGTTTGCATGGCAGTCCACCTCTCGCTTGGTACTTTGTGTGCCTTCGTGGCTTTCACCTGAGGGCTATGGTTCTTCAGCTGAGTCCCTAAGTCCCACAGCCTTACCAGGATCACTAGGATGGATCTCCAGGCCTGTCGGGGGAAACAAACGGTAAAACTGCATTATTGCGCGTCGAGCCAGGTCTTCGCGTGAGCCGCGCAACCCATTGTTCAGCACCTGTATGGAAGCTTCACGGTTCTTCGCTCATGCTTCAGCTGCTGTGCCCAGATTTTGCGCCACCGGCACCTACGAGGATTATTTTGAAAGATGATTGCCTGCTCATCATAGAGCTACAGGATTACACTGCCATCTTGTGAATAGTCCTCTAGAGCTCCCCAGTATGATACACAACTGTCAATGTGAACGTCAAGTTTAGTGGAAGGCCGGTGTAAAAGTCATCGAAGATCTGGTTAATCAAGAATCCTCAACATTTCTTTGCATAAACTCGTATGTATGATTTTCTAAACCTGCACCACTTTACCCTGGGTTTCTTCATCCGGTGAAGACCTCTCCTAGAAGTATTTTCAACAAGAGCACTGTCACCAAACTTTCAGTGAATCTTTCATAGACTTCGGCGGTAGGATGAGTTTTAGAAAGTCACCCTGTGCACTAACAGACACACACACACCATTATCCTTTATCAGCTCAATAGAAACAGAATCATTGAAGTACTTCATCTCATAGAAGGGAACCTTAAAAGTCAAACCAACATACACACAACCATACCCCTTCTCCTCAAGTTGGGTTTCGTCATACATTTCTGGGTCATTGGTATATTTCAGCATTCAGTTGGCATGTTGCATGGCAAGTCCCAGGCCACATTCTAACATAGGGTATAGAGTGGAGGGCAGGCGAGATTAGAGGAGACCAACTTGGAAGGCTGGCAGGAGACTACAAGGGTATCTCTTCCCGATAGAGGGCCAAAGGTGAAAACAGGGGAGGGAGATGTGTCCCACTTAATCAGACCACTGAGGATGTGAAACTTGTCACACAAAGGAATTTAGCCGGATGAAGACACTGTGCACCTCACTGACTGACCATGAGGGAAGGGGAACACATCGCTCCTCTGGGAACTCATGGGGTGGTAATCGCTACACACTAGAATGAATCGTCAGGAGAAGGTCTATGGGTTGCATTTAGTCAGAGCATCGTGTGTAGGGCATGTATTGCCAATAACTAACCGTACTAAAAACTCACCGTACTAAAGACGGCACACATCTTCTCAAACACTGAACTAAACACAACCATAACCATATCTCTACAGCACAGCAAACTGCACGCACTTCACAACACCACGGAAATGAAACAAACCACACATAATCTTGCACAACACCACATGGCGACTACAATCCAAAAAACACATCTACGCTCAGTGACCGGTTTCTCCGAACTGAAGCTACAAGCAGCACAACACAGCTCTTGCTCTTTTCCTGCTCAGTCCTACTAACATACCTGCCACCCTCCTTGCATTCCAGATCCACCAGGGCGCCAAGAGACCATTCAGGTGGCAACAGAGCACGGTATAAGAACCTTTATCATATATAACTTATATACCACTCTTCTGTCATTGAACTGCTAACATTGCACTACATACCACCTGAGAAACCATAAATGCAATCAAAGGATGTTTTAATCACATTGCCAAATTTTCTAACATGTCTGATTGGTGCAACCTCATGCCGCAGATCAGGTACATAACACCCATGCATGCATATGTAAAAATGTGGTCTGTGATATGTCATGCCACATACCAACCGGGTGCTGGAATGGGCCAGTGGCACAGAAATGCAGGATGGAAACCACCATTAACCGAGGGGTATTGCTTGCTGTGTAGTCATGGGTCTGACTTTTTGTTTCACCTTCAAGAAGTAAGGAAACAAGTATGACGCTATACCAGTCTAGGCAATAATGGGTGGAGCCCTGATGTTCCCGCTCTTCCCATGTGGATATGATATGATATGATATGACATTTATAAACTGCCCTATAAACTAGTGTTTCAAGGCGTGACGAGGCAAGGGAGGGGAAACAGAGGGAAGATAGAGACACCGATCCTACTAGGCCAGGTGACATTAAGATCGCGCAAGTGCAGGGGAGATGCTCTGACTATGGTAACAGCTTGCTTTCTGCTCCCACACTGTCATGCAATGGAGACATTAAACAATATAAATCTGAGGACGCTTCTAACGCGATTTTATTTCACACCAATCTATTGAGAAAATTATTACTCCAACAATATACATAGATCAGAAGGCCTATCCAGCCCACACCCTTCCACTGAATTACCACAATACCAAAACACACACCTTTGACCTCTGCAATCTCCTGATAAACTACAACACAAACTTCTACACTTTCTCACTGCTCACCCACTCCCACTCAACCATCCAAAAACGGATCTATGTGATTTTACCGAACCGAAAAATGTGACTCCCAAAAGTCCTTTAGTTTTGCAAATATATATGTGCGAGGGAGACCCCACACAGCACCCCCACCTTATCCCTATACATCTTTTATTCACTTCACCCCCCACATATATATATGCGGAAAATTGGGGGTCGAACCTTTGGGGGTCGAACCTTTGGGAGTAGGTAATTTTGTACAATACCCCCATAACAACCCTCCACCCACATCCATCATAACATTGTTCCAGAGTCTTCTTAGCTGATAAGGCGTTTTCCCCTGCAAACATATGGAAGCCACGTGGTGCTGCCTCTGTAGCTTCCCTCTGGCTTTCCAAAATAATCGCCATGGACAGTGTCAGCAACCAATGAAGGAGAGGGTATCGACACTCTCCCCAAACCACAGAAGCCAAATAGATCGACCCTCCCACCATGGTTGGCACGGGTGCCTGGATTTTGGCTTAACAGGGAGCCACGTGGCAGCCAGTGGGGGGGGGAGAGGGATTATGGAGAGGTTGTGGATAGGTAAGGGGAAATTAGGAAAACTGGAAAGAGGGTAGTGGTAACATAGTTGGATAGGTTTGGGGGAAGTTAGGAAAAGCAAGCACACACATATACCAAGATTCCTGACCTAGGGCCTCATTACGACCCAGGCGGATTTCGCGGTGCTAAATGCACCGCGAAGCACGGCGGAAAGCCGTCGATAGCGCCATGGGGGTTGGCGGATTTACCGCCCCATTCCGACCTTGGCGGGGCGGTAAATCCCCAATCCCCATTCTGCCCTTCCCCATTCCCATTTTTGCCCCATAGGGTATAATGGGAGTGGGGAAGGAGTTAATTACGCCGCCGTAAAGTACGGCGGCGTAATTAACAACGAGGTCCCGTAGCGCCATGGTTTTCTCCGCCTGGTAAAACCAGGCGGAAAAGGCCGGCATGGCGCTACGGGAACTCGTAGTATGGCGGAGAGGTACGCCATGCACTACGCTGGCGTAAAACCCTCTCCGCCAGGGTCGTAATGAGGCCCCTAGTCTCACCACTGAACCTGCATGTCATAAGTACCTATAACCCTAACCTGTAAAGTCCTACCTAGACCTCATACCCTGCTACTGAAGGGTGGCAATCCCACAACATGGAACGTAAATGTAGCATGGAAGCACATAGCATGGCAGCACATCACATGGAACTTAGTGCCACATGAAAGCACATAACATGGAACTGAATGCAACTTGAAAGCACATAACATAAGACTTAATAAAGCATGGAGACACAGGACATGGAACTATTTGCAGCATGTGGCACACATATTAACATAGTAGCAAGAGTTATGGCACACACAAGGGTTTTCCCCTCTATGGAAAAACAAACACATGGCCCGTTGGGCAAGCCAAAAGCAAACATGATAGTACATTACATTAAAGGGTATTCCCTTCCTTCTTATGTAATGACGGTGAACTAAACATAGCATCTCCTTCCCTACTCCTAGACCTGCCCTCTGTGTTTCTCCACGGTTTGTAATGTCTCCCAAGAACATAAACAAATGCCTGCCACATGAAAGTTCAAAACAGCCCTGTCAGTCCTTTATCCAAGTTGAACAAATCGTGCGAGGAGCACACATTCAGTATAAACACATGAGCAGTCTAACAACAATATGCAAGCACTTATCTGAGTGTCCGGGGCCTCACGGGGCAACCCGGACCTGTAGTTGTCGAGCAAATCACTCGCCGGGCCCTTTCCCCAATCACTGCTGTGGCCCGGGCTGAAGAGACTGCAGCATTCCTCCAGCGTTCCTCCCTGCTCCAGAATTCCCCAAATAGGCTGCCATGACCGCCTGTGCTGGAAATCGTTAACAATCTGCACCTGAACATGGGTGGCCAGTGTGTTAAATAGTCAGTCCCTCACTTAACACTTAACAACAGCTCGTGAGGCACGCAACGTCCCAGAACTACACGCCTTTACCAAGGCTGCTGGGAAATGTAGTTCCCCCAACAATTCAAGCCTCTTACATGCACTGCACGTGCCGGCTCCCACAAACTGTCTTCAGGACCATAACCAGACCATTGAATCAAATACCACAATATGTGTTGCCTTCTCCTTGAGTCCAGAATGTGTTTAACCTCCTATTCTACTTGGCCGTCTTTCATAATTGCTGGTGGTCTCTGCACACGCATAACAGAAGCTGCGGGTTTAAGCAAAGACACATGGAATGCTGGATGTATCTTTAAATTATTAGGTAATCGTAATTTAACAGCCACTGAAGATACACATTGAATAATCTTATAGAGTCCAATAAATCGGGGTGCAAATTTACGACGTCCCACCAGTGGCAAGTTACGTGTTGACAACCATGCCCTGTCCCCCACTTAGTACTTGGGAGCATCCTGTCGTCTTTTGTCCACCTGCCTTTTGTAGGCCGCCTTGGCATTCATTTGGTGCCATACCCAGCGATGCGTGTTCAGTATTGTTGTATGTGAATTCTGCTAACCACAAAGCTCGTACCCATGACTTTATCCCATCTCCCAAGTGACATCATAAATACTGCTCTAGTGTCTGGTTGACCCTTTCAGTCTGCCCATCCGTTTGGGCATGATAGTCAGAAGGCATGTCAACATCTGGAAGTAAACTGAGGCCCCCTGTCAGAAACAATACTCTGAGGAAGTCCAGGTAACCTGACGATATGCTGAAGAAATAGCTCTGCCAGTTGTCATGCTCCTGGAATACCGATACACGGCACGTAGTGAGCTTGTTTGGATAGATAATCTACCACCACCCAAATCGTGTCATATTGATTATCGGGAGGAAGGTCAGTAATAAAGTACATAGAAATGTGTGTCAAGGGCCTTTCAGGAGTGGGTAAAGGCTGGAATAACCCACCGTCCTCCGCCTTTTTTACAAACACACATCTCACATATTTGAATGTACCCAATAGTATCCTTTTTCAAGTTCGAACACCAAAGGTACTTTTCTAACATACTTTGCGTCTTTTTACTCCCTGAATGGCCTGCTAACAGGGAATTATGACATCAATACAAGGCTTTCTCTTGAAAGTCATAAGTAGGTAAGAACAACTTCCCTGCATAATAAGGAATAGTTTTCAACGCGTTCCCAACTCCCCACTTCAACACCTCCTGTTGCCTAATACCTTTTCTCACCTGTCCTAGTAATTTCTCAGTAATAGCCCCAACAACTTTCTCAGAGGGAATGATCGCCTTAACTTCCGTCACCACATTCTCTAGATTTTGCTGCCTTGTCAAAGCATCTGCCTTCCCATTTCTCTTACCGGCCCGAAAAGTTACCAGAACATCAAACTCATTCAATTATTGTGACCATCGCAATTGCCTAGGACTAAGAGTTTGGGCTGTTTTATACGACTGCAAGTTTTTATAATCTGTCACCACCACCACCTGATGCCTGGCCCCCAACAAATAATGCCTCCATTCCAGAAAGGCGGCCCGAATGGCTAACAACTCTTTATCTGTAATAGAATAATTCTGCTCAGAGCTGGTGAGTTTGCAAGAATAGAAAGCCACTGGATGCCAACCACCCACCTCATATTTCGGAGACAATACTGTGCCCAATGCCACATTAGATGCATTTGTCTCTACCTGAAAAGGCTTCCCAAGATCTGGATGTCTCAAGACTGTGGCTGAAGTAAAAGCTTCCTTCAACTCTTGAAAGCCCCCCTACGCTTCCTCATTCCATCTGAAGCTTGTGGCCTTCCTCAGCAACTTAATTAATGGGGGTCACAATCTGCGAAAAATTATAAATGAACCTCCGGTAAAAATTGGCAAACCCCAAAAAGGACTGAATATCCTTTATAAATTGAGGAGCAGTCCACTCTGTGACTGCCTGCACCTTTTTCTTGTTCATTACAATGCCTGTAGGGGTTAAATTGAACCCCTAAAACTCCACCTGCATTGGATTAAAAGCAAATTTCTCCAGTTTAACATACAATTGATATTCATTGCAACTGTTGCAACACCACTCTCACCTGTCCTATATGTTGTTCCTTCGAGGATGAATAAATTGGAATGTCATCGATGTACACGATAACAAACACATAAATGAATTTGCTCAACACCTCTTGCATGAAATATTAGAAAGCGGCTGGGGCATTACACAGTCCGAAGGGCATAACTAAGTATTCAAACAACCCAAACTTAGTTCTGAAGGCAGTTTTCTACTCATCCACTTCTTTCACCCGTATCAAATGATAGGCGCCCCTCAAATCCAGTTTAGTATACACCACCGCTGTCTTGACTTTATCTAACAACACAACAATCAAAGGCAGCGGGTACCTGTTCTTAACTGTCACCTTATTCAATGCCCGATAGTCAATACAAGTCCTGAGCATTCCTTCCTTCTTGGGCATGAAAAATAGAGGCGATGACACTGGCGAAATAGAATGCCTGATGAACCCCTTTACCAGCATCTCATCGAAATACTCTCTCAACTGTTGATTCTCAGCTTCAGTAAGGGCGTATATCCTACTACAGGGCAACTTGGCCTCAGGTTCTAACTCAATCACACAGTCATACAGTCGATGAGGTGGCAACCTCTCAGCCCCTCCCTTGTCAAAGACCCCAGCTAATTCGGTATACTGGGATAGACACCCTGTCCCCACTGCTCCCACAACCTGCAGTGTCTGTGTCCTGTCTGCCAAGAACATTGCGGGACCCATCTCTCCCTCCATATGTCTCCCGCACTCTTGTGCCTAAAAAAACATTGCCCGGGTGGCCCAATCAATCCGTGGATTATGCTGTACTAACCAGGGCATTCCTAAAATGAGACCAAACTGAGGGGCTGCAATTAAGTCAAACACAGTTTCTCCAACATGACCTGACTCACACATCATTCACAATGGTTGCTTTTGCTGTCGAATGGGACCTGAAGTTAAATGTGATCCATCCACTGACTGGACTCCCTCCACACGTTGGATGTCCTGCAAAGGCAATCCCATTTGTTCTACCAAAATGCCCTGTGGCCTCAGAATGCACCATTGCTGGCACCACCTGCTTAGTTAATGCAAAAATCAATGTCACCAAAATGCACAAACGTGAGTTCTTGTTTCCTACCATATTTGCTACCCAACTGGGGAACCTACCTTCGTACGGGCCTGACACCTGAGTTCCCCCTTGCTCCGATCCCCTTGTGATCCGTTCTTAGGAGTAGTGGGACAAGTCCGAATATAATGTCCAGGTTTCTCACAATACAGACACAGATTATTAGTCTTGCACTGTTCCTTCTCGGCTACCAACAAAGACCCTCTTACATTCCCGATTTGCATCGGTTCTCCTTCTCCACTCCTGCCTCCCCTATCCTTATCCAACCTCACAAAGGGTAACACCTGTGGTCTCTCCTTATCCCCTTTGCGTTCATTCATGCGGTGATCTAACCTTAAAGCCAAGTCAATCATGGCAGTACATGTACTAGGTTGGGGCCCCACTTGTGCAATCGCCTCCTTCAATTCCTCCCTAAAATCTTGATAGTACAGCACTGTCTGTTTGGTCTCCGGCCAATCTGTCTCTATTACCAATCTATTGAACTGGGTCACATATGACACCAAATCACGTGTCCCCTGCTTTGATGCCAATAGTTCTTTATGCTGCACCAAAGAAACCTCACGTCTGTCAAACAACCGTCCAAACTCAGTCAAAAATCCCTCCCAGTTATACAGTAAAGGATCATCCTTCTACACCAGGGGCATAGCCCACGTGGTGGTCTCTCCCATCAAATAAGAAATTACAAACGCTGTTCTAGCCTGAATTGTTTCAAATGGAGTGGGTTTGCACAAAAAATGTAATCTACATTGAGTCAAACACTTCATATATTTCCGGGGGTCTCCCGCGAACCTTTTCAGTGCCACCAATGGAACACTGCTTGGCATTTGCACAATAACGGTAGCGGCCCTGCCCGCCGCTACCCCTCCTGAGGGTCCGGCAGCGGCTGTTTCCAATGGAGTACCTTGCGCCACTAACCCCTGCACTTGAGTCTTTAAAGTATTAGATTCCTGTCTTGCGTGAGCTAATTCGAGTTGAATGTCTTGCAAAGCCTTTAGCACTTCTGCTAAAGGGAGAGGATTCGACTCCATTTGCCCTGTGTGGTTAATATACCCCAAAATCGGGGGCGGATTATTCTGTCAGCAACGTTGGTGATGTGCACCTCACCTGCATCCTTCAGTTCCCATAAGTGCATGAATGGGTCAGGAACTGTGCCCTGTCCTGTGGCCATACATTCCGATCATTATTTGGATGGGAAGACCTTGGGGGTCATACCACTTTTCCTTCAGGCTTCTGGAATGGGTGGACACTGCCATGAACTCCTCCGGCACTCTGTTACAAAGCAGGGCACACTTCCTGTGGGCAATTACGGCCATTAAGTGGCCCACAAGCCTGTAGCCCTGCATGGCAACCACCTCTGCCAGAGCTGTGGCCTCACTCCAGCCCAGTACTTCTATTTTGCTGGTTGATGTTCAGATGCAGACATGCAGCATTACTTGCGAGCAGTTATGGGCGTTGCAGGCAATGTTTTGCTGCACATGTGCAGTATTGCCTTATCCGGTGGCAGCTTTAACACAGGCAGGGATGCATTTCCGTTACCGCATACATGGTGGTAGAGGCAGAATCACTCGGTGTACCTTACATCGCCTCATGTAATAATAGCAATTACCACATACCTGGTTTCCAGGCGCTTTACCAGGAAACCCATAATGAAGACCTCTAACAGCTATCAGAAAGCCAACGTTATTGGCTTTGCCAATAATTGTTTCTTAAAAATGTTAACTGCTTTCCAGATTATTTAATAATAATTTACAGTTCCCAATGCTTATTTAAACAATCACAATGCTTGTATATCAATACATTCTTATCTTTCAATTACTCATTTTCGAACACTTATTATGAAGTTATATTGTTCTGAAAAAAACAACTCCATGGTAAAATGTTCAGACAGATTCTTTAAAAAATTGACATTTTCACCCCATTATTTTCAAATTGTTCACCTCATTTTACATCAGGATTGCATGCGTTTCTTACAGCCCCAGGAGTGCATCATTTTGGTTTAATAATCCTCTGTGGGTGATATTTGTTTTATGGAACCATCCAACATAAGGAATGGGTCAAAAACAAATTCACCATGCCTTAATTCAGTATTAGGTCACCTGGACACAAGCTATTCAGATAGTTCACTGATTTAGGCGCTCGCTTCTGTCATCTCCGATTTGAATACAAGCTGACTAGCTGGCTCAGCATTTCATCCTTGTAGATCAGGGTTGTCCATCATGCGGCCCGAGGGCCGCAATGCAGCCCTCCATGCCATTTTATGTGGCCCTCGAAGCCCAAGAGCACAGACAAAGCATTAGGGTTACTTTTGTACGTTTTGTATTTATTTTATACGCAGCGCACATTGTGGCTGCAGTTTCAGGGTTGGAATTGTAGTCCACACACATTTCGATTTCCATTGGCTGAGAAACAGCCATTGGAAATACTGTTACCATGCAAGGCAGTTATTTATTTTATTTATTTCCACTACTACAACATGCCTTGCATGGTAACAGTATTTCCATTGGCTGTTTCTCAGCCAATGGAAATCATAATTACGTAATATTTTGGGGTGGAGTGACGGGCACACAGCGCCACCTTCACACATCTGCATTGCCGAGCCCAGGGCAGAGCCTGCGTGAGCCAGCAGCTCAGCCCAGGTTCACAGTGCTATGTGCAATGCACACCGAGGCCTAGTTCTCCTTGCCTCCAGCAGTGGGAAGTACGGCCTGCCACATTTTCCGACGTAGGTTTGCGGCATGCAGTGCTTTTGAGCCTCTGAGATACTGCTGGCCAGATACACCAAAACACAAGTATCTGGCGAGCAGTATCCCGAAGGCTCAAAAGCAGCATGGGCTGCCTTAATGTTTGAACATCCCGCCTCGGGAGGGAGGGTACAATTTGCATCACTTTTTGAAAAAAACCTCCCCCTTGGGTAATGTTCAAATTGCATCACAAAAGGAATGAATTCCCACTCGATTTTACTTAATGTGGGAATTAATTCCTTGCCAAAATGGCTAAGCAACACAATCACGCCATCCACACCCAGAAAAGCAGCACAGTGGGTAAAAATACCTGGGGCTGTATCCAGTTTTTGTTTTTGCAACTGACAAGTGCTAACCTGGACGAGGCAAAACAGCCCTTGGGAGGTGTCCGTGCCAATGTCGGAGGAAGGCCAGATGCAGGAGTGAATTTTCGGAGCACATAACACCGTAGCCCACCAGATCTAAGACAATGTGGGCTTTACAGCAGACACCATGAGGTCAATTCCTTCTCCGGTTCCTACAACATGGCCCTCAGCTCGGCTGGAGTGATCCGAGTACTGGCGCACCGGCCACCCCCAGGTCACAGGAGAGGAGGGCACACAGCCATGTCTAGTTCTTCATACTTAAAGATTGTGCTCACATTGAGTTTCTTCAATTAGGTTCACCTTTGGGTGATCACTTTTCCCCATTTTATCTGTTGAATTGGATTATGTTTTTTTTCATTAACACATAAGTAATTAATGTGTATTACAGAGATAAACTACCATATGTATTGGGCACACTGCACATGCAGCATCAATAATTACCACAGAAGTAATGAAGGTGTATTACAGAGATAAGCTGCCGTATGTATTGGGCACAACACTGCACAGGCTGCATCAATCATTAGCACAGAAGTCATGAATGTGTAATACAGGGGTAAGCTGCCATATGTATTGGGCACAACACAGCACAGGCTGCATCAATCATTAGCACAGAAGTCATGAATGTGTAATACAGGGGTAAGCTGGCATATGTATTGGGCGCACTGCACATGCTCAGGCAGCATCAATCATGCTTTGTAAAGGACAATGTTGGCCTAAATTGGGAACAGCCAGAATAGACATGTTGCTACAGAGGCATATTTTGGGCACAACCAGCATGACAATGTGTTACATCAGTGACAGTGCTGTCTTACACTGTGGACACATAGATCATTAAAATGTGTCGTGTTATAAAATGTTCTTGTCTGCTGTTGGTGACATGGAATTTTCATGTTCTCCTTTAGAACCGATTGTAAACTTATGGCTTTTTGGTCATTTTTTCTGCTGAAAAATGCACCATTTCAACCCCATATTTGAAAAAAAATTCTTGGAGGGGGAATCCCCCCCCCAAGCCCTCCCTAGATCCTTATAGCACCCTCGCTACGCTCGAGCACCCCCACTATTTAGGGGAAGTATGAACACATATCCACACAGAAGGAAATCACAAGCAACTGACCTCGGATCATTTGATGGAGGGCTACCTTAGATACTCACTGCCCCTGACACCAAAAGCTATCTTTGAGACTGCATGGCGCATCATTGCCTGTGATGCTATTGTGTCAAAGGTCACACACTATTGCTTTTTAATATACTGATTTGGGTGAGGTTGTGGACTTTTGGCTTGCCGGCCCTCTGGGTGACAAAAAGTGAATGCTTCGGCCCAACTTTCAAAAAGGTTGGACAAGCCTGTTGTAGATCAATACATTGAGAAGACCATTTTTGCGAGTTTCCAAATCCAGACCAATTTCAGCACTGGTTGCTGGTATAATGACATTTTCATGCAAACGTAAAACCAACACAATTCTTTAGATTCCACGAGTCAGGCGGAGCAGTGAAATGGTTCGGTAACGCTATTGCCGCCGCATTTACTGCTCCGTCCAATCCCGTGTTCCAGGGCATTCACCTCCAGCTCTGAGCTGGAGGTGAATGCGCCGGCTTTAAGGCCATTTTCGGGGCTATTGTCGCCGGTGGTAATAGTGCCCCCAACCTCATTGGGTCCAATGCACCCAATGGGAATGGGGATTTACTCCCCCCACCCCACCAGCGGAACTCGGAATCCAGCGCAAATTGCACCAGACCGAGTTGCGGTAACGCTAATTGCGTTGGGCGATATCCTGACCCAATGCGCAATTAGCGCTGGGATACCGCCCGATCCATGATGAGGCCCATCTGACCGTCTTGCTCCTAGTAAAGGTACGTGCATTCCAAAGTAATCCATTGTAAACGTTGTCTGCAATGGGTAAGTGGCAGGAGGCATTTGCACTTGTTGGAAGGCGTACTGAAAAAAGGTGTAAAAGTGAGTCTGCCAGTTTTAACACTATTTTCTGCATGCATCTTGCAAATTTTGAAAAGTGCATTGTGCGGACACCAGTGCACATAAGGGCAATCATTACTGATGCTCACTCATGCAATTCACTCTTTTTACAAAATTATCCCCACAGGGTAAAGTGTGGTGGGGGGCCGAGTTTACCCCCCACATAGTAGTTTGTCTAATTATATTTAATTTCATTGGATTTATATCATGCATTTGCCAACGCTCTGTACAATACTCAATAGCCGCGCACATAAAGGAACAAGAATAAATAGTGATACATTCAAGCCTAATAGTTTCAACTGCATGAATACGTGCAGCCAAGCAAGTAGCAATTAGAAAGCAGACTCTCTTTCAGAAGAGAACAGAACATAAAAGGTAGGAGCACTTTCAAAAGAAAGAGGAAGTACATTCCAATGGAGGGGGTGGGGGTGGAGAGAAAAGACATGAGAGGTGGCGCCAGGGCACGGACAGGCAAGGAGAAACTGAGAAGAGAAATGGTCGAGCCAATAAGGCGCGTAGAGCGTGATTACAGGGGAAAGGTAGGAGGCAGGCCTTAAAGAGATGTGTAAAACAAAGGGGGGTCTGGGAATCTCTCTACCAGCACGAACACAGCCCAATGACCTGTTCTTGGGTGAATAACCCCTGGGAGAGACTCGACCAAGTCTTTAGCTCACTGTCCCTTTCACAGAGAAGAAATTTCCCCGCATATCAGCCTTTGTCCTGCCCAGGGGCAGTCCAGCGCCGAAATGCTAGGCAATTCTCCTCTGAACAAGAGTACCATCAGTAACCCCATACACGTGTTTCAGCCTTGTTGGGCATCATCAGTGAGGTGAAACTGGTGCCTCTCTAAGAACAGTGAGCAATACACAATCAACACAGAGACAAACAGAACAAGTTAGCCAGTGAAGCGAGAGGACCAAGCATTTAAGATCAAGTGAAGACGTAATATAATAGAGGCGATGAAGAAGCTACAAGCACCATGAGGCTACTGGATAGGTTTAGGGCGACCTTGGCAGCCGTGGGCTGATACTCGCTTGTGATGTAGACACCAGAAGAGGTATATGGAAGACACCCCAGGCTCTCCAGCACACCACTACCCTCATGTGCATGAAGAACACTATTAAATGTGCATCCCTTGTATGGCCTGGGACGCATTACCGGAACAAGTGTTGGGTGGAGATCCAAGATACTGTGAACCAGGCATAATCAGCACCCGCAAGCCACACGGCATCAGTCGAGAAGCAAACTTTAGTGAGAGACTGAGATTCCAATGCATTGTTCGTGGGGTGAACCACAGAGCGTGCTCAAGGCCTCTTGCGGGAACAGTCCCATGTTAAATACAAGAGAATACGAAAGTCTTATAGAATTGTGAGGTAAATGAGAGAGCAGTGCGTTACTCACACTGCAAGTGATTCTAAAATGACAGCCAGGGGTTTATACTCCACTACAAGGGCTGGTCTGTAGCTGAGCAACATCTGGTCAATGCAAGCCATGTCCAATCACAAGCCATCTTCACACAAAGGGCCTCATCACGAGTTGGGCTGTATCCCGGCTGTAATACCTCCCGACTGTAATAGCCTTAGCACCCACCGGTCTGGTTGTATTACCGCTGGATCACGGGTTGGGCGTTAACAGCAAATCCCCATTCCCCATTGGGTCCATTGGATCCAATGGGGCATTTTCTGCGCTAAAACTGCAGGCTAATACAGCCAGCGGTAATACCGCCAAAAACAAGGAGGTAAATGGGATTTTCACCTCCAGAAAAAAGCTGGAGATAGAACGGCCCATTTTGCACTTAACCTGTGATAGGGCCAGCCCTTAAATGCGGTGGTAATACCGTTACCGCCACATTTAAGGGCTACAGCCCAACTCGTGATGAGGCCCAATATATTCAACTGCATATTCTCCCACACTCTCATGCCTCAGTCCCAACCACACCAGACTATAGAAAGGGAATGTGGTGAGGAAGTTAGGTGTCAGAGTGTGGAGGTGCAGGAGAAGGTTATTGCATGGTGATGCAGCAAGTAGGAGAGAGAGCAGGGTGGAGGAGGAGCATAGAGAGTGGAGAGCATGAGAGGAGAAAAAGTGGAGAAAAAGTGGAGAGGAAGGGGAGACTGTGATTGTGATTCGATATTCATAGCATGCTAGCACTTCCTAGGTGTCAGAGCAGAGTAGAACGGAAGCAAGCAGAAGAGTTCAGAGTGGCAACGACAAGAACAAGTACAGTGTATTTGATCAAACGATGAGACAGAGGAGAATAGAAGCCAGAGAGTAGGAGGAGTGGAGAGAGTGGAGAGTGCTTAAAGATAGTTGAGGAAGAGTAGAGGGAAGAAGGCCGAAAGTGAGCTCCAAGAAGGTGGAGGAGAGAGAGCAGAGGAGAAATAGGCGGGCAAGAATACTGTGGAGAAGAGAGAGTGAAAATGACAAGCATACAAGAAGCATGAGAGAGAACAGAGTGGAAGAAGAAAAGAGGCTGTTTTCAGGCACCCTCTCCAAACAAAATTCATACAGTGATAGAGAATGCTAAGTTTATCAGTTAAAACCTTGAATGATTGTCAGGAAAGTTTGTTGTTTGTTGTTTCTGGAATATGAGACCTATGAGTGTTTAACGAGCTACATTTGTCTGATGGCCATCACTTGTCAGAACATCCTAAAGGCACAAGCTGGGGCTACCCAGGAAAGTTCATGTGGACCAATACCACATTCTGATGACATCGGCATCACACAAGTGCAGGACACTACACATAGCAGAGTTTGTGACAGATTTCCATCAAGGAGGCGGGTTTGACCTAAGGGACAGATGGAAGGACCTAGGTGAACAGAACTACAGAAAACATGTTTAGATTGTTAAAATCTAACACCCATTACGTGGGTCCCAATGAAAACCTTAATCCTGTGGATTGGTTACTTCCTCAAATAACGACAAGAAGATGAACCTATCTTTGGGTTTTGGATCATCTCTTGATTCTCGGTCATGAAAGTGCCCATCGTGGACCTTGGGTCTTCCCTCATACCTTGAGGGCTCCCATCCAACTCATCCTTAAGAAATGAAATAGGGCTTTACACAAGCTAGGAGTGCTTTTATACAGGACCTAAGTGACAGGGTGTAGTTGGGCGCCATTTCCCTTTAGGAACCATCCAACTATGGAGAAAGCTGAACGCCATGAAGTCCTTCTCTATGTCATGAGATTCTTTACTTTATTCCTTGATTTTGACTCCTGGAAGCTAATCACCAAGAAGGCACCATTATGCTATGTTTTCTGGTTAGTTACTCCTGATCCTCACTCTAAACGTAAACCTACTAATAACTTTTGTACAACACATGACAGAATGGTGCCAGAGGGTGGGAGTACAGAATGTGCTCCATGAGGGTCAGCCCATGGGTCTCTGGCCAGCCACTATTAGTCCACCATAGGGCTCTGACTCTACTGCAAACCTCAGAGAAGAGCTCACCATCCACCATTAGTCACCAGAGAGTAGATCCAAAATCGTTTGCCCAGAGTAAGTGGGGATGAATTCCCACCTATAATTCTCCATCGATGTGGGCGTATGATATCTACAGCTCACAGAACTATGTCACATTGAGACAGGAAAACCTTACAAGGGGGAGAGGCACAAGTAGAACTACTTCCAGATAGGTGTCGAACACTAACCACCCACTGCATACATTTCTTTAGGTAGGAATGAAAGGTAAAGGTTTCTTTTGGGTAGGGATAGACAGACAGTACAGGCAGTCTTGATGAACACTGATCATCATAGAAGCCCCATAATACCATCCATGGGTTTTTAAACACCCCTTTATGAGTGAAACAAGGGAACCGAGTGGGTTGACAGCATGAACGTGGGAGTAGGCTCTGGTCGCAGAGACAGAGCATGGGCATGCAAGGAAACCAGAGAACATAGAGAATATAGGGAGGGCCAGAGCATGGAGACCTTTAAAGGTGATGGAAAGGCAACTGAACTGTAACCAAAGTTCAAGAGAGGGCAAAATAGAAGAACGAGGAGGGATACTGCAGAGTTCGAACAGAAGGATTAACTATAGAATGCAAAAGAGCAAGAAGGGAAGCTGGAAGACCAACACGAAGGCAGGCACGGTAGTCGAGACGCGAGAAAACTAGCAAAGCGATAAGAAGTGTACAGGCATGAAATGTAAGGAAAAAAAGAGCTTTATGAATGTTAACAAGTTTTTTAAAATTGTTATGAGTTTATTAATTTGATTTGGTTGATCAAAACCCTTCACAATCCATCAAACATTTCATGCATTTACAATTTCGTTAAGCTTTTCTATTCCATAAAAACAATTATAAAGTTAAAAGCGGTAGTAAAATAATTTCTTATACAGTGCATGACTCTCCTTCCTATGCACCTAACATCATTGATTATTTCCATTAATATTAATTTCCTTCATGAATGCTAACACCGCTATGGATAAAGTCGTTTAATGCCACCACCAAACTTTAACACCAAAAATTGTTGGCCAATAAACTTTCCTCTGAATGCACAAATGTACTCAACCATTCTTTTCTTATCCAATGTAGGACCTCTGGTGAAACTGGAGGAAAATACTTCGACTCGTCCCACTAGGACCCAGCACCCATCTTGCCTGAAGATACCGAGATTCAAACTGAAGACAGCGGTGGGCAGTAGCTTCCCTGTTATGGCTGCCCAACTCCAGAACTCCCTACCCACTACCCTAAGTTCCAACCAGTCCTTCTTTAGCTTTAGGAAAAGCACCAACAGTTGGCTCTTCGCTAAGATTCTTAATATGTAGATTGCTCATACCTTTTGTAGATAATTGTTAATCTCCCCTTATAAATAATAATAATGTCTAGGGTCTTGTAACCATCTTACTGTGTAGTGTGTACCTGTATCCATATGTAAAATGTAAGCCAAAAAGTTATCTTGTACCTATATCCATATGCAATATGTAAGCCAAGAGGTTATCTTGTAACGCGCCTAGACACCTCCGGGTTTGGAGCGCAATATAAATAAATAAACAAACAAACCTCACATTCAACTAACAGATGTTTTAACGATTCCAGCAATGTAGGGCAAATGCGACATCTCATGCTTTCTCGCGCAATTCTTCATCTAGCTCCCCTCACTTCATCCGTTAAAAACAAATTCAATTTTAGCCCAATAAAATTATTTCTAAAATCATACAAGGGATAACGAATCAGATAACGAGAAATTATATTAAAAGGTTTTAGATCACTTTTAGAATGGTAATACAGTTTAGATTTCAAAAGTGACTCTCTATTTGAAATCCAATCCATGCGCTCCAATTTAGATTTTATTTTCAGCAGGGTCTCAATGAACTCCTCCATCATGGAGGATCTACAGCCTGTAAGATCGAGTCAAACCCACCCAACCATTAATTCAATACCTTACAAGACTTCTCTAGAAATAAAGTATGTAAATCAGCAAATATGGTATTCACAGGTGGACACACTATTCTGTGTAGAAGTTGTAATTGTTTCCAATTATTGCGTCATTGTATAGAAAGAAGGCTAAGCTCGTGTCTAATTACACTCATAGGCACTCCCTTTGGTAATCTTAAGGCACTACACCATATTTGTGCTTCAATTTTACACCAATAATTACCTTCTGGTAACAATTCCCAGCCATACATTCATTTTGGGAACATTTTATAATTATAAAGTTTAATAACCGGTAAAATTAAAAAGCGATCGCAGCGTTTATCAATCATTTTCATTTGTGCAGTCATGATTATTTGCAGAGGATCTCAAGCTTTGATTTCTTTCTGGTTGTTCATAATGTTTTGCTAATAAAACAGACCCAAAATACTTAAAATGCTCAATAACGTCTATTTTTGTTTGGCCCAACGACCAAGTAAAATGTGTGTTTTTTTGTAAATTAGTTGGTTTCATAATTCATATTTATGTTTTTTGCACATTCATTTCTCACTGACATTTATTCAGTTAATCTGTAATTGCATTTAATGCCCTTTGAGACCAATAGGGGTCTGGTGCAATGCCACTCTTTTGCCTGCATATGCCATGTACTGCACTTTTACTGCACCCAGAAAAGGTGGAAAAGTATTAATTGCTGAAAAAACACCATTTCATGTAACTAATATAAAAATTAAAAAGAGAAGGCACCAAAAAAGCAGCCTTGTCTTAAGCCCCAATAGATTATTGGCTGCGAATAGTTACCAGTTTGATCCAAGCAAACTCTTACCCTTGTTTCGTCATGTAGCGTCATCAATATATTAAACTAATGTATAGGACAGCCTGCTTGAGATAATTTACTCCATAACATTTGTCTATTAACTCTATCAAATGCCTACGTTGGATCTAAAAACGCAGCGTATAACTGTTGCTTAGATTTCTCCACATGCGAGGGTAGGAAATAGAGAATAAACCCATTTAGAGATGTGCCCACCTCTTTCCGGAATCCCGATTGGAACTTATCAATTACTCCATTGGCTAACGCCCAATGTCCGAGTTATTTCAATAGAAAAACTGAGAATAGGTTGCTCAAAGCATCTAAAAGTGAGATAGGCCGATAATTAATAGGATTCTGCCTATCTCCCTTTTCAAAAGCCACAATAAAATAAGCATAATTCCACGACTCTGGAAGGCACTGCTCTTGCGAAATGTTTTGGAAAAGAGCATATAAGCTCTTAGTGCATAGATCTGGGTGAGTCCGGAAGGTCATGTTGGGCAGTCCATCCTGACAAAACCTCCTCTTCCGAACATGATAGTTTCCACTCAATTCCTTTCATATTCTCGATGTCCTGCTTAACAGTCACAGAGTTACCGTTACCGTACAAAGTTTGGAAATGCTCTATTCATTGAGATTCCGGGATTGGCAGTGCCTGTAAGTAATTTTGTCCTGGCACACTAGGTTTTAACAAGGACCAGAAAGCCTGCAAATCTTTTTCCCCCAAAAACCTTCAGTATATTTTCAGCATTGGGCCGCATCAGTAGCCATCTATGCGCTTTAAGCCAATTTTTCAAATGTTTGCTTTTAATGTGCAATTCTCAACCTTTTCTTTGCTGCATCCTTCTCCGAGATCAACTGGATATCTCGTTGCAACCACCTTTTCTTCTCCCGTACAGCCTCATCATAACAATGGAGATGGTGTCTCTTTCTACCTTTAACATTCTGGTCTATGAACAAATTACTTAATATCTTCTGACAACTCTCCTAGAAGCTACTTGGGAGAGTTAATTCATTAAAGTCCTGCTTATTTGAAGATAACAATTTACCAATTTTATTATTAAAGCCAGTCGCTACATTAGGTTACCATACTGTCGCAAAATTATTTTCCCTTATCTCAACCCTACATTCATAGACTTCCTATGTCTTCCTTGTTTGGTCCATCGAAATCCAAACTCAATAGACATTGATCGCTAAGTATGTTTCTTACATATTCTGAAATTATTACATGTAGGTATCAAATACATGCATGCAAACATATAATCTAGGGTTGAATACATGTTTCCCTCTGCCATGTATATTTCCTCCACACCTCTCGGTGATTCTTATTTTCATAAAAAATATCATCCAGACACTCACTGTTAAATTCAACTACCACCATGATGTATCCCTCACATTTTACAAGCCATTTTTCTAAAATGCCTTACACTACTGACATAAATGTCACCACTTCCACCAAAGCCAGGTTCAAATAGATGTACAACACCAAGCAGTTTGATAAAATACTGGTAATATTTTCAATCCAACTCAAGTGAATGGCTAGAATATCTTTGCGCTCTGTCTCTCATTCTTCAACTACTATTCCATTATTAGCTTGAACAGCACATATAAGACCCCAAAGGGTCTCCCCTTTGCACCCTTCTGTGCTCTAATACATTTTACAATAAATCCATCCATAATTGGTACATCCATTAACCAAGTTTCCTGCAGACAAATAACAGATACTTTGTTTCCAAATATGGTCTGGTTAGCGTTCTGCAAAAAAAATGTACAACCTCTAGAGTTCCATGAAGCGAGGCTCACATTGTGTTCCTCCTTTTCTATATTTCTTACACTTATTTGTGTTCTATTTACATGTAAGGCATTAAGCATGGTAGACAAATCTCTAAACATTTCCTCTGGGACACTCCTCACCAGTGGCGCCTTCATACAACACTCAAACCCCTCCTCTGCTCTTATGTGGATGGTTAATGGATCAAATCTATTTGTCGTCTCCACGTTAGATACCTCCATCACTTCTGCCACTTTCTCCCAGCTCTGGTTTACTCCCAGAGATAGAAATACATTGTACCCCATTGATAAAAGAAACGCTGCTGCATCAAGCACCATTGATTTTACCATATTTGAAGCAAAGTGGATTTTGACTAATCCCTAGCAGTAATCGTCTACAAATTACACTTGGATTATGTCCCTGGAAGCTATTGTGTGCAAACGTGGTAGCACATCAAACAGCGACAGCACATTGTGTCTATGTGACAGTGTATTTGGATCATCATTAAATAATCCCTCTAAATAAACTATATGCATACCTATCGCACCATTGTTCAAGTTCTTTTCAGCCCGGGGGTTCTACATCGTGAGAAAGCCATACCACTGGATTAGATGACCTTAAACCTCCCTTAACTTCCCCAGGATCACAACAATATTTCTATTACGACCAACATTAACTCCTTCTGTCTTACTAACTTGAGCCTCGGGCTGCTCCAACCCTGAACAAGCTACCTGAAAATCACAGTAGTTCTTTCTCTTCTCCCACGTCCAGCTGCTACAGACACGTTTTTATCATCCCTTTCACAAATTCCAAAATTTTCAATCAATTTTTGTCTCTTAACTTTCAAGATTAGGAAAGCTGATGCCTGACGACTGAGTGATTCTGTTGTGTATCCACATGGCTGAATTAAAATGTCATCCTTTCCATTAACTGGAGACCCAGTAGCTTTATTCTGTGGTGTCCGTACTGTCATGCTAGCTGTATTAGTTGCGTCTTCCACCAATTCACAAGAGTGCTCTGTCAAGAAACTTAGGTCAAGTTCCAAGTTCACCCTTTCAACTTCTTTCTTTTCAAGCTTAAAGAAATGTGTAAACAGGTTGGACTCTTTTACTGCTTCTCATCCCTTCTCTTAATATTTTTCCCCATGGGCACTTCTTCAACAGAGCTATTGTCACACTTGTCTGCCTTCTTACTTTCCGATATAGAATCATTTTTATCCCTTTTAGCAAGTGAAGTCTTCAATTTCTGCAGGAGTTTTTCTCAAACCTTCATTATTAGGCTTTCTATTTTTTATTTTTTTCCTTTTTCCTTGACTACACCTTTGTGCTGTTGTCACTCTCGCAGTGCTTCCTTTCACAACATGTGCAGAAACAACCTCTTGAATCGAGATATTAGCTTCCACATCAAACATCAAAAAATGTGGTGTCTCCTTCAAAGATTCTCTCTCCAACTCATTATCCTTTGTCACCACAGCTTTTCTTTCTCTATCCTATCTCTCATTAGATTTGGCATATATGTACCCTTCTAAAAAATTAAGTTTCACTATGATAGCTATAAGTGTGTAATCTTGTGCCTTCAAATCTGCTCTGATTGTTTCGTACAGCTTAACCAATGATGTTAGTGCAAAGTTTAATGCAACCATAGCTGAATTGGTTTCTTTGGGAACCTCCATGCCACATGCCTTAGAATCGCTAGCAGTAGGGTGACGGGGAGTTGGTTCCCAAGAATAGGGTGAGGGATCAAACAGCTCTGAACTTTCTGAAGCATACAGTGAAGGCGAATGGGACACCCAAGGTGTACCAGAGCCATTGCTTCGTAGAGCCTCTCAAGCTACCACTTTCTAGTCAGAGACAGGTATATCTGAAAATTGCGACTGAGTCGTAGCTGCTTCCTTGTTCAAGTCAGAATTAAGATCATCACATAGTTCACTTGACACAACTTCTAATTAAGTGTTATCACTTAAAAGATTAACTGCTTCCACCATCGCAACTAATCTAGCTGTATTACCTTGTAATTGGCCATTCTCAAGATTACTTACGGTTTGTGCGGTCTGAGCTTCCTTTATTGGCCGACTCTGCTCTCTTTCTGTAAATCTTGAGACTGACAGCAGTGTCACCATTTGAGCTCCCAGATATGCATCCGGTAGTATTGATGTGTTTTGCATCTTGTGTACCGATGGGCTTCTCAGGGCTTAGGCATACATTGGCACAAACTGCTACACACCGTGGGTTCAAAGACTCAATAATCCTCGTCTCCATAGACAAACAATCTGGGAATTCCACAGACTGAGCACACACTAAGCTGCGCCACACGCGGCGCTCTCTGCCGGGAGGTGGTTTAAAGGCACACGCTGTGTTGCATTCAATGGGGTCCTCCCCTGTGATTAGCAGCAGTCTGACACAGCTCCACTACCTCCACCTCCTTCGCTTGCGGTACACTAGGTAATCTTAGCCACAGACTTCCCACACTCTAAACCGCACTCCAAAAATGTCAGAGGCATGCAATATTAGAAATGTAAGAGGAAAAGGAAAGAGATGAATCGAAGAGGACACTTAGGATTCGGCTGCAGGTGTGAAAGAAAGGGAGCATGGAGGAAAGTTTATAGAGGGGGCGGGATGTGGGACAGAATGGAAGAGGCAGGAAAGAGAATTTCAGTCTTGGAAGCCTTTAATTATAGAAAGTGAGAATGCATCCAGGTTTCAATAGAAAGAAGACAGTCATAAACAGTAGCATGAAGAGTATCTGAAAAAGCAGAATAAGAAAAAGAAAGCTAGGAATCATCAGCGTAGAAGTGGAATGAGATCCCAAATGAGGACATTATGGAGGATGATGGTGAAGTGTAGAGAGAGAAAAGAAGAGTACCTAGGACCGAGCCTTGAGGAACCCTGTGGGGAAGAGGAAACAATGGGGAAATAGAGCCACCTCAGGAAACAGAAAAAGGTTGATTGGTCAGATATGACTTGAACCAAGAAAGAGCGGGACCAGAGAAACCCACAGAATGAAGCTTGTACAGGAGATTTACAGTGGTCCACAGTATCAACAGCCACTGAAAGATCAAGTAAGATGGGAATAGAAGCATGTTTACAATGCCTAGCAGAGAGGAGAGAATTAGAGACAGAAAGAAGGGCTGTTTCAGTAAGGTAAGTCAACAAGAGAGGATTCTCAAAATTCCACTACAACAATAGGTTATACCGGCTACCCAAAAAACAGATGGCTGCAGGATAACAGGACCCTGAGGACCTTTCCGATGGGCACCACTGATTTAGTCTACAAGCGTAGGAACATGGAGCCAGAATGATTCGCTTCAGTCAGGGGAATGCCACCATGAGTGAGGTTCCAATCATGATTACCTGTGAGGGACTAAGGTCCTCTCCTGAGATCAGATCAGCTGTCCTACACCTGCCTTTCCACTGTGACATTGACAATGATTATTTCTTGAAATATTTAAACTGGTTTCAACACTATTTCACAATAATTTACAGTTTCCAATGTTTATTTAAACAATCACAGTGTTTGTATATCAAGAAACTGAGCATTATGTTTAAATTATTACATTTCAAACAAACACTTTGGAGCCGTTTTGTTCTGTAAATAAGCAATTCTGTAAGTAAAAATGTCAGTCAGATTCTTTCAAAAAATTTAATTTTCTCTCCTTTATTTTCAAGCAGTACACCTCATGTTCACCTCATGCAATATGGTATTTTATATCAGGATAGGATGAGTTACTTACAATCCCCTGTCTACACCCTTTTGTTAAATAATCCTGTGTGGGTAATAATTATTTTATGGAAATCACCAACAAAAGTGACAGGCCAAACTCAATCTGATTATACATACATTCAGGATGATGGTCACTTTGCTTATCCTTTATTATTATTATGATTATTATTACGGTACTTATTGACTTCAGACCTAGCTTCAGGAAGCAACCAAGCACTTTACAAACATAGGGGGAAGAACATGGTGAGGAAAGCAGAGAAACAAGGGAGCCGGGAGCTACCAGGTAAGGGTAGGGTGGGCAGTTTGGTAGCAAGGGATCTAAAATCAATCAGGGGAAGAAACAGTGGAAAACAGATCACCCACCATCAGGTAGTGTGGGGAGTGGAGGGTGTGGACCTATGTGTTACGGAGGAGCCATCCATTCAATGAAGAGGTGGGTCTTGAGCTCCTTCTGCAACTGTAGAAGCAAGGGGGTTAGTTTGATGTTGACGAGGAGGTGGCTCAAAAGTCTTGGGGTGTAGACAGAGAAAGCCTGTCTTCTGGTTCTTTCCTTCCTGCACCGGCAGAGTTCAAGTCTGCACATATCCTTACTTCTGATGGAACGTAGGCCTCTGGAGACATGGGTTTCTAAGTGAGGTATTTTGGGGACACCAGGGTGACAGCCTTGTAGATGATGCACCATGATTTGGAGATGATATGGGTCTCCATCTGGAGCCAGTGCATTCCAATGAGGGTAAAACCTGTGTAGTCCTTTGATGAGATAAAGGGCATTGCCACCTTCCAGGTGAGAAAGGACCAAGCTTGGACAGTAGTTCTGAAGTTGACTTCTGGGATGAATGGCTTGACTTTCTGCAGGAGGGAAAGTTGATACCAAGCTGTTTGTATCTTTCTTGTTATCTGCTGTTTGAAGGAGAGCTGTCTGTTGATGTCACAGCAAAGAGACATTGCGGAGGTGGCCAGCTCGGGTGTGCAGCCTTAGATGTCCATAGAGAGAGCCAGCTCTGGATCTTAGGGTTGTTGGTTTATAACTTCTAAAATTATTTTCCACATAAGCAACATATATACATAGGACTTTTGTCCTTGCTTCAGCAGCCTATTTATCTAGACCTGTTTAAAGACAGTGTCCAAGTTGACCATGCCCATAATATACTTAGGATAGCCCAATCATAGCCTGTGCCCCACCCTCAGACATACTTACTACATATTCATTTGCAATTCTGCAATTTCCACCTATCACCTGCTTACACACCTTGACAAGCTCTGCACCAGATTGTGCTTCCACAGCTCTCTCTCTTCTTATATCGCACCTCCATTTTCCATGCAATGCATCCTAAGCAGACTAAGTTACTGCTTTCCCTGGGCCGAGCTTATTGCATCTTTACACGGGGAAGGTTTATGAGCTTGGAGACTACTATGTTGGTGAGCTTTCACAGTATAAAAACCTCACTGAGTTAGGTGCTCACTTCTGACATCTACAGCAGTTCGAGTACAAGCAGGGCTGGCTGAGAACTTCATCCTTGCAGGTCAATACATTGGGGGGACAATTTTTGCAGCTTCCGAATCTAGGGCCATCTAGCCCGATTCGAGCAATGGTTACTGGTATAGTAGACATACCAGCAACAAGAGAAAGATTTCTTCCAAATTATCTATTGAGCCTTGACAGCTGATCTTCTATTCTATCCTATTTGATAAAATACACTGAATATCAGTCACACCTGATTTGCAAATGTCAGAATAGACAACCTTCTTTATGCACGTCTTTTTAAGCACCACACAATGGTGCCCATTTACCAATTGCTGGAGCATAAAACAAGCTGCTGAAGTCTGGTGTAAATGTTTTATGCCTCCCTTAGCAGCTTATCAGATTACACTCTATGGGATTTACTTTGCTTTTGCAGGCAGAGTGGGGGCAGGGATTGGGATGTATATTTCCCCCATTCATAAATGCTCTGGCTTCAAAGCAACCTGGTTGTACTAGCATGGCATCTTCATGCTGGCGTAGTTTCTGCACCCAGTAATAGCAGGTGGATTAAATAGGAATCCATTGTAAATGCAGCCTGCCATGCATAACTGACAGTTGTCATTTATGCTTTTTGTAAAGCGTAGTGAAAAAAAGGTGTAAAGGTGATCCTGCAAGTATTGATGGTGTGCTTTAAACTGCATCTTACAATTGGAATATTGGAAGGGAGTGTGGTTAAACGGTTGCCCTACATGGAATTACCACTTTTAGAAAAATTACCCACCCATTGGGTTGAGTTTGGCGGCAGACAGTTTTTTTCTTGTCTAATCATATTTAATTTCACTGGGCTTACATCAAACTTTCACCGCAACGCTGTAAATAGTAAATAGTGGTATAGAAAAAGGAACACAAAGTTAGCTATACCTTGTAGCCTAATTGCATCTACACAAAGCCAGTAGAATTTAGAAAGTGCATTGAAAAAGTAACTGCTCTTCCAGAAAAGAGAGGGTAGGATCCGCTTGAAAAGAAAGAGAAAGTAAATTCCAGAGGAAGGGGCCAAGAAAATGTAAAGAATAGAAACCTGAGGAGGCACATGGGCCAAAGACGGGCAAGAAGAAAGTGAGAAGAGTAATGGAGGAGACGGGCAGGTGTGTAGAGAGTGGTCAGTGAGCTGGGGTAGGAGTCAGGCGGGCAAGAAATGTGTACATGGTACACAAGAAAAAGAAGAAGAGACCAGCAGGAAAGGTTAGCAAGTGAGGAGAAGCCTGTTAAGGCGACATGTGAGCACCAAAAGGAAGGTGAACGAGAACACGGATCAAAGCATTTAATGGGCCATTCTAAAACGTTAAACGTGAAAAATGCGTAATGTTGCTTAATGCGCCAAATTATGCAAATACATAAATCATTTAATGAGAAAATCAGCACATTACATCTGTTCCTACGTCCAAAACATAATTGGTAAATGTCATGGTTTTTGGTGGCAGAACCTGAACATTATTTATTTGTAAGCACTTTTCTTAGAGCACATAATGTTGCTAAATGTGCCAAACTGCGGCGAAATAATGTGCCTAGAAACTCTTCACATTACATGTTTCCTACTGTTCCATGATGTTTGGTGGCCCAACCCGCAAATTAGTCACTGCAAGCAATTTTCTTAGACCACTTAATGTTGCTGAATGTGCCAAAACATAAATCATTCACACATAAGCACTGCAAAGTACATATGTTATTTCATAAGCATAACTGGGAAGTTCAGTAGTGTTTTGCTAGCCCAACCAGCTGAACCCATTAGGGTCCTTTAAGACGAGGTAACAGTATCTGAGATGGATGGGGATGCAGATCTTACTCATACATCAATAATCAGATCGACTCAGGAAGTTGTCAAACATTAACTGTTTTAATAACAAGTCTTTAAAACAGGGAGCACAACGTATATCAACGGACGCCGCACAGCTCGCTCAACAGGTTCTCGAAAACATTTCATAAGAAACACAATGTTATGCTATCAATTCGTCACAAGTGATGTCATACTACGTGGTAAATAAAACCTACAAGGGGATGTGATAGGCTTAAGCGGAACATCTACATATACTTTCTATGGGGTAAACGTTGTGATTAGGTCTCTAAGATCAGGTGGACAACTAAGTCTATCCCAAGTGCAAGTCATCTTCCTTGTTAGACTATTACACAATATACTATTGGCTTCTCAAACTATAGGGCTCCTTAATGTGTGGTCCTCTACAATTGGTTGGCACACTTGTACCCTTCTGGAATATTCCACACACTAGCAGCATGCAAGCTGGTAGCCCAGGTGCTGGCCTTGTCATGCATCCCCACCCAATTAGCCAAACATCCATCATCACTCCTGTGGTCTGCCATTCAATTACTTTGTTTGTTTCTCTCTTTCTCTCCTCTGGATGCAGTGCACTGATGAACCCAACGACCGGTTATTTCGGTGAGTGAATTTGGGTGTCTTTAGCTTGTTACCTTTGCAGGAAGCGTTGCGCGATGTAGAACCCATTGTTTGCTGAGAGTGGGTTATTAATCTGCTGTCCTTTTGTTTTGCAGGTCGCGGAGCGCTCCAGAAATGGAGAAACCATCGAGCGCTGATGGAACGTTCTTCGGTAATGCTGTTCTTTGTTCTTGCAGGGTATGAAGCACTCCGGGGATGGTGAGACCGCCGAGCGCTGAGTAAGTGAGGATGGATCAGAGGTAAGCTTCCTTTAATGCTGTTCTTGTTCTTGCTGGTTCCTAATGGGATCAAGGTCGAAGACTCCAGAGGAAGGCCTCCAGATGAAGTTGAGGAGCTGGAGCTGGACACGGTGAGTGTTACACTGCAGGAGTGCAGAATAACGCGTAGCATGAATCCTAGTTCGGCTGTGGCTTATATAGCCAGCAGATTGACCACACCCAAAACACTAGACTGCCAAGTTCAGTTCTTGGGGCTGAGTTGGAATAAGCACCTCCATGTTCGATCAAGGTCCCAAGTGTGTATCCATGTTGGATCAAGGTCCCAAGTGTGGTGTTTACTTCAGTCTGAATAATGAGCCTGGCGGCAAAGGCAGCAGGACTGACTCCATGTCCTCTGCTGATGCGTCTTTAAGGCCCTTAGAGTCTTTTGGAAGGGGTGTTGCCTTACTGCTGTGAGGGGGCTGTTGTCTCCGAGGTGGTCATGGATAGGGATCGTGACAGCACTCCCCCCCTAAGGCCCCTTTCAAGGCATTCCTTCCGGCTGGCCAAGGTTTGGTTGGATGATTTAGATGGAAATGTTTAACCAAGCATGGTGCATGAAGGTGCTCGCTCCGCTCCCATGCCCTGTCTTGGGGACCATACCCCTTCCAGTCCACCAAGTAATATAACTTGGGCCTGGTGTCTAGGATGTCCTTTACTTCGAATTCAGGCTCACCATGAACCAGTATCGGATTTGGTGGCAACTTAACCCGGGTTCCAGGTTGAACTGGCTTTAGAAGAGAGACATGGAACGCCAGATGAATCTGCATGTTTGGTGGTAAGGCTAATTTAACTGCCACTGGGTTTATTATAGCCTTGATGGTATAAGGTCCTAGGTACCTGGGACAAAACATTCAAGATCCTCGTATTGGTACGTGCCGAGATGCTAGCCAGACTTCATCTTCAACTTCATAGATTGGGGCTCTTTGTCGATGTTGGTCAGAGAATTTTTTCTGTCTTTCTTTGGCTTGGATCAGGTGTTCTGACGCTCTTTTGAAAGTTTGGGTTATAGTTGTATGTAGGGTCTTTACTGCTGGCATTGTCAAGGTTGTGGGGACGTCCAACTCCAAAGTACGAGGATGTCTTCCATACATGGTATAAAATGGACTTTGCCCAGTGCTGGAGTGTAACAAATTGTTATAAGCATATTCGGCTATCCACAACACCTCTTTCCAGCCTCCTTCCACTTGATGTAACATGCACCATAGATATGTCACGATCCCTGCCCTAAGCCTGGATAGCCAGGCCAGGTGAGCTACTTCTACCCCCATCAGGCCCTCAAGGGCCTTGACATTTGCCTCCAGACTCTCTTGGAGTCAGTCCTGGCGCCTTTGGCGCCAGGCTCATATGCTAGAGCAGTAATCAGGGCCCATAAGGGCATTGCGCAACAACATGGATGCCTCCACATGGCTCAGTTCCTAAACTGAACCATGTGGTCTAGCATTTTGGGTGTGGCAGGCCAAGTGATTCCTGGGATGCCTGCAGGCTATATAAACCACACCCGAACTCCAGTACACGCTTCGCGTTACTTTTCATTCCAGCAACGTGACGCTCATCGTGTTCTGCAGCATCTTCGAACCTCGAAAAGTCCACACCTGCAAAACAAAGGGACATCGTTATTTTCAGCAGCTTACCTGAGATTCCACCGCAGACTGCAATCAGCACCCAAGGAACAGCAAGATTCTTGGATGTTCGAACCTGCAAAAAGAGAGAAAAAAGACATTACATCAGAGCCGGCAACTTACCTCTCAAGTCGCCCATCGACCAGGAGCCTCTTGCTTCGGTGAACGCAGCGGCCAACGGGAACAAAAGACAACAGGTTAGCAGAAGCACGGCACCATAGTGCTACATATAGCGCCCACTTACCGCATCGAGGCACTCCCGAAACACCATCACTTGCCGGTGAGCCCAAATCCAGCCAACAGCCCACAGCGGACTCTCGCGCACCTACTGGGAGAGAAAAGACATCATTCAAAGAAAGGCTTACATAATAACAGTAATAAGACCTACCTGAGAGACTCAAAGGGGCAGCATCAGTGAAGTAACTCGATTGCAATCGCCCACAGAGGACAACGCGCCCCTGCCAAGAAGGCAGGATGGAGAGCTCGCCAAAGCCCAAAACAAGGTGAGGAAAGGCCCGGGGAGGCGCTGCGGGCATACCTGGTGTTGGGTGGTTATTTCCCCAGTTGCTCAATCTTGAACATTGCCTGCCTGGTTTCCAGAAAGAACTCCCCACTGATAATACCCGGGAGCGAACGAGAAGGGCACCATGGTTCCGGCAGCTGGGTGGCGTCCCCGTGGATACCAGGTGAGCGTAACAAGATATTGCTCTAAGGTCTGATTCATCCGTTCCGTTTGACCATCAGTTTGTGGATGGTGACTGGTGGATAGACAGATATCAATTTGGGCCATTGCACAACTCTTCCTCCAGAAATTAGACACAAACTGTTACCTCAGTCTGAAATGAAGACGGAAGGGAATCTGTGAAGTCGCAGGAATTGTTCCAAAAATACCTTTGCCAGGCTGGATGCATTTGGTAGACCCTTAAGCGGTATAAAATGGGCCATTTTTGAAAAGAGGTCAACTACCACTAAAATAGTGTTGAATCCTTGGCAGGGGGGTAGGTCGGTGATGAAATAGAGGGAGAGTGTATCCCAGGGTGCAGGTGGAATGTCCAAGGGCTGAAGGAGACCCGCAGGTTTTTGCTTTAGGGATTTATTCTGCGCACAGATGCCACATGATAGGATAAACTGTATAATGTCCTTTTGCTAAGTTGACTACCAATAATGTCTTTTTACTTTGGCTAAAGTTTTAGCAATCCCTGGGTGTCTTTCCATCAGGGAATCGTGGTAACCTGAGACGACTCGTTCTTGAAGTACTTTATTTGGTAGATAAAAACATCCCCTGAAATACGGGTGCTGATCCTTGATTGTGCGTTGTTCATTTTGAGCGGCCCACTTCTGTAATGCCTCGGTGCTCATTAGGAGCCTCATTTCCGTTTGTAGTTCATCCAAGGATACTGTGGTGGTGAGACCTAGAAACTTGTCATCTGGTATGATGGCGACGGGTTCTGGGGTCGAGTATGCATTTTCATCGACTCCTATGTGGGATAAGGCGTTTGCCTTTCTATTCCGAACTCCTGGTCGAAAGGTGATTATGTAATCGTATACCGCGAAGAATAAAGCCCAGCGAAGTTGACGAGATGATTGAGCCTTTGCCGTTTTGAGGTATTGAAGGTTCTGGTGGTCGGTAATTACAGTGATGGTATGTCTGGCGCCCAAAAGCTAATGCCACCAAGCCTTAAAGGCTGCCTTGATCGCTAGGAGTTCTTTGTCTGTTATTGTGTAATTAAGTTCAGGTGCAGAGAATTTACATGACCAAAATGCCACGGGATGTAATTGGCTGGTCCCGGGATCCCTATAGGAAAGAACCGCCCCCATTGCCATTCTGGAGGCGTTGGTTTCCACTTTATACAGGAGATCCAGCCGGGGGTGTCGCAACACTGGGGCTGAGGTAAACCTTCTCTTAAGTTCCAGAAAGGCTTTTTCTGCCTCTTCCGTCCATTGGAAACGCTTGTTATTTTTTCGTAATAAGGACGTGATCGGATGTACTATTTGTGAGAAACCCAGGATGAATCGGCAGTAAAAGTTCGCAATACCAAGCATACTTTGGACACCTTTGATCGAAGACGGAGACAGCCAGTTGAGAATGGCGTCTACCTTGTGCACATCCATTCGGACCCCTCTGGGAGGACAAAACCCAAAAACTCCACTTCGGTGACATGGAAGGAGCAATTCTCAAGTTTTACGTATAGCTGATGTTGACCTAGTTTTGCAAGGCTGGAGCGTACATGTTTAACATGATCCTGTTTAGACGAGGAATACACCAAGATGTCATCGATGTAAACTAGGGCACATACATCAATCAACTCCCGCAGTACATCATTCATGAAGTATTGGAATGCGGCGGGAGCGTTTCAAAACCCAAAGGGCATCACCTGATATTCGTACAATCCATACTTGGTACGAAAGGCGGTTTTCCATTCGTCTCCTTTCTTTACCCGCACAAGATGGTATGCCCCCCTGAGGTCCAATTTGGTGTACATTTGGGCATCTTTGACTTGGTCCAACAGTTCCGGGATCAGGGTTAAGGGGTTGTTAGGAAAGATTTCATATTGTAGTTAATGTTCCTTCCATGTGGCAACCCCCAAACTTTTTGCTGTTGTTTTACACCCTGATCTAGACTTTGCCAGAGAAGCGCAGCCTTCCACCGCACTCCTCTGGGCTTTCGCTCCATTCTTACGGGGAAACTGACATGCCCTTAAGACAGTCAGTACCGGAAAACGTTGTTTTACGTAGTTCTTTTCTCATGTTGCAACTTTCGCGCAACATGGCACAAGAGGGCACTGTAAGCTAAGTTACTGCACTCTTGCGTCTCTAGTCATTCTACAGGCCCTAGAAACTCTCGATGGATTTATAACTACCTGTGCAAGTATGTCACAGATGGGACTGGTGGCAGCGATCATTTCTTTGTGTTTTGAACTCCCTTTTGCCCTGTTAACCGCGCTTCTCGCGTTTGGCCAAAATGGGTGGCCTGGCTTCGAAAATGGCCAGACCACGAGGTTCTTTGTCCTGTCCGCTGACCGTCTTGCCCCTTCACCTTCCCCAGGTCGAGCCGACCTGGGGCCATCCTTATTTGGGCATGTACTTTCCCGCGAAACACAGATGCTTTCGCTGGCTTCTACAGGCCTGTTGTGAGCCTCCAGGATGTGGGCTGGGATGTCTGGTGACCCGCTGAAGGTTTGGCTCCCTGCACTGCTGTCGTCCTGTGAGACTCCTCTGCCTCTGATCGAACGAGAGGGCCTGTACTGGCGCTTCGACCCTTTAGAATAGTGGGAACAACTATTCTCGGCATCTTCACCAACTCCTGTACGTAAGTCTTCGGAAGCGTCCCTGGGCCATCCAGCGGACTGATCAGCCTACACAGGAACCTTGCTCTGTTACCGCCGTCTGGCTGCTGCTGAAATCCGAGCCCTCGACACTCTCACACGCTTCGTACACTTGCCGTTCCCAGGTCTGAAGTGAGAAGTGTACATTGGGCCTGGAATGCAAGCGGCTGCCGAGTTGCCCTGCTGAGGTAACCATCTATGCGTGTTCGCTGCTTTTGGGACACCCTCGACCCTTACTTCTGCTGCCGCGGAATCAGCACGGCGCCGAGACGTCCCTCTGATCACAGCTGAACCTGCCAGCGAAGAAACTAACTCGGAGAAGCCTGGGTCTGCCTGCATCGGGAACCGGTGAGTAGTCAATACCCTGAACTGGTCTCCCTCCTGCAGAAGCCTGTGGCTTTCCCCCGCTGTTGAAAAGCAGCACCCCTTTCTCCGTACTCGCACCCTGCTTCTGCCCACAAGTGGAGGCTGCGCTTGAGTAACAGAGGTCTGTTCGCCATCGTTTGTTCGCCTCTCTGAACGGCCTGATTTCCCCAAAGAGACACTCCTTGGCCCGTTGGCACCCGTGTGTGCAGGTGCTTTTGAGCACAAGGCTCCACTCTTCTTAGGGCTCGGACTTCCTTCTAGTTAGGTGCTCTCTGATGTCGAACTGGGCCTAACGATTACTTGCACTGCCTGTTTTCCTCCCCATCTATGTGGTCTGCATATTTCGTGCTTCTAACTCGTTAGACCCATTGGTCTTGTATATGTATTGTATTGATTGTGATGTGTTGGTTTACTTGAGTTTTATCATGATTCTTTACTATGGTCGATGTTACAAAGGCCTTGTAATAAATGTGTCTATATTTTTAATATAACACCTGCCTGGAGTAATTTGTAAGTGTCCTTGCTTTGTGTGCTCATTGCAGGCTTTTAGTCACCCTCACCCATCTTGAGACCTAGTCTTGACCGCCGCCATCGCTACCCTGATTGGTCTGGCTTGTCCAAAGGTTACCCTGTTCCAAGAAACTAGGCTGGCCTTCTGAACCTCTGCCCCTCCAGGACAGAGTTCAGAAATCCATCTTAACAGGGGTGGCAGTTTATCTACAGTTACTTGATTAAGTGCATGGTAATCGATGCACTTTCTCATGTCACCCTCATTTTTGGGTACGAACAACAGTGGTGAGCTGCCAGAGATTTGGACGGGCGAATGAATCCTTTGGCCAGATATTGGTCCAGGTATGACTTCAGATGGAGATTTTCTGGCTCCGTGAATGTATAAATACAGCTACATGGGATCTGCGCACTGGGTACCAGGCCGTTCTGACAGTCATGTGGCCTGTGAGGGGGTAGAGTGCTGGCCTGTTCCTTTTGGAACATATCTTGGAAGTCTTTGTATTCTCGTGGCAGCGTACTCGTTACGCCTAGAACTGCTGCTTCTATACCTTGAGCTGGCGTGGATGGGTCAGACATTGGCATTTCTACTTGGTAGCAGGCGTGGACACAGTCATTAGAGAAGATTAGTTTCTTTGCACGCCGGTCGATGTTAGGATTGTGAACCACCAACCACGGCATCCCCAAAATCACCCAAAACTGAGGGGCCTTGATGCGATCGAAGGCTATAGTTTCCCTATTTTCATCTTGGCACAGAATGATCAATTCCATTGTGCGCTGAGTGACAGGACCCAAAGCTATTTCCGTGCCATCGACGGTGGTAACCTTCTCAGTTGTCATTTTCTGACAAAGGGGAAGCCCCATTCTTGTTGCCAGGCCTTGGTCCATGTAGTTACCAACAGCTCTGCTGTCAATATAAGCCTCCACGGCATGCATCCGAGATGGTTGTTGGTGACTAATCAATATCACAGGCAGGGCAAGGTGCGAGGTCTGTGGCTCTTCCTTTTTGCTCGACAAATGGACCTCTACGTTTGCCGGGCCTGGAAGTTTTCCGACTCATGATCTCCTCCTTCTTTTTCGGTAGCTCCGACCACTCTCCTAGGTGGCTTCATTGGGCATTGCCTAAGGAAATGACCGGACATCGCACAGTATAGGTATAGTTGCTATTGCCTTCTTTTGTCTCTTTCAGCTTTGATCAGTGGACTGCGCACCCCCCAATTTGCATGGGTTCTGAAGCATTGTCCGATGCACGTGGATTATTCTCCCTAGGGCGCATATACATAGGACGATTGTCAGTTCTGGCCCTGGCCGCCTTTCGGTCTTGCAGCCTGTGGTGGAGCTGAACAACGAGATTAATGAATTCAGCGCAGTCCCTTGGTGGGTCTACCACCTGGGCTAGGACATCTTTCAATTATCCCCGTAAACCTCGATGGAATAACGTGGTTCTTTTCTCTTCCAGCCACCCAGTTTCCACGATAAGTCTGTTAAAGGTAGCGATGTATGTCAGCAAATCTTGGCTGCCCTGGCGAAGAGACAGGAGTTCATTATCCAGAGCTTGGCCCTGAGTGAGCCAAACAAACAGCTTCACCATTTCATGTTGGAATCCCCCAAAATCGCGCAATAGTGGATCATCCTGTTTCACTAGTGGTACGGACCAGTCTGCGGCACTATTGCTCAAGTACGAGAGAACAAAGGCAACCCGTGATTGGTCATTCAGAAAGGCTCCCGGTCTACAAAGGAAATGAAGGCGACACTGGTTCATGAACACTGCGCACCTGAAACGTTCTGGAGGGGCCAAAGGAATCGCCCCAGGGAGGACAACCTGTACTGGATTGACGGGTGTGGCTGAAACTGATGGGTCCTGTTACTGCCACAGCTCTGCATACGACTATGCCTTCTTCTCAGCCATCTGGAAAAATTATTGTTCCCCGGATCCGTATCTGGCCACTTTCATTAAATCTTCGTATTTCTTCATCAGTCTTTTCTTGAACATTGAGCTTCTTATTTATCTACCATCTGATCACTGCTCCTTTCATTCCAGGCTGCTCATATCTTATCACATGATCTCTGGTGTGTGCTCTTGCTGTTGTTTTGAAATCTTTAACATAATAATCTTCTTCTGGAGCTAACCATTCAGTCACCCATACCAAGGATGCTGTTTGTCCCTGAAATAGACCTCTTGTATAGCAGAGTGCAAGGTGAGTCAGGCAATGAACTGTTTGGAGGTCTATCTCGATAGCCATGAATAGCTTAGATTTCTCCATAGCATAAGGTAGGGGAGCACAAACATAGCAATCCTCCTCCGAGGTTCTATTTCCCACCTCTTTCATGTGTTGATACCACATGTTGTTCCCCAAATGTGGTGTACTGTCTAGATAATTATTTAACTCATAATCACCTTCCCTTGCACTTCTCTTGGGTCTCTTTCTTGCCAAAGGAATGCGTGCATAATTCTTGTGTAGTATATCAGTCATCGTCCTTCCTACAGGAGGAATCAAAGGAACACTTGTCAGAGAAATAGGTGATCTTACATGTGTTTCTGGTGTGGGGATAATTATGTATGACCTTTGTCTCCTTACAACATCTAACTCTGCATAGGTTGATGGAGTGGGGAGAATCAACGGAACTCCTTCATTTCTGGGAAAAGCAGGGTAAATGGCGTGTATTAGCAAAAACAGAAAAACAATGATGGATGCTGTGCACACATATATTATGCACCAGTACATGAGACCTCACCACTGGTGTCTCTCCACACGTCGTTGAGTCTGCTCACTTTCTCGAACTGCATCATTTTCAATGGACCACATTGTGCCTATGTACTATTTTAAGGAAGGAAAAACCTTTTTAAACAGGCAGCCTCGTTAGATACTCATGTAGCTGCCTAATCGGCTGAATTATTGCTGCTAACAATCTTCTAATCGCAGGGCCATTCTTAGGATCCTACACAAAAGTACGAATCTCAGTGCTATGCCCAACAAGAGCAGGGCAAGCTCAGAGTATGAAAATTAAGACAGCGAGGAGGCGTCTATTGATATTGACATCAGACTGTACAATAACTCTGAGAAAAGAGAAACTCAGTAAGAAGCGAATCAGGGAACTGCTCTCTTTTCCAGTCATCAAATATGAAGTCGAGATCTGGCATTATTTGTTTTTTTTCACACCAGCACTTTCAAAAGCCCAAATTGACATGATTCGTGTGGCTTGAGAACAGTTACTTTTTGCACTCCTGCTAAAATATCTATGAAAAGTGTCCTGGGTAAACCACAGTCCAAATGTACATTTACATTTATTTAATCAGCAAACTTAGCATCCTTCTTCCTCGTCATTGATTGAGTCTGCACATGCTGAACTGATTCTTCTTGTCTTACTTCTGAATCAGGTGGGGGTGTTCTGGTCTCACCAGCATATGGCTTCACGTCACCCAAGTGAATCCAGGCACACCTTTTTGGGACTTTTACTGAAGATGGGGTAATATTCTCCACTATGTATGGTCCACTAAATCGGGTCTCATGCCATTTCCTAGTGAAGTTGCATATTAAAATGGGATCTCCAACAAATAATTTGGGTACAGGTGGTTATTTAGATCCGGTTACTGAATGGTCTTCATCTGTGTCCTGAGAGTGACACCCCTTACGCGTGAGTTGATCTGAAAAGAAAGAGATACTAGTGGTCATACATGTTAAATACAGACGTTACCAATTTCCTAACAATTCTGCAGTCATCTGTGCATCACTTCTGCTCCTCAATGGAGGGGACAGTGGGTTATCATTCACCTTCCCATCACTAACTCATAGGGTGCGAGGTGGTGGTCCACCCAGGCTGATTCCTTAATGCATATAATGCAAGGGGCAGGCAATACAGCCATCCCTTTTTCAGTGTTAATTTCAATTTGGAAATTCTTTCTTTGAGAAGATTGTTGAGTCTCTCACATATACCGTTCACTTGCGCGTGATACGCAGAAGAAAACTTGTGTTTTATACTAAGCAATAAACTGATCTGTTCAAATATTTCATTAACAAAATGGGGCCCATCACAGCAACTCACATACTCCCCAATGTCAGGCTGAGTCTTGACCATTGATCACACAGGAGCTGCTGAACCCCGACAGACCCTCAAAGGCGTGGAGCACTCAATACCTTTTTTCACAGTTGAACACACTACACCTCTGGGGGCAAGGGGGAGTGGATAAAATAACAAAGTAACAGACTCCTTCAGCGCCCTCAGGATTATCTGTAGCATGAAAAGGAAGAAAGATTAACAACAGTCTACTACATTTCTTGCCTAATGTGCCTTGTACTTTAATCCTGTGTATTAATGGAAAATATAACTGTTTATCCTCTGCTTAACACCCAGAGGAAGCAAATATCTTCTTCTTAACACAGGAAGATTTCTCTAATGCTGCAAATGCTTCTTGTAACTGAAGTTCATTTAGCCATATTAGAGTGCCTTATTGCAAGGTTCATGCCATGTAGTTGCCCTTCAATGAATTTAACTGTTCCCTTAGGGAGACTCTACAGTTAAAGAGTTCACTCTCAACTTGCTTTACAAACCTCTCCAAACAATGCCTTGCATGGTTAACAACTTGACCAAAGAAAGCATGTCATTAAAGGTTAAAAGCTATGAAGTTAACTTATCCCTTTTGTAAAACGTTGTGAAATTTTCATAAAATGCTTTGACTTTGTGAATCATTTGTAAATAAAAAGTGTTACTGGCTTCGCAAGAAAAACACTCTTGAAATCACGTTGCTCCTTTTCCCAAAACACTAAGGGGCCGATTCATGGAACAAATATGCGCCGAAAATCTTGGCGCAAGCAGGCGCAAGCATGAAAAAACAGGTGCACGGTTGCGATTCATGGAAGTCCCCGCGCGTGTTTTCCTTGGGATGTGCGCCAAACCCGAGCGTGGCGCACACGGGTGCACACGTCATTGCAACAGCTCAAACGCTGTGTGGGACGCGCACAGGAAAAGCGAACAACGTCCGCGCACACACCAAAAAGGGGGCGGGGCACGGGGCGTAACACGCGGAATGGAGAACAATGCGTGAAAAAGAAGGCATAACTGGGGAAGTACTGCTGACAAGTACACGGAGTGCCCACACGCACGCGAACCACACGTATTCATGGAATCGAATAGGGCAAACCCGCGCACGGCCAAAGACACGCACAGGCCTAAACACGTCCGACACATGAAGGCAGGCTATAGCGTCCCTGCGCATTACAAAAGTGTGCGCAAACAAAAAGCACGTATATACAGCTATGATGAATGTCCCATACTGTGGCCCCCTAGGATAAATGACGTGCACGCAACACACAGGCACCCCATGAAAAGAAGAAAAAGAGACAAGCGCCCTCCAGTAGCCCACGTGCATGCAAAAATGACACACGTAGTATGGTGTGGCAGCCAGGAGCCCAAAAAAAAACGTATGCGATCAACAGGCAGGCCAGTATGGCCGTAAAAAAAAGGGATACGCAACAAACACGGACACCCGCTGCGTGAAAAATAGCGTGTGCGTGTATTTCGGGGGTGCGTGGGAAGTTTCACATGCAATTGGCCCTGTGCGAGTGGGGTAAGTGTATTCCTGGGGTTTGCGGGAAGTTTCACACATGATTGACCCTGTGCGAGTGGGGTACGTGTATTCCTGGGGTTCGCGGGAAGTTTTACACGCGATTGGCCCTGTGCGAGTGGGGTACGTGTATTCCTGGGGTTCGCGGGAAGCTTTACACGTGAAAGGGCCCTGTGCGAGTGGGGTACGTGTATTCCTGGGGTTCGTGGGAAGTTTCACACGCGATTTGACCCTGTGCGAGTGGGGTACGTGTATTACTGGGGGTCGCGGGAAGTTTCACACGCAAAAGGGCCCTGTGCGAGTGAGGTACGTGTATTCCTGGGGTGCGCGGGAAGTTTTACACGCGATTGGCCCTGGGCGAGCGGGATACCACTCACCGTCTGCCTTGTGTGTAGAAGAACGCATAGCCAACACTCACTCGCTGTGAAGTAATATCGTGTGAACCCCAACGGCTGGAAAACACACGCCCGCACCCCACGAAAAGCACGTACAGAGCAATGGAAAGCCACGTGGGATCTTCAACCCGTGCCAGGGCAACGCCCGTGCGCGATACGTCACAGACGCGCTTACGCGCTAGGGCCTTTGGTCCAATGAAACCACGTACGTGTGCTGATGCGCTTACGCGTGAAGGGCCTTTCCTCGAATTACACACTGACGTGCAAGATTTTCACGTGCCAAATCACTCTGTATCAAGCTGGCCACGCAACAACACACGGAAGACCACGCTCCTGCCCAGAACGCTAATTTACTGCCTCCTAGACCCCTGAGCACGCTCCCACCTGCCATCTGCTGCTGCCTGACTGCCTGCTGCCCACGTGCCCTGCTATTTGCTGCCTGCACATCAGCCAGGGGTGCAATTGCTGTGACCACCCCTGCTGTAACCGAAGACTCCCGACTGGGATTCCATCGCTCCACAGTCCAGCCCCAGGACCCAGTTGCCCACCCACTCCTGCCTCTGTGGTTGCCATGTCCAGCACAACACCATCTGGCAGCACAGGCAACCCCCAGCCAAAGAGGCAGAGGGCCACCAGCTTCAGTGCCAGGGAAGTTGGTGTCCTGGTGGAGCAAGTCCTGGGGCAGTATGATGCCCTCTTTGGAAGTTTGCGCGCCGACAATGAAGGACAGACCAGGATCTGGATGGACATTGTGACTGCCATCAACGCGGAGGGGGTGGCAGTCCGCGACTTACATCATGTCAAGAAGCGCTGGGAGGGCTTCAGGTCCAGGACCCTCACCAAGGGGCCAGCTGTCGGACCACCAATTCAGGGTCCTGGAATGCATATGCCCAGCGCTCTACGTCCAGATCCTTGAGAGGCAGACCCATCTGGAGTCGAGCGGTAAGTGTACATGCAGAGTGATTGGATGCTGTTCGTGTCGTGGTGTGCCAATAGTGTGCAGGTTGCACATGTGTTTTTGTAGGGCCATGTAGGGATGTGTATGAACATGGGCGTGAGGCTGCCACATGTGTGTCCTCTCATGTGTGAGACACATTGATGGTGTATGTGTTGGTAAGCATGCTGGACAAATGCAGGTGTGGGAGCACACATGTTTGAATTTCTGTGTATGTACATTGGCATGGTTGTGGCATGGATGGTGGTTCCTAATGCATGTATCTGCACTGTGTACATGTGCATGTGTGTGTATATGACAAGTGTGCAACTGTGATGCAACATGGATGCATGTGACACTGATATGTAGAAGGCTGAATGGCAGATCTGACATGTATGGCAATCTCATCACTGCAAAAGTTGGAGGAGATGTAGACATGAATGTAAGTGTGGTGGCGTGTGTGCATGTCTACTGCACTCCCTGTGTTTCATGTGATGTCTGGCTCACCTTTGGATGCTCATGCTGTTCTATGTGTATGGATGGTGCTGGCTGTTGTGATATGGCTGTGGAATTGCTCATGTCTGTGAGTTGAAATGACATGTGTGTTGTGGATTGTGATGCCATGTCTGAAGTTTGACACCGCCACTCATGTGCAACTGTCATGTGTGTATCAGTCCATTGTACAGTGCCCTGATGCCTGTGTCCTATCTCTCCCTGTCTGCAGCATCAACTGATGAAGAGGGCGGAGAGGGTGCTGTGGAGCACAGTGGCAGGAATCGCACCGCCAGCCGGAGACGCAAGGCCCAGCTTCCCTCCCAGGTTGTCATCTCGTCAGGGAGTGAGGAGTCCAGTGCCGCGTCCCAGGCCGCAGCTGCCGAGGGTAGGTCCAAGTGGCGGAGGTCGGAGTTGGACTCCTCGGCAGCAGAAGGGGCAGCTGAGACCCCACAGGGTCCGACGGAGGAAGATGGCACAGAGTCATCCAGGTTGGTGGGGGGTTTGGTGGAGGAGGAGGCCGTGCAAGGGACAGACACGGGGTCTGGAGGTGGGGATTCCACTGGTGCTAGTGGTGCAGTGCAGGGGCAGGGACAGGAGGCAGCACAGGCCACCGCGGAGGTGCCTGTGTGTAATCCTGTCCCCGATCCTGTGACTGCATCATCCTGCACCAGCAGGGATGCCTACGTCCAGACCTGTTTTCAGGGAGGGGATCCGCTTACAACAACTGGCCTTTCTCTCCCTGCAGACGTGGCTATCTGGGACCGGGTTGAGCCTGTCCTGAGTGGGATGGTGTTGCGTCAACGGAGCATGCGAGGTGACCTGCAGTGTTTTCGTGAGGACACTGCACGTCATCTCGAATGGTTCGTTGACCGCGAAGACCTACTGGGACGGGTCACCAGGGCCGGATTCCTCTGTTTGCTGGACCTTGTTCCGACCCCCTCCTCACCTGAATCCCCTATGCACCAGTCGTCCTCCATGCCATCTTCCCACCCATGTATCACCTGGGTACCCTGTGGAGCTGCCTCTGACCCTGCGGCCAGGCTGGTGGAGGACACATCCCTGCCACAGTCGGGAGTCGGAAGTCTAGCAGGGGTGGCTACCTCAACAACTGCACCCCAGCCAGAGGAGGAGGTGCAGGCAGCAAGAGCCAGGGCACAGGCAGAGGCACAGCAGCAGCAGCAACAAGGTGGGAGCCATGATGGCTCAGGGCCTTCAACATCGGAGGGGCAGGCATCGGCCAGAGGGCAGGGGAACCCAAGACTGGAAGTGTCTTCTGTGTGGCAGCGGTTAGGCCATGCTATAAATGCGGAGCGGCAGCGGGCAGAAGAGGCACGGCTCACAATGCTCAGGGCGGAGAACTCCATGCGTAGGGCTCTGAGGTGGGCCGAGTGCCTCGAGGCAATTCGCAGGGACCTGGAGGTCCACATGTCATCGTCCCTGCGAACCCTCGGGCCATGGAAGAGGACCGCCTCCGGGACATCAAGCAGGAGTTTGATGATGCCCTGGCCCGGGAAATCGGGAAGTGAGCTGTCGGACTAGCCCGCTGCCATTGTAAATAGTTTTTAGAGTTAGGTTTCCTTTTCCTTTTCCTTTTATTTGTGGTCAATGGACAATGCCAAACACATTTGTATATAGTTTTATTTTTATGTAGTTTCATAGGTAGGTTTCATTTGTTTGGTTGGGCTCATGGACCCTTTACATAGTTGCACAATGGATTGATTCGATTTATTTTTTGGATTTTGCACATGGATTCATGGATTTTTCTTTTGGACAATGGATTGTGAATAGTTTGATCATGGATTAATTAGAATATTTTTTTTCATCATGGACATGGAGTAATGGATTTTTTTTGGAACAATGTATTGTAAATAGTTGGACTATGGAATAATTTGAATTTTTTTTTTCATTATGAACATGAAGAAATTGATTTTTTTTTTTTACCTTTCCTTTGGATTTGCATTGGTGGAGGGAGAGTTTGGACTGTTTTTCTTTCAAATTTTTTTGGATTGGTTATAATTTTCATTCACTCATCTTTTGCACATGCTTTTCATTTCATGTTTGCTATTTTTGTATGATTTCATTTCATGTATTTATTTTTGTACATAATACATATTCATATTTTATTTCCATGTGTGGGATTCGCTCATTGGTTTGATGCATGTGAAAATGTGTGTTTACACAATCAATGCCAACCAGTGTATCTGTGTGACGGACATGTGTTGATGTACATAGTTGACTTTAGGTTTGTGTCTTGAGATAGGCATGTCAGTGTGGGGTGGATTGGGAAATCATTGTGTCTCAAGAATAGGGTGGCGTGATGTGGTTTTTTGGTGTAGAAGTGGCCCATGATTGTGCTTCTTTATTTTGTGTAGGGGCGGACATGAGTGGGGGCCTGCTGGTTGGTGCCCCTCACTGCTGGGGGGTGGGGTTGCTGGGGGACATGAGTGGGGGCCTGCTGGCAGGTGCCTGTCACTGCTGGGGGGGTGGGGGTACAGGGGGACATGAGTGGGACAAGAGTGGGGGCCTGCTGGCAGGTGCCCCTCACTGCTGGGGGGGGTGCTGGGGGACATGAGTGGTACATGAGTGGGGGCCTGCTGGCAGGTGCCCCTCACTGCTGGGGGGGGTGCTGGGGGACATGAGTGGTACATGAGTGGGGGCCTGCTGGCAGGTGCCTGTCACTGCTGGGTGGTGGGGGTACAGGGGGACATGAGTGGGACATGAGTGGGGGCCTGCTGGCAGGTACCCCTCACTGCTGGGGGGTGGAGGTGCAGGGGGACATGAGTTGGTGATCACTAGTGGAAGGTGACATGTGTGCTGGCTGGGGGCATGGCCAGGGGTGCAGGGTAGTCCCCTGTGTTGCGGGTTGCCTGCAGGGGCCGTGGATGGGGTGGAGGGCACACCTGGGAGGACCCACACTGCCTATTGACGTGTGGGACTCCCCGTGCACCCCACTAGATACACGTACCTGCTCTGACAGCGGAATCACGTGTAAAACTTCCCGCGAACCCCAGTAACACACGTACCCCACTCGCACAGGGCCCTTTCTCGTGTAAAACTTCCCGCGACACTCGCACAGTGCCCTTCGCGTGTAAAACTTCCTGTGAACCCCAGTAATACACGTACCCCACTCGCACAGGGCCAATCACGTGTGAAACCTCCTGCGAACCCCGGTAATACACGTACCCCACTTGCACAGGGCCAATCGTGTGTAAAACTTCCTGCAAACCCCAGTAATACAAGTAACCCACTCGCACAGGGCCAATCGCGTGTGAAACTTCCCGTGAACCCCAGTAATACACGTACCCCACCCGCACAGGGCCAATCGCGTGTGAAACTTCCCGCCCCCCCGAAATACACGTACCCGGATCCAATCGCGTGTGAGACTTCACACGAACCCCAGTTATACACGTACCCCGCTCGCACAGGGCCAATCGCGTGTGAAACTTCCTGCGAACCCCAGTAATACACGTACCCCACTCGCACAGGCCCTTTCACGTGTGAAACTTCCCGCGAACCCCAGTAATACACGTACCCCACTCGCACAGGCCCTTTCGCGTGTGAAACTTCCCGCGAACCCCAGTAATACACGTACCCCACTCGCACAGGGCAAATCGCGTGTGAAACTTCCTGCGAACCCCAGTAATACACGTACCCCACTCGCACAGGCCCTTTCACGTGTGAAACTTCCCGCGAACCCCAGTAATACACGTACCCCACTCGCATAGGGCCAATCGCGTGTGAAACTTCCTGCGAACTTCAGTAATACACGTACCCCACTCGCACAGGGCCAATCGCGTGTGAAACTTCCCGCAAACCCCAGTAATACACGTACCCCACTCGCACAGGGCCAATCGCATGTGAAACTTCCCACGAACCCCAGTAATACACGTACCCCACTCGCACAGGGCCAATCACGTGTGAAACTTCCCGCGAACCCCAGTAATACACGTACCCCACTCGCACAGGGCCTATTGCTTGTGAAACTTCCCGCGAACCCCAGTAATACACGTACCCCACTCGCACAGGGCCTATCGCGTGTGAAACTTCCCGCAAACCCCAGTAATACACATACCCCACTCGCACAGGGCCTATCGCTTGTGAAACTTCCCGTAAACCCCAGTAATACACGTTCCCCGCTTGCCGTGCTGGTACAGGGTTAGCGCAGCCTTTTGCGCTGGATTGGGGATTTTGATGGCTTTTCCCTGCGCGAGGGGCGTTCTTGGGGGCGTAACCGGCGCTGCTGCAGGGTCGCTGCGCCACTGTGCGCCACGGCTGGTTTTGGTAGCTAAAATCCATGAATACGCTGTGCGGAGAAATGGATTTTAGCGCACGCGGCTGGTGCAGAGATTCGGACGCTTTCACTGTGCGCCAGCCGCGTGCGCCACTTGTGCACTAAATTCTATGAATTACCCCCTAAAGCTGCTTCTTACCGCACTCCAGTCTCCGCAGATGTGGGGGAAAGTTGCTGCGCAGTGCGTAAGAGAAAGACAAAAACAAATGCTGCCGATTCTGCTCTGGAGCTCTTACAAGAGTTAATTCTATGCCAGTGTGGCAAAGAGTTCTGAGCGCTTCGTCACGTGCGCGGGAAGTGAAATCACCCAGCTGCGAGAGCCGACTGTGCGCTGAATTATTAAATGAAACTTACTTATGTCAATAAGAAACTACGTGACGCCGGAGCTTTTCTAATGTTCACGTAAATGTTTTTATCTCAGATTCTAGCACAGCCGCGCGATAGATAAATTATATGACCTCAGTGGAAGTCAGTCGGAATTCCCTTAGCATGTGTAAAGCAAGTAGGAAAAATAAAAAAGTATGCGGCGCGAACTGCAACCAAAAAATAAACATTAAACGAGGATAGATAAAATTATACCAAACACGCTAGCGAACGAGAGCTGACGTGTGACAGCTGTCGTCAGTTTGTCTTCAATGAAAGAAACAGACCTGATCCTTTCCTCATGATGTCACCGAAGGAAAGAAAAGGAAGTAACGCTCTGAAGAGTTATACTGTAAGCGTATTAAAAATAAAACATGCGCGCAGTTTCCAAAATTGAATTAAGTCATTTACTCAGAGTTAGTCATTACTATTCTGTGCATGCTATACTTCATCACCACAAAGTGAACTGTTCATTTAAATTGGGCAATTCACAGTTCAATTTGTATTTCCAATAAAGTTCACTTAGCACAGATTTGTAGGCTGTGTCTCACTGCACGCTTTGTAAGCTTACTTAAAATTCTTGACTGGCCTTTCGACTTAGGCCTACCAAACTGGAACTCCTGGAACCTGACCTACTCAGCTGAAGGTTTGACAATGAAAGGCTGTTGAGAGTGTTTCCCAACTGACCTCAAGGATTCTCCAGCCAATCAGATTACGGATTAGTTCCACCATCTTGGTTTGGTCTGATGTCCACACTCTAAACAAACAGTTAAGGCCCAACCTGAGGAAATTCACTAAATGCACACAAACCTTAACCATAATGACTTTCTTCCTCCCCAACATACTAACCAAGAATTCCCTAAATAGGTAGACCCTGACATCCACCTAGGAAAGACTTGTCAGGCTAATAACTTTGCAGCGCAAGTGGCATCAAGGAGTGTACATGGACCAGCTTCAATCCATCTTGAAAAGGGGCACACCACCTCTATCATATGCCTATTTCCACTACATACTTGCGGCATGTCAACATAATCGATATGTAAATGCTGAAAAGGACCATTCAGTCGAGAAATGACTCCTCTGATTGATCGCAGTGTGTGCCCAGCAGTAATCGTTTAACATACAATGCAATATACTTCATAAAATGCAACGTGTTCTAACAGGTTCGGTATGAACCAGTCTTCTGCAATAGCTGCAGTGAGACTCTCCCTAGTTACATGCTCTGGGTAGTGTAGTTGTTCTAACGCTACCCTTAAGAAAGCTACAGGTATCACTGGCTTTCCAGTGCTGTCCTGTCACCACAATGCTTCAGAGGGGGATAATGAACACCCCCTCCATGTCCATAGCTCTTTCTCTTCTGGAGGAGAACTGCCTTGAACTTCCATCAACTGTATTCTGGACAAATTATTAAACCCTTCATTTACAATCATAATCGTAACCAAGGCGCGGTTGATGAATCAACCAGAGGGGGGAGTGTAGAGGAGAAGCCGAATGCCTCTGCAGGAACTCCCACCCCATCTTACCTATATGCTGGAAGCCAGAAATCATGCCATGCATGACACCAGTGGTTGTGCCTATTCTGCAGAGAGTCTTTGAGTAAAGGTATCCACTAAGAAAACCCTATCTGATGTATACTAGTAGAGATGACAATCTCTTGGAAGAGGTTCCCGAAGGAATGTGAAGATGAGAGAAAGAGAAGTTGGTGATGTCACAAGAGATTAACGTGATGCGCTGAGAAGAAGAGTAACTGAAGAAAAGGATGTATAGACCTTATGGAATCTGATGACGAAATAAAGAATTGAGTAAACTTTATAGGCGAAGTGAAGAGAGCATGTGTGAAGAGCACTGCAGGAAATGCAAGCCGTTTAATAACTGTACAGATGCAGCAACGCAAGTAGACTACGAAATCATAGAAGCTAGCTATACGTATTAAACAGACTGCAGGCGGTGCCGCCATTATATAGAATCTGGACTTGAGTATCACAATTTTAGTGAGCTTCAGACCGTGGAGAAGATGGCTGAAAAATGCGTCACAGCAGAAAGCAATTGGAATCAAGGAAGGACTGAGAAAGGCTGACTGGCCTGGTGTCAAAGGCTGGAGCAGCCAAGAACTGTTTATCTATCCTTGCAGACCAGTGAACGTGAGAGGCTGAGTCATTCCTTGTAAAGGTGCAAAGAAAGAACACTATGAGTGTCCAGTTTTATTCTTTTAATACAATTAAATGGTAGAAAATGAGACGAATTGTGGTGTCTTGTCACATGGGCTATGGATGGAAATTGAAGTTGGGCATGCAGCTCTAGACTTAAGATAGCGTGTGCTCACACTCCCATATATTCCGAGGAGCAAGGATACATTGCAAGGCCAAGTTCAAAGGCAAACCACATGGCAGAAGGCATGGATGATGAGAGATGTTGGGCTAATTGGGTGGGGAGACACGGTCAATGTCCACCCACTGACACCTGGGGTACGGGTTTACGTGCTGCTAGTGAGCGGAATGTTCCAGAAAGGCACAAGCGTGCCCACCAATTATAGGAGGTCATATGATGAAGATCCTTATAGTTTGATAGCCAATAATGAGCTGTGTGTCAAATAACCGTTGAAGATGACTTGCACTAGGGGTGGGTATAAGTTGTTCACCTGACTGTAGAGACCCAATCACAATCCGATCCCCTATAGAAAGTATACTTAGATGTTCCCTTTAAGCCAACCACAACCCCTTGTAGGTATTTCTTATTTGCCATGTAGGATGATGTCATGTATGATGAGGTTTTACTATATAAATGTAATTTTTTTATTAAATGCTTTGAGTGAAATTATGCTGTGTGACGTCCGTTGATGTCCATTGTAATTACCTGTTTTAGACAATTGATATTGAAACAGTAAAACTACTTTACCTCACAGTGCTCGTGAAGTCTCCTACTGGATTCACGAAGTATCGGGCTGGAGGACGTCTTTAGCTGTTGCACCACGCTGCCTGGAGTGTGCGCTGGTGGCTCTGCCTATTCTGTGCCTCGGGCACTTTCTCACTTCTACAAATTCCCATGGTGCAGCGCACTCGCGCGCGCACCGCGAAGCACAGTATAGCGCTGTTTGCTGGCCAGTCAGGATCATCTACACAGTGCTCGTGAAGTCTCCTACTGGATTCACGAAGTATCGGGCTGGAGGACGTCTTTAGCTGTTGCACCACGCTGCCTGGAGGTGATTGAGCGTGTGAAACATTCCTCTTGGTTTTCTTTTTTTTTTTCTTTTTTTTTTTTTTCTCTTTCTCCTGGACTACAAACGGACTTTGCCATATGGACTTGGCCGTACATTGTATTTACAATTTCTTTCTGTTTTTCTAGTGTGCGCTGGTGGCTCCGCCTATTCTGTGCCTCGGGCACTTTCTCACTTCTACAAATTCCCATGGTGCAGCGCACTCGCGCGCGCACCGCGAAGCACAGTAAAGCGCTGTTTGCTGTTCGCGGTTTGTGTTTTTTGTTTTGTTAAATGACTTTGTTTTAGTTTTCAAATCTATATCCTAGGTGGTGCCAGGCTTTTGAAGGTTTCCTAATGAGAGTTGAATACTCTGTTGTGCAGGGGAAAGTTTCTACTAATATCTAGTCTTTATTAGACTGTGATAGAAGACATCTTTTCTTCCAACAATAAGAGCGATATGGGTAAATTTAAATTAAACGCTCTTCGTAAAGATCATAGAGCGGATTTCTTTAATGCCGTCAGCACTCGCAGGGCTAGTTTAGCCCGTGCGGCTGCCCTACCCCTACCTGCCCCTTGTGTAGATGAGGAAGAATTGTTACAATGTGCGCAAGACTGCTCAGCAGAAATCAGAAACAATGATGGAAATTTGGACCCTTCCCAACCAATGTTTGATCATGAGATAGAAGGGATATGTGGCGAATTACAGCAAGGGGTCGATATAACTGAAGAGACGCGTAGTAACACACTTAAAGAAAAAATCACTGATGGGATGGGCATTCTTGATCTAGACACTCCCGCCATCTTTATTTCGGATGTTAACTTGCCGGACCCCATATATGACATAAACTCTGGGGGTGTCAACGATTTTCCACATATGGAAGATACCATGACCATGTTGGGTATCTTTAATAGAGCCATTCTGGTTGAACTGAGGAAAAATAATGAATTGCTGACGACATTAGTATCAGCTTTTGACAAGATTCCAAAATCTATATCAGATGCCTTTACACCAATAGTGAAAAGTATAAAGGTATTACCTAAAGATTTATCTGATTTGTTAATGCCCCTACTAAAGGAGTCTATGACAAAGAGGGCAATCGAAAAGAAATGCTGGGGTAATGTGGAAGATGAAGAACAGATATCGAGCCCATCTGATTCCTCCGAATTGATGAAAAAAAAAATAATATCCATGAATACAGAGAGAGTCCCCACTTTTTCAGATATTGTGGCAAAGAAGGCTGTAGCTATACCCAAAAATGACCCAAAGATCATAATTATAGACCCCGAGACGGGCAATACGCTATCCAGGGCAGCTAAAAAACAAGCCAAAAAAAATAATAATAAATCAAAAAAGGCTGACCTCAAGAACAAATCCTCAAGGAAATACTTAAGAGATCTGGATATGAGGCATATGATTGATGAGGAGATAGAAGATGCAACTGCCGATATGGCCTTACAAAAGGGTGACAGGCATACGATTATGTTGGAGACTGGGAGAACCTGCTTAGATCAGGCGACCCAGAGTGAGTATGAAGAAGGAATGGATGGCATATATGAAGTGATGAAAAAGAAAAAACCAATGGATTTACTTGTGGAGAACAAGAGACTGGAAAATGGGCTAAGTGACATTTTTAAGATCTTTAAAGTATCACCTACCATTGAGGGTAAGGGTGTAACTATACGTGAGACGGATGAAATTAACAAGATCTCTGAAAATAACTCTGGTACTGATCAAATTACTAAAAACCAACTATCCAGTGACCATGGTGAGTTAACTAAGCCCAGAATAAGGCCAATTGTTCACTCGGAAAATACTGGTTTATATCATAAAGATACTCTGAAAGATAACACTTTGTCAATTAAAAGCAAAATGTCTGTTAATTCTGGTAACAAACTAGATGAAATATCCTCACTTCAATGTAATAAGGAAGGATTTCCCAATTCCAATCCATCCCCAACACAGATGCAGCTATATATGGAGGATATTCTCAGAAACATGCAGGATTTGATGAGTGAAAACAAAAGGTTAAAAGAAAAAAACGATGCTAATAATGTTATGAGTGATATCCCAAACACTGAAAGTGATGGACTGGTATCACAAACAGAAAAACCAACCAGGATTGTATCGGATAAATTTAAACCAAATGAAGCCTCGACCGACATAACGAAAGATCATAAGGCTAATGAACGAGATCTAATTGGTGAACTGCTAAAAAATATGCAGGATATTGTGGAAGATAATAAAAGGTTGCGGAATAAAGATGCACCTCATACATGTGAGAATAGAGAAAAGGTCTTGTCATATGAAGAGAGGAACGAACGTGAATATCGCTCTTATGTAAGAGGGGAAGATGAATGGTACAACGAAAAACCTCCTTATGATCAAAACCAGGTTCAAGAGTCTAGACCTTTGGCTTTTCCAACGATGCCGGGACTGATTCTATGCTCATTGTTTAAAGATGAGAGAAATTTACCATTGAATAGATCAAATATTCTTTCACTATTTGCGGGGATACCTGAACTTAAACTTATCACTTCAGCTGATATTCATCTGGTTGATTTTATAGATAATGAAAGAATAGACTTTGTAAGGTTGGTAATTCCATCCCCTTTAGTTCGTTCAATGATTTTGAAGGAGGCAGAAGCACTGCAACGCATGGGGTTTGATCTTTTTCCCTTCAATGACTTATCAACCACTGAGCAAGCCCTGGATAGAGGAAGACCCTCAGTACAAGAAGGTTTTGAACAGGTAAAATACCCCCCGAAACAAAGTAACGATGAAGTATTAGAAAAACAAGATTGGAGATGGCTGGCACTGTCATTGCGTGATGCAATCTCCAACTTAAAAGAATTGGTTAAACCTGCATAGCTAGCAAACACAATTTGAAGCTGCTTTGCTGGAATTCGTGAGGCAACTTCAATCTTTTCAATAATGAACAACTGATGAAAGAGTTACATGGTTTTGATTTCTTAATGTTACAGGAAACTTGGCTTACTTCGCGTGTAGGTTTGGTAGACTTTGTAGTGGACAACCTATGTGCCAAAAAGGGACCAAAAGGCAGACCAAAGGGTGGCATATTTACGGCATCCAAAGTTTCCTCAAGTATCTCGAAGATAAATTCTCAGAAACAAGGTCACTCATTTCTCATTACGGAATATGTTGTTGGTGAGAAGTCGAACTGTTTCTCTTTACTGGTCATTAATGTATACTGGAATGCCAATGAATTAAGAGATCAACAGCTCGAAATTAATTTAATCGACCTAGGTACTATAATTGACCAGTGGACATTAATAAACCTTGATGGCCAGATTATTATAGCAGGTGACCTTAATGCCGATTGTAGCGTAGATAAACTGACAGGAGAACTTTTGTATCTCCAAATAGCATCTAGTTTGTTTGGCAATCAGAAACTTAGAGGCTTCCTATGGCTAAAATATACTGAAATGTGGGGATTAAAGCAGGTACCCAATGATCATTATACTTGGAATGCGAGAGGTTGTGTGTCCACGATTGATTATATTTTTTTGAGTGCCAAACTGAGTTATTCAATGTCTAAATTAGAAGTAAGAAATGTAGCGACGAGTGACCATTGTATGCTGATAGTGGACTTTGAATTTACAATTTATGAGAAAACTAAACGAAGTTACAATAAGGAACTACTGGTCAATACTGCCAACAATAGAATAAAATGGTCTTTTAACACTACCAATACATTTATATCGATTATGGTTGCGGAATACGATAACACTAAACTGGAACAACGTCTCCAAATGTTTTCTGTATCAGAATTTAATACTACTATTGGAACCAAAATTAAAAGTGTAATGAAGTATGATAAAAAAATTCAACCCATACTCCATAGACACTCTATGGATATAGAGGTTTATGAAAGAAAAAGAGAGCTGAATAGGGAGATCCGTAGACTATGCAAATTGAGTAGAACTGATGCCAGTGCCTGGATTGATATTAAACGTCTGAAACAATCATATAAAAATTGGCTGATTAGCCATAAAGGTATCATTGCCCAACGCGATGGAGAAAGTATTTTGAATGCTATGAGGGGGGTGACATCCTCAAACTTTTGGCAATTAATGAACAATGTGGATTCATCTCAGGCGATGACAACGGTAAACTCAATTCCTGAAAGTACTTGGGCGGGTCATTTTGCAGAGCTATATAAATCCAATGAACAAAGTCAAGCATTTCTGAGATTGGGATCTTCTGAATGGTCTATGAGATGCGAGGTGGATATAATTAGGAGTCTTATAATGAAATCTAAAAACACGGGGGCCCCGGGCCTCAATAACTTAAGTAATAAGGTATTGAAATGTAACCCACTATTGTGGGCAAAAATATTATGTATTCTATTTAAGGATGTGTGTATGTCGAAAACTATCCCTCTTTCTTGGAGAGTCTCTGTGGTTATTCCGATATTTAAAAAAGGCTCAAGATTATTGCCCACCAACTATAGACCAATAGCGATTGCAGATTCGGACTCCAAAATATTTGCCTCTTTGGTTCTTATTGATATTCAGAGATGGATGGATCAGAACCATATCTTGAGTATGAATCAAATTGGCTTTAGAAAAAATTGTGGTACTGACTGTGGTGGATTGATTTTGAAATGTCTACAAAGTAAAACCTGGACTAAAGGAAAGGGCCAAACTTACGTTGCATCTATGGACCTTAGCCAGGCATTTGATCTTGTGGACAGACAAAGGCTATGGCACAAATTACAATCCTTAAAAATGCTGAATCATTTATTAGACATCGTTATTGAGTTGTATAAGGACACAAGATTAGTGGTACGAATGAATGCTGGGGGAGATCTATCCACGGAGTTTGTAACCAATAACGGATTACGTCAAGGGTGCATGTTGGCACCGACAATCTTTAATCTGTATGTTAGTGGAGCCCAATCTGCTTTTGCAAATGGAGGTTTCATTTCGCCTAAATTGAATGGGAAGGAAATATCTTGGTTGGCTTATGCCGACGATTTTATTCTCATGGATAATACCAAGGTGGGCTTACAGCGACTGATTGTCATTTTTGAACAATTTATATGTAATTTGTTTTTGAAAATCAATCCTGATAAAACGACTATCATACGAATGGGACGAGTAAACAAGAAACAAGATTCTTACTCTTGGTTTTGCGAGGGTAAACGAATTAAGATACAGAAAGCATTTAAGTTTCTTGGATACTGTTTTACAGGCGTAGAATCAGTCAGTTTACTCAAAAATCAATTGAAGACTAAAGCAGAGGTGGCCCTAAGACAGATGAGAATGCTAGAAAGAAAATTTGGGGGGTTTTCTTTGAAACCGATGAGAGAGTTTTATTTAAGAAAGGTGATCCCGCGGATCACTTATGGTTTGGAATTCTATCACGTAGGTATTGCAGACTTTTTGAAATCTCTGGAAAGTCTAATATGGAGGGGTCTATTATTCTTTCTGCCGAGCTGTATACCCTTTGAAGTGCTAAGGTATGAATTGGGTTTACAATCACTACATTCACTTGTTGTAACCAAAAGATGCATGTTATGGAGAAAATGTAGGTTATTAGGCCCCACAAACTTTTATTTGGAAGCAGGCATTGACACTTCATGTCCTTTTAGGCTTGACCTAAATAAATCCATTGAATCCACGATTGAGGACTGTGGTATAGCTAAATGCACGGTGATAAACAAACCTAACAAATGTAAAAGGATTTTAAAAGGGATGGATTGGTCTCTTACCAAATCAAAAGTATATGCTTCTAAATTGTACAATCAGGTGCACTCTTTTTGGAAACTTGATATGGTTATGGAAAATTACTTAAACAAATATCCATCTAGAAGGTATAGAAACTCTTTCATGCGATTTAGACTTAATGTTATGCACACTCGTAGTATATTAAACCTAAGGAATCCTTTGGAAGAAAAGAGATGGTGTCGCTTTTGTAACATTTCAGAAATGGAAGAGACTTTAGAACATATTTTGGTGAAATGTTCCTATTTGCGTAAACAAAGATCAGAGTATTTTATGGAGTTATTTGATAATGGTACTTGTAATGACCCGAAGTTCATATGGTACAGAATGAGAAATGGTTACTCATCGACTCTGATTATTCGATTAATTACGTTTTTAAAAACAGTATGTGATTTAAGTTAGAAATGTTTTTACCTTTTCTAAATGTGTATATGGTTCGGTTTCTGATGCTTTCATTATGATTTTGATTGCAAATTTTTAACAGTGTTTTGTTCTTTTTTTTCCTTCCTTTTTCATTGTAAAAAAAGTGTTATTTTGTAAGATTGATTTTGTAAAGGTTTGTTTAAACCAAGAACAAATAAACAAAAAAAAAACAAAAAACTACTTTACCTTCTTCCTGAATAGGTTAGATTATTTGGTGTAAGAGTTACTCTGCATTCCATCTACTGCACAATATGCTACTTATTTAAGGGCCATAAACTCAATAGACTTGCAGTTATCCTGGGAACTATCCTTCTTTTCTAGATAGGGTCAAAGAACAATGGGACAGAAGAATCTGAGCCAGAAGAAAAGTAGCCATTTCCTCTTTCATGATACCTATTGTAGGCACTATACACACACTCTTGCGTGTTGGTTTTTCCTACATATTCCAGTCTTAGCCAGCTATAATAGACGATATACAAATATAGTGATGTTTTTCAGTAATTCAAAGAATAATCATATCATTTTCACAAAAATAGTGCCAATTATCTTACAGTTTTTGATACATGTGTGATCCGAAAACAGATAACAGATTTGCATATTAAAGTAAATAAAAAATGGAAAGGTTTCAAAATGTCAAATGTTCACTGCCATCCAGAAAGTCAATACATTTTCACGGAGTCATAATTGTGATATTTTGCATTATGATTTCTGTTTTCTTCCTTATTATGATGATGTTTAGATATATCAAAAAGGATAATACAGAGATAGAGGATGTTAATGAAACAACTACTATTGATCCCACTAGAGACACAGACAGCTTTTTCTATAATATAACTAAACATTTATGGTCTCGATTTAAAAGGAATGTTGATAAGAACCATGAAAATATAAATATGTATCTTGACAATTCGGCTGATTTAAAGAATAATCTATGGTATCAGCACATGAAAAAGGTGGGGAGAAGAATGTCAGATGAAAGCTGTTATGTGTGCTCCCTTTTACATTTTTCTTCGGGAACATTTAAAATGTGAATAGCCACTGACGTTACAGTGAAAACTGCACATTGCCTGACACAACTTGCACTTTGCCTGACAAGATGACAATTCCAAGGCAGAACAGCATCCATAGTATGGGTGAATAAAAAGATGTCTCAAAGAGAAGACAATTATGTACAAGATATACAGTCAAGAGAAAACCAAAAGACAAAGCATTGAATAATATAATATGAACAGCCTGGAATGTACTGAGCTGGAGTCAAAATAGAAGAATACAAGATGCTCCAATTTGAAGACAAGACTGGGGAAGAAAGACGAGAATGCTGGGAAATTGATGCCAAAATGGGGAAGAGTATGTTCATTGGCACTGATAAGTATACCAGCCTTTGAAGTTCCACGCAGTGACTTGCAGATAACACATTTTCCGAAGATGGATGCACACCTGAGAAAGAGAAGCTCATTCAGCAGACACTGACAGAGGAGAAAGAATTACTTCCAACAAAATCAGTAGAAGCATATCATGATAGTCTAGATGAGCACAAGCTGTTCAGCAGAACAGCAGTGATATTTATCTTCATGCCAGGAATTCAGACTGCAGTGTATGCCAAGTGGTTACAGATCACCAGATGGGAGCTGCTGCATAAGATCAATACGACAGTAAAAAGATTTAATGCAATCAGGGAAGAAATTAGGGCAATCAGGCTTATGGCCCTCCAGAACAGGTATGTCCTGGATAACTAACAAAGTAGTCACAACCAAAACAACACTCTACTTGCAATAGAAATTCACCATCTACTGAAGATGTAGGTCCAAGTGAGGCCCTTGTGAGCCCCAACCGACTCGCAGCGCGAAGGCAGAGAAATGATAGATGTACATCACTCCTGGGTCCTTCATCAACATCGTCAATGTATCACAGATGTGAGAAAAGTTACTCGCTCAGGCAGCCATTCAAACCATACCTAACTGACAATATGGAGGAAATAGAGTTGTCATCGATCGAGCAAGTTGAGTGACTTTAATCTCAAAAGGCTAATTACATCATCACTGACATCACGACATAGGTGCACGTAGACGTGAAGAATATATAGGCATCCATGCATGAAGTTACACAAACATTCATTAGTTTATTGCAGATAGACATGAAACACATGCTTATGACTCACACAGAATAGAGGACAGACACACACACCTATGCTTTGCTAAGCAGAAACCACAAGATGCCAAGAATACATATATACAGCTTGCACATGCCTAACTGCGACTAACATGGACAGCCATAAGAATAATTATGGAAGCCATAGGTGCCCTGAAGTGAACGGGAAAGGTGAGACAGACGTCAAACACATGGAAAAGATGCCAGCCTGATTCAGCTAAGGGCAGACAAACAGAGTTTTCAGCACAGACACAGTATTCCTAAACTGACCAATACCCTTCCCCAATAGGTTGTTGGGGGATAAGACATGTTTGTGTGACAGCATTTAGGGTTAAAGCGATGTGACACACGTTTGGAGGACGAGCGTTCTGGAAACTACATGCTGTTCTTGTGTGATCCCTGTCTTTTTCATTTGTAATAAAGACGGTAAACTTTGCCCTATGGTCGAGTCTTCTGTTCTTGTGCCAGGGTTTTGTTGGGGCCCAAGTACCCTCTTACTGGTAAATGGGGTAGCTGCTAAAAGTGCCACTCCCGCTCCTTTACTCTACAGAAAGCAATGCACAACCATAAACCATATCATCTGACGGCTGGAACCAAAGAAAAAGTGGGGAAAACAAGAATCAGGCCTTTTCCTGCTATGTACCCTTTCTCTGGAACATGTTAATAGCACAGATAAGACTGCAACCATCTGACCTACACGTCAGGAAGGACATGACGACCATTCTCTTCAAAGAACATCTCACAATCACTGGTCGCTCCACTCAAACCTATTTCTCCCTGTCAGGAGTTCCCCACTCCACAGCTCCCCCTCCACATCATTGCCCCCTTGCCAAGCATGTACCCTAATTGTAACACCCTGGGTGTCTCCTGCATTCCCTGTGAATGCTCAGCAGAGGTGTGTGCTGTGAAGGCATTACGAAGCAGACACAGACAACAGATTAAAGTTTGGTCTCTAAAATTTTATTAACTCAAAATCCAGGATGGAAATAGGCCTAACTTGCACTATGCTAAGGTGGGATTTCCCTACCTAAAGAGAACTGAGGATAGTCTGCGTCAGGAAGTCCAAAGCAAATGCTCTCCCATCTAAACATATCCAATGTGTAGGGATGTCAGCATCAAAATAAGTAGTGTTCAAATAAAAGTTCAGTGCTTCTTCCAGCTCTTGGCTTTCAACCAGATTTCCCTTCCGCATGTTCAAGATAGTTCACAAGGCATAGGGGTTCCCTTCCCCAAGAGTTAAAGTCTTTCAGTTTTCCAAAACAACACAATTCCTTAGGACACTTCCCAGCTCTTCTGATATGGTTACCTTACACCAATTCATATATACAGTTCAGTTACTTCACTTCAAATCACATAAAGATTATTTGCAATTAAAACACAAGGTTCTTTACGGATGCTTTCAGTGGCTTTTTCACATAAGGGTACACTTTGTCTAGGTGCAGTTGTTGGACCACACGGTCCACCCATTACAGGTCACGCAACCGACACACCTTACTTGCTTCTTTCCACCAACACTTTGCCACTGCTTCAGCTTAACAGCGGTGCTTGATTCATTCATATCCCTCTTGATGTTGTATCGTGGCTTGGTTTGCCATCATGCACTTGTTGCACTTTCTTACATTCTCCTGGCTCTTGCCAATCCTTGTTTTCTCATATCATACAGTTCCTTAATTTGCTTGGCTCTTGCCAATACTTGTTCACCAATGAATCTTGTTGCTCTTGCTAATGCTTGTTTTCTCCTATCATTGCGAGAAACCTGAGGGTGTTTCACTGGTAGACCCTGGGATCTTTTGTTCAGGTGGCCAGGGTAGGGCCATTGTGTGTAGATCCCGACCCTGGGGGCGGACAAGCGAGGGAGGAGCATCTGGGCAAGGGGCTCTTGGGGCCCGCGGAAGGAACACCCTCGGGCGAGATGTGGTATTCCCTTTTTTGTGATACACCCCTACCTGAAAACCCCTCAGTCTTTATGGGATATTGCCACCACAGTCCCATCTACCCAAGTACTTTCCTTTAAGAAAAGGCAGGAGAAAACATATTCATCCACAACGATAAATCTGTTCTCCCCTTTCTGACAATAACCTGCCCTCCTCTTCAGTGAAACACTACAAACCCATAATACCTTTTTTGATTGACAGACCTTTTTATAATTATTCAACCAACTTTCGCCCAAGATCTACAACTCACTACATTTCCCAGAATCCCTTTCATTCAATCTGTCCTCCAAATACTGTGAAGAAGAAAAAGCAACAAGGAGGAATGAGGATTACCCATGGGAATCCATGGCCCATTGACTTGTATGGAAGACCATCATTTTGTCACACTAATAAGGCCAGGCAGAGACAGGCAGGCCTAACCCTTACCACACACCTGCACCCTGTTAATATCAGAGAGGTGCTTAAGAAGGGCCTGCAAAGAGAGAGAAGGCAGTTACTCGTGGGAACAGAGGAGGGAGGCTGCAAGGCTGAGTCTGGCAGAGGATCCCTACCACATACCCAAGCACCCTATGAAACAGGTGGGAGCAGAGGAAGCCGTGGAGAGTGCCCAGAGGTGGCGGAAGGGCAAGGCGATGAGCCAGTAGCTGTGGGGGCTGCAGCACAGTTAAGGAGTCTTATCTCCCTATGGCTAAAGAAGGCAGACTTAAGCATGCTGGTCGTGTTTACTGCAAAGCTTGCTTTGCCTGGGCATGTAAAAAAAAAGTCCAGGTGCAGGAGGGGCAGGTGGTGAGACCCTGACCTCCTACCAGAACTCTTTCCTCCAACCCCAGGGAGCTACACACCAGAGCCACGCTAGCCAAGTAAGTCTCACGGCAGATGAAGAGAGGAACCTGGTAAGCGTGTGGGTGGATGGAACGGGTGAGTGAAGCAGAAGGGGTACTTGAGTGTGAGAATGGGGCATCCTGAGTAAATATAAAGGAACTACAAGTCCCAAGAAGCATTGTGGCAAATGTGAAAACCAGTACAGCTCGAGCCCGACTGAGGGAAGCCGACAAAAGGAATGATGAGAGCAGAATAATGTCAGAATGGTCAGGCTGGGGTTCTCGTAAAGGTCCTCCCACACTCAAAAGTCTCTGACCCAACAACCAGTGGAAGGCCAAGCGGCTCCAGTCTGACAGAGGGAAGCCAAGGCGTAAGAGCCACTGGAAAAGGTTTGCACCAAGGGAGGGGAAACATATGAGATCATAGAACTGTGTAAAGCCTGACTGGTGGCTTAAGGGAAAGCCTGACTGGGGGCTGAGACCCGGACTGGGGTAAGGGAAGAACCTAAGGGGTCTAGAATGACTTTCTTTTGAACTGTGTTAAAATGGCAATGTGTACCCGACTGAGGGATGTCAAGAAGAAAGCTAAGGGGGGTGAATCCCGTACTGTTTTAAAGCCAAGGGAAAGCTAAGGAAGTGAATCCCTCATTGTGATAAAACCCGAGTGAACTGTGTTATTGAGGTAAATGTGAACCCGACTGAGGGATGGCTGTGAATTAGGGTGAACAGTAACACACCCGTGAATATTGTGGTAACAAACGTGAACCCAAATGAGGGATATCCACGTGAGTGGTTATTCTTAGCCGGACTGAGGGAGGCTAACATTGAGAGAAGGATCGGAGCCTGGCTGAGGGGGATCCAAGGGTGAAGAGTAATCGCCCGATGTGAAGATTATTAGAAGGAACATTTTGTTTTGTTGTTTATGTTACATCAGGCCCTCTGAAGCCAAAGACTTTGCATAAAAGAGACTTGGGCACAGAAGGGCCTGACATTGATGAAAGAAACTGTAACATTGTGCCGGAAAAGCCCAGGAGTGTGCTATTCTCAAGAGTCCTGCTTTGTCCTGTGCTAAAAACGTGGGGAAGTGAGACCCCACCCTTAACATCCTGACTTATCATTTTGTGAACACTTCTTTCTTTTCTTGTGAACATTACCCCTCTGTATTTTGTAGCCTAGCAGTAAGGATTGGCAATCGTTTTCTTTAGTATAGACCATTTTTATTTGACTACACTCCACTAGGACTGCATTATTATGATTTGATGGTCATAGCTTGCTCCCATTTTAGTTTTTAAGTTTAGATTAGGTGTTTATCTCACCTATTTTAAAGTTTAATAAACACCATTGAACTGTGATCACTTGTGTCTGTGTTACTTTGATACCATGCCTTCCTTACATATGGTGTCATCCGTGGGATGCGACCCAATTGATACAAATTGTGGACCCAACCAGAATAGAAAGGACCTTCCTCTTACATCAAGCCACCTGACAAACCCAAGAACGTCCACTCGCCAAATAAGAGTCACTTTCCACCCCTTAACCCTACAGGCAATTGCTCCTGAAAGGTTGATGGTGGAGAGCAAAATGTATACCCTTGTTTGCTCCCCAAATTATCTAATACCCGGCAGAGATAAGATCATAATCTCCCTGGACTTACAGATAGTTTTTTCCAACCACCTGTCCATATATATATAACAACTCCCAGGAAGAGAGAATGGAACATCTTACCTGTTATCTTAAGCGGAGATGAGCTGAAATTCATCTTACTTAATTTTTCCTCCATTCCCATATAGATAAATAGGAGAGAGGTAGTAGGGAACCTCATATACGAGAGTCTGGGGAGCCCCTATTCAAAAGAAGCACTAAAAACCCTTATTCTCCCCAGAAGGATTATCCTGACAGGTTTGAAAAGACGGAAGAAAAATTCCTCACCTGAGAGGGATAGATCCCTGAAATTGACACGCTAGTCAGAGAAAGAGGTACCGTCCAAATAACCACACCTCTCTTTTAAGGTCCCAGATCCCTCATGGCAGGAATTAGAAGTCCTTGTGAAAAACTATCCCCCGGAGCAAAAGAAATACAATAACTCTTCCCTAGAGAAATTGCTCATGCATGCATACTAGAGAGATGTAATGTCCACGGATAGTGAACCCATCCCAATCATTGTGAGGGTTAACAAGAGTGAGAATCGGGAAGTCTTGGAAGACGAGATGCCAGATGGACCAACAAAGGAGACGAATGAGGGAGAAATAGAGAATAGTGATACCCCAGAAATGTTCCTTAGCCCCCCGACCACTGAAGAAAGAAGACAGTCCTTTTCAGCAAAATCTACTACCTCTATAGATGAGTCAGAAACCTCTCAATTAGAACGGTGTTACTTTTGTGAAGACTGGGAACATAGTTTAAAGTCCTGCCCCATAAATCAGGAAGAAGAACTAATACAGGCCCAATTGAACAAGGGAATAGAAATCACAGCCATAATGAAATCTTTGTATGATTTTCCAATCCTAGAAAATCCCTCTTTAAGATCCCTATCTCTCGCTAAGACCGGCCTTGATCCTTTAGGGGAAGGGTTGAAACCCTCTTGTGAACATTCTCAGTTAGAACAAGAGAAAGAAGAGGAATTGAGTTTCCTAGATTAAACTCAAGAAAATCAGGACAATATCTTGTATATCGAGGTCGAGGAAATAAATCCCCTATCAGACTCAAAAGGAGAACAGCTACAAGATCCTTTAATACGGCCATGTTATTCCTGTAAAAAAATGGGGCATTTAGATAGAAATTGCCCTTTGAATGTAATCCAAAACATGCCATCTGGGCAAGAACCCAATGGAACTTCAATTGAGATTACTTGAGCGGAAAGCCAGTGTCTTAGGGGAAAAGGTATGTGAGAAACCTGAGGTTGTTTTCACTGGTAGACCACGGGCTGGCGCTCCCGTAAAAGTCCTTGCCCACTCAAATGTCTCTGACCCAACAAACAGTTGGGAAGGCCATCCGGATCGAGCCCGACAGAGGGAGGCCAGGTGTAAGAGCCACTGGAAAAGGTTTGAGCCCGACAGAGGAGAACCTTATGAGATGAAAGAACTGTGTAAAGCCTGACCAGGGGCTTACGGGAAAGCCTGACTGAGGGCTTAAGGGAAAGCCTGACTGGGGGCTGAGACATGGACTTGGGTAAGGAAAGAACCAACGGGGTCTAGAATGACTTTTTTTTTAACTGTGTTAAAATGGCAATGCAACCCCAACTGAGGGATGTCAAGATGGAAGCTAAAGAGGGGTAAATCCTGTACTGTGATAAAGCCAAGGGAAAGCTAAGGAACTGAATCCCACATTGTGATAAAACCCAAGTGAACTGTGTTGTTGAGGAAAATGTGAACCCGACGTAGGGATGCCTGCGCATTAGGCTGAACAGTAACACACCAGTGAACATTGTGGTAACAAATGTGAAAGCGACTGAGGGATGTCCACCGTGAGTGGTTGGTCTAGCCCGACTGATGGAGCCTAACATTGAGAGAAGGATCGGAGCCCAGCTGAAGGGGATCCAAGGGTGAAGAGTAATCGCCCAACGTGAAGAATAGTAGAAGGAACATTTTGTTTTGTTGTTAATGATACATCAGGCCCTCTGAAGCCAAAGACTTTGCATAAAAGAGGCTTGGGCACAGAAGGCCCTGACATTGATGAAAGGAACTGTAACCTCGTGGGGATAAGTCCCAGTGTGTGCTGTGCTCAAGAGTCCCGCCTTGTCCCGTGCTAAAAACATGGGGAAGGGAGACCCCAGCCTTAACATCTTGACTTATCATTTTGTGAAAACCTCTTTCTTTTCTTATGAACATTAGCCCTCAGTATTTTGTAGCCTAGCGGTAAGGATTGGCAATATTTTTTTTTTTAGTATAGGCCCTTTTTATTTAACTAGACTCCACTAGGACTGTATTATTATGATTTGAATGTCGTAGATTTTTCCCATCTTGGATATAGGTTTAGATTAGGCATTTATCTCAACCATTTTACAGTTTAATAAACACCCTTGAACTGTGATCAATTGTGTCTGTCTTATTTTGATACCATGCCTTCCTTTCATCATACACTTCCTTGAATTCTCTTGGCTCTTGCCAATACTTGTTTTCTCATATCATACAGTTCCTTGTATCAGGACGTTTCACAAACTTGCTTTCACCCAGATCGGTATTCAAAAGTACTTAAACTTGCATTCACCCAGATCGGTATTAAAAAATGCTTAATTTTCATTGAGATTGGTATTCAAAGAAATAATTGTTTTCATTCAAATCAACGTCCGTTGCTAGCTTTGTGTGCTCGCCTGCCATCCTGGTGTTCACCCAGCTTGGTAGACTCAGCGGTCGGAGCTTACAGCATTAACACAAGGCCTCCTGCCACCACAAGCCCTCTCTCGTGCGGTGCCTCGCTCAGTGTCCCAGCGGCTCCCCATGGCTTCGCTCACCCAGCAATGCTCTTCCTGCAGCTCTGGACTTATAAGACCTGGTCCCACCGGATTCCCTCTCGCGGTCCACCACCGGCCTTCAGCATCATTCAGCTTTGCTTCCCACTGCATACACGCTGCTTCCTCCAAAGGGTCTTGGGCACTCTGCTTGCCATTCCGCTTTCCGGAAGAGGTCTGCTTTCTCCCAGCAGTACACAGCCCTGCTTCCACAGCAGACTCCATTCCCACAGTATTTCCTGCTTTTAAAGTTCCTGCCACTATGATTGGTTCAAAGAGGACTAGACCACTCATGCATTACTCTTGCTGGCCTCCTCCTCGCCACAGTACACAACTGGGGGGAGAGGGGTGTGTTTTTTTCTTTTTCTTCTCTTTCTCTAGTTAGTCTCTTTCTCCTCCCAGTACCAAACTGGTGTTTCTTGGGGAATATGTTAGGGGAAAAACAGGGAAAGGATTGACAATAGCTTATAAAGGCTTGAGGGACAGAAGACTCATTGTGAAAGGGGAAATGTGGGATACCATGTCTTGCTTAAGAGCGCCTCTTCCCAACTCCCCAAGTCTCCTTGACCGAGGTGATCCTCCCTCGCATATCCATCCCCCGGGTCAGGATCCAAGAGCAATGGCCTTTCCCTGGCCATCCGAGAGGATGATACATGGGGAAAAGAATTGAGGACGCCGTCTGGTTCCTCACAACACCTATATCTGAATGGAACGGTAGAAGCTTGCTGGAGAGTTTTCTCTGGATGACAGCATTTATAGGTGAAGGGGATGCTGGTGGATTAAATACAAGACTAGTGAATCTAGTACATCCATAAACATCCAGTTGCTTACTTCTGTTCTCACATATTTAAAGGAGTGCATCTTTAATTCAGAATGCCTCACTGTAAAAGCTGGTCCTCGGTTCTATCTGTCAAAACGGGGTCCTTCAAAGGAAAGCAACATGCTAAACTTCTGGATAAGCTGTTTGAAGCTTGGTGAGTTATCATCAGGCGGTAATGATGCATGTTTGGATATGGCATGCATGGGGGAGGTGCTTTCATTGCACATGTCCTATAGCTGCACAGATATGAAACCAATGTTTTTCTTGTTTTTAAACTGGAAATATGTGATGGAAATACAGTGGTGCAGGGGCGCCTGGCAAAATCAATTTTGGGTGGCTCACCAGGACAGAAATAAAAATGGTTTAATAGACCATATATATTTAGCAATGCAGTTTGTATTTATTGAAAAGGTGACCTTATGCATGTTCAGGATAGGTTTAAGGCAGAAAAAGGTCTACATTGGTAAATGTAGTATATCATTAATGTTACTTCTCTGTTGAGAGTCATGGGTCATGGGTCACATGTGATGGGGCTATGAGAAAGCTAAAATGAAATTCAGACAATAGTGTGTACTACATAAATAATCAATGCTGTTTGTGTTACACGTGAACCCACGCTGTAGTCTGCCTAAACCATGTGTCAGGTTTTTTGCTTAGTGGCCTTCGGCTTCAGCGTTGTCCTTTTGTAGTCCTGTAAGGAGATTGCGTAAAAAACAGCATTCGGTTCGTCTTGCCTTGTCCTCTTAGCAATTCCTCCAGAGGACTGTGTGCCTGACAACATATGGCCACCTAACTTTAATAGGGCAACGGTGGAAGGTGCGGCTTGTGGTGCTGGTTAGGGGAACACTGATAGATTCAACCACACACATACATGATGTATTCAGTTGTTTCTCTGCTCCCCGTTTTAACATTAAAAATAAATTGCTTGATTAAAAAGCACTTAATTGTTGTTTCCTAATTGCTTTAGTTCACAAGTATTTTGAATATTCAATTTGAATTATGTTTTTGGACCACTGAGGCATGGGCCAGGGTTGGTACACCATGTGTCACTATGTTGTGCTTGCCCCTTAGACCAAAAGTTGCCAGTCCTTCCCTGCCTGTAGGGCAGAGGACCCAGTGGAGGATTGTGGCAGTGATGCAGCCCTGGACTGGATGCATGGACAATGGCCCAAACCGGTGGCAGGGCTCTCCGGTTTTGGGCTTGAAGAGGGAACATCTGAGTGTCCCTTCCCTCCGGATGGGGCCCTAAACCGGAAGAAGCACTCCCGACAGAACAACTATCGACTATCTGAGATTGCACCCGGTCCCACCGCTCACAACGTAAGCTCACATCACGACAGACATCCAGCCATCCGCCCACGCAATCCCGCGATGGCATGAGCCTTAGCCAACGCATCCAACGACAACCAAGACCGAGCTGGAGACGACTACATGGATCAACTCGATTGAAGTTCCCGCAAGCCATGCTGCAGGTCGTTAGAGATTCCATGACGACCTAGCCGCGTTAGACAGGAAGCACACATGCATTAGGCACAATCAAGACACTCACACACCAATCTAGATGAAGAACATATGCGTACAGTTCTATATGCTAGAGGACAGTGACACACATCCTCTGCACATTTGTTATTTTTCATATATGCCAATATCGCACCGTAATGTTGCAAATGACATTCCTCACCCACGGTGCCACAATGAGCCCAGCTACAGGGCAGGATACCTTAAGCTATAATACAAATCAAATCGAAGTAATTCGACTTCTCTAGCGGTCTCCCCACACTTAATCCAGCCGACCTGACATGATGCCAAGACCTGGAAGCTGGGAAGGTGTAGCCATCTCACGTCTGAGACTGAAACTTGCCACATAATTGCAACAATGCACCTACAATATGCGCTGGGACTGGACTGCTCTCATGGTACTAGCAAAGACCTCACTGTTACACACTGTCACATAGTCACATCTTGTTGATGCACAGTACACAAGAGCAGGCGTCCCGTGGGCTGGGAACAGCGATGGTCCCAGGCTTGTGGGCCCGCAGCCTGACCAACCAGGACACAGGGAACAGGGGCCGGCAGCCGGAATCTCCAGCCAATCATCAGGGGTTCTAATGTAACATTTCTTATTTTTAGTGATGAACCAAGTACACCACCTGACACAACGTGACCACCAATAACAAAGCACCCTATATGTCTCCATACTGGACCTACGACTCTGGGAGCCAACCCAGAGTGGCATTAGGTTCGGGGAGGGATTTTGGTAAGTGACGACGATTGTCACGTTACAAGTGTACAAACAGGGCCTGTGAGCCTGAAATTGTGGAGATGTACTCAGATGGAACTTGATGCCTAGTATGTTGTTCCTGCTTGTTTGATATAATAAAATGCCAGTAATTCTTTGCTCCTTGTGTGGACCTTGACTTCTTTGGGACATTGGAAGGAGTTAGGGCATTCCGTGAGCTGGAGGTCTGCGGATCCTAGGTACGGCTTTGCCCCACCCCAGAATTTACCCTAACAAGTTGGAGGCACTGCTGAGATGCGCTCCTGAGACCCCGGCAAGATCGCTTGCGACGTCAGCTTGGCAAGGTGTGGGCCCCTCCACCGTCAAACCTCGGAGTACTGCAGGACCCTTGCGTAATTGCGACACCACAGGACAGCGCAACCGGAGATTGCCCGTCATGAGTCGACTTCAAAAAAGTATCCCGCCTGCGGTTGGCGAGTGTCCACACCCGGTCCAGAAGAGGCGGGAGGAGAGCCAGCAGCCGAGTGGCGCCTGCATTCGTGCACTTAAATGTAAGTGTGGTCCGCACAACAAGCAACAACATCTTGTGCGGGTGGGCGGAGGATGTGTATGTAGGGTGGAGGGTGGCATCACATTATCATAATGTTCGGAAACAAGTTGGTGATCGGCATGTGTATAAGTAAAGGAAATGGATCAGAGGGAGTCTCCTATAGGCTAGCATCTTGGGGGCAGGAAAGTTGGTCAACAGAAAGGTTGTTGCGCCGACAGGTCTGGACAGTGAACATATGTGTTGGCGGGAGTATGGATTTCCTATGAATCGACGTTGTAGTTCGTTGAATAGATGGTTTTCCTATTAATTGAGTATTTTATCTTGCTCAATAGATGGTATTCCTATTAATTGGATGGTTTAGCTCGGTTAATAGATGTCGGATTCCCGTATAGGTTAGCTGTGACTATCTTAAAAAGTATCTGTGGCTATCTTACTATTGCAGAAGATAGGTGACTGGATAAGTTTCCAGCATAGGAAGTGTTTCACATGTCAGGCGACAGGTGCAGTACACCTATAAAAAGGAGAAGAGGTGGTTGATGATGTATACTCCACTCTGGGGGAGGTGGGAAGACAGCTGTGGGGAATGCGAATTTTATATGTGTGATTTAAAAAGTGGGGGTATGTGTATGATATGTGTTAGAGCGAAGATTTAGCTTGGTGACATCACCCATAGGCCATTGCATAGGACATTGTGCGATCATCAGGTGCAGAGCTCACGTCTCGGCGCTCAAATTATAAAACAGGTCAAGTCACAGCTGCGCGCGAATGGCTCTGGCACGTGGTGAAGGGGCTTGCCGAGTGGCGACAGCCCAGTAAAGGCAGGGCGGTTCCAGAGTACACCACACTGGTGCTAGGTCGCAGGGGGCCGGACACATTGAAGGGGCTTGCCGGGAGGCGCAACACCCATGGAAGTAGGTTATATTGCATAAAGTATATGGTCGTAAGGGGCCATAGGCTCTAGGGGAGTGTGCCGGATAGCGACAGCTCCTTAAAAAGCAGGGCAGTACAACAGTACGCCTCGCAAGAGGTATGGCTGTTAAAAACCACACGTAGCACTAATTGAACGTTGAAATGCATAACGAAAAAATGTCCCACCCATGTTCTGACAGCAGAAAGTCGAAACCCTTAATTTGAGTTCAAGTAAAACATACGAGTGAAAGATAATAATGTGCCACTTCGGGGGAGGAGCACTATACGGGGTGCCTGGGACGGTACTGACCCCAATACAGCAAATATGTAAGACATTGCCTAATTATTGAGATAAAATAGTGAAGTACAGTGCAGAATGGACCAAGGGTATGGAGGGGGAAGCATCAATACCATGGCCAGCTAACGGCAGTTTCTCGAGGGATACCCTACAGTCACTACTCACATACGTGCAAAACACATACAAGGGAAAGAAATTAGCAAGCCGCCTGGAAAAGTTTGAATTATGGCGAATGTTCCAGGGGCATTACCATGGAATGTTGAACTTACAGGAGGCAAGGAAAGAGGGAGGGGACACATGCACCCCCCCTCCTGCACCTCCCTGCATCGCCTCGGTCAAGGCGGATGAGGAGGAGGAACAGGGATTATACCCAATTAGGGAACTAAAAGAAACTACGGAACCCCGGGAATTAACTGCCGCCGAAGGCTACTCAAACCCCCATGTACAAACCACCCCTGTATTCCCCGAAGGCGCACGCCACACGGGCAGAGGTAGGGAGCCTTGATGTTGAAGAGGAAGGGCTTAGAGAGGCGAAGAGCGAATTTACAGGGATAGGCCCAGATGCATGGATAGCAGCGCAAGTGCTATTGAAATTACAAGGAACCACCACGGGAGAAACAGAAGGGGCAACAGAAGCAATAAAGGAATTAGAGTTGGGGAAAGGATGTAAGCGCAGACAGATGAACGACACAGAAAAAAATCAATTACGGTAGGAGGAGTAGGCAAAGCTCGAAGCGAGGATAGTGGAGCTGAAGGAGAAGAGGAAGGCATTATTGAACCAATTAGAACAGAAGGAACGGGAGGCACAGCTAGCATTAGAAAGGCGAGAAAAGGTGGAACACGGAGGTAATGGGAGGAGTTGCTGGAGAAAGAACGGAGAGAGGTGATGGGGAGAATAACAACGGGAGGTTCGAGTAAGGTAAGTACGGAAGCAAAGGGGCATAGAACACTAGAGAAAGGGTTGAAGCTGGATGAGAAATGACATTCTGGAGACGGAAGATATTGCTGGACAGCACCCGGAAATACAAGGAAACCAGGCTGAAGGAGTTAAGGTTAGCATTGACAGAGGAAGTGCGAAGTAAGAGAGAAGAAGACGAGGAAGCGCTACAGAGGGTACACAAAGAAGTAATGGAAGAAATAGATAGGACACGGGTGGGAGAGGAAGAAATAGAAGAACCCCAGCCTAGACGGATACCGACGGGACACACAGGGAGTAGCGTGAGAACAGCTGGAGTGCATCAGGTAGGGTCCGCACAACAGAGCGCAAGAGGAAAAGAAGATATGGCAGCAGCAAACTTTACAAACATTGATCTTGAAAGCGTAAAAGTACGGTACCCAACACCACGCAAACTAACATTCTCAGATGGATTTTGCAGTGAGGAAGATGAAGATAGCAATGGTATAGGAAAGGAAGGGCTAAGTAAATTGTACATTACACAAACAGGCACATGAATGTCATGGGAGTGTAGAACTCAAGATGAAAAGAACGGGGGACAACACACTGACACGACTACAGAGGACGCAACAGCAACAGTGGCACCACAAACACCCTACATGCATAGGCTCCGAGACCTCCCCGGGCGCAGAAGAGATGGGCAGCAGTCACACACAACAGGGGACACACATGCCAGCGGGGTGGGCACACAGGGCTGCGGGAAGCATCACGCACAACACCCAATATAGATATCACAGACATCGGAGTAGACGTCGAAGATGAGCGGCCCAATACAGATACAACAGTATTGACGAATACCTGGGGAAACGGCTGAATGTTCACAGATGCCATTACTAAAAGGGGGGGGAGTAGACCACAATATATTCTATGGAAGCACGCAGACATGGAGAATGTTAAGAATAGGTTGCCATCACTGAGTGGGGGGCAAGGAAATGGATATATGAAATGGAAAAACAGACAGCAGGACACAGACTGGCAGTAGGGAGCGTGAAGGGGCTACTAGTGTCCACACTGGGTGACGCAGCAGATGACATTTGGAAGGGGCCGAGATTCCCCGGGGTAACAACACAGAACACTACACATGACAGATCCCCATTTGAGAATTGCAGGCACGCAGTATGGCAGGCCCTAAGGATACAATACCCCGATACATAGGGGCAATTACGTCACTCAAGATGCGTGACGATGAAGATCCCGTCAGTTACATTCAAGGGATTCAAGAGATTTGGCGCCTTAAAACTCGAGAGCCGTGGAACAAAACACTGGCTATCTTCTATCACATCTTGATACGGTATTACCCAAATTGTTCGTTTACAATTGTTCGAATGAACAATTGACCAAATTTAAAGGGTCACAATTGACCTTTTCACACTTGACTGCATATATATATATATATATAAATATATATATATATATACATATATCTGTTTGGTAATATATATTTATATATATATATAGGGGTTTTGGGCGGTTTGGCGTTAGGTGGGGGGTTGTGGAGGGTTTCCCCCCACATATATGTTACAATTGACCTTCACAATTCGGTCAATTGTGAAAAGGTCAATTGTAATTCGAACAGTTGTAAAACAAACAATTCGTATACAACCCTTGATACAAGGGTTGCCTGAATCTGTGCAGAGGCAACTAAAGAAATTAGTGGGAATGGAGGCCAAAGCATGGTCAGAAATACAACTAACAATAGTACACCATTGTAGGCTATGGCAGGAAAAGATTAAACAGAAGGCGGAGGATAGAAAAGCGGATGAGGCCAAATTAGTACAAAATAAATTATCAAAATACACCCTAGAGGGAGCACTAATAACAAGCCCTGCACCGCTAACTCAGATAGCAGTGTCCCAACCCTAACAATTACCACAACCACAACTGCAACAACAATTGCCACAGCAATTGCCAAAATACAACCCAGCCCAGCAGTGGAAGAGGATGGGGAAATAGGGGGCGGGGATTTGGGCCGCCAGCACACTACCCAGGAGGAGGGTTCCGGGGTTACCCACAACGGGGATGGCAAGGCCAAGGAGAGGGAGGAGGAGGATTTTCATGGCAAGCACGAGAACTACCCCAATGTTGGACATGCGGTCTAGTAGGTCACATCTCCCGCACGTGCAGATACAGAGCATACAGAGCAGCACAACAAGGGTGGGGTGAGCAAGGGCCACAGAACTACCAAGGAGGTCAGAATGGTTATTATCAGTGGGCAGGACAACCACCCATGGTGCAACAGCAAGGCATACCCCAGCCACAGATGCAACATCTACAGGTACAAGGGACACTGCAACCACAGCAACATCAACAACTACAACACATCCAGACAGTGCAACAACTGACACAATTACAGGATGACATACAACAGCCAATGGACACAACGGCGGTAGTACCGGTATCACAAATGGGAGGGGTGACTATAATGGGATACAACCCTTATACTGGCAACAGACAATCACTGTACCCACAATAGACCAGCCAACAGGCTACGTTATTGTGTCCCATCCTATCAGTAACACCTAACCCTGCGGAAGAACCTTGCATAAAGGTGGCGATAGGTGACAAGGTCTTTTCCTTTTTGGTTGATAGGCGGGCCATGAGGTCATGCATACGGGAAGGGAAATACTCTAAGGGAAATACTTAGAGAGAGCGAAGGAAAACGGGGCACTATCTATTCAGACAGTGCCTATGTAACATCAACAGTGCATTCTTGTCTAGCAAGATGGTTAAGAAGAGGGTTCAGACGGGCAGATGGCACACCAGTACAGCACGCACTCCTCCTAGGGGAACTGATTGAGGTTGTGACGTACCCAATACAACTCGCATTGGAGAAGTGCCAGGCACACCCTAAAGGGGAGGACCCAATATCAACAGGAAATGAAGCAGCAGATTTTTATGCAAAACACGTATCATATTTTGGGGAGTTATGGGACCTCCAAGAAAAACAAAAAGAGAGGGGAGGGGCAAGACAGATACTAATGAAAAATGGTTACAACTATCTACCAGAAACTCAAATAATGGAATTACAGGCAGTCGCATCAATGACAGAAAAAGAACCCTGGGTAAAAAGATGGTGCCCAATGTCCCCTACAGACGCCCTGTGGAGACAAAATAATACCGGAAAAGTAGTGATGCCTCTTGCATTATTACAAACAGCATTAACACAATAACACCATCCTGCACATACTGGGAAGGAAGTGATAGCAACACGAATAGGAGAATCATGGTTCTGCCCCGAATTAAATGCCCACGTAGTGAATTTTATTAGTACTCACCTGCCAGCAATTTATGGCCAGACATGCACTTAAGGTGATCAAAGGCTTAATACCACGACCGTAGGGTCGCTTTCTGCAACTTCATATCAACTATGTCGATATGATAACCGTATGCCAAGTCTACCGTTCTTGGTTAGAGAGGTGTTCCCAAGGTGGAGCGTCTGTGAAGTTCTAAGGTCAGACAACGGCCCCCACTTTGCCAACAAATTATTTCAACATATCACTACGTTGCTTGGGATAAAGCACAAGTTTGCATGTTTATCACCCACAGGCCAACGGCGTCTGTGAACGCCTCAACAGCCTTCTAAAGGAAAGAATTGCAAAAACACAACAGTCATCCAAAAAGAATTGGTTGTATTGCCTCCCTCTGCCACTATTTGAGCTATGAAAAAAACCTGGGTCAGACCACCACCTCAAGCCCCAAGAGGTGGTGACCGGTTGCCAAATACACCTTCCACTGGCTCCACCCACAAGGGCCAGGTATGATTGCGAGGGGGTAGCAGAAGTATTGGGGAAGGAAATGCATGTCACTTCAATGGTTACTAGTACCTCATTTATCTCGAAACAGATCCAACGGACACAGGGGAGGTCAGAGAACGATCAACAAGAAGCCAACGACACTCAATGACAAGCAAAAGATCCAACGATCAAAGAAGGAGACCAGGATCTCCTACGTAATTTTTGCCGCAAGTGGAATTCGCCCAAATGTACAGGTCCCCATGTAGTGAAGAAGGTCGCAGATAGGGCGATAAGTTGGAAGGCAAAACTGTTTGATCGCACTTACACGACATCAAGCCATACAAAGCATCGACCTTGCCCCACCTCAGCATCGACAGGGCCAAGGCTTCAGCAATGGATATATTAGACAACAGCAGTGTCCCTCTATCATTACCTACTAGTTCAGATACTTCCAAGGACATGAGCGAGAAAGAGCACACAGGTCACTCCATGATCAGGCGCTCACAGACATCTGATGTCCCCACAGCATCATTAGTGGAAATCTAGAACAAAGTGGACGCTACTACCAAAATACGTAGAATTATAATGCATAGGGCTATTCATCACACACTCACCCATTAGGAATACACTGTGTCACATGTCTTTGCAGGCTCTCTTTTTCTCTTTTTTTTTTGTTTTGCACATGCAGGGTTCTGCGTCTGACAAATGTATGCAAATAACTGTTGAAGATAGATTGAAAAATGTATTTGATTTAGATGTTGCCTCCCATTGAACACCCTGAAGCACTCTCCCACCAATATATTTACGCCCTGCAAAGACCCACCCATTCCAGACCAAGACCATCTCCTGTGTATTACAACGCGTTCATTGAGTACATAGCACAATCAGACCCACAACTCCACCACACCCTACCCATGCTTAAAAACAGAGCAATAAGGATGATCTGGGAGGAGCTTTTCTCCTGGGCATTAAATGACTACTTAGTTAATCTGGCTTAAAATACTTCCAAATACTAATATATCAACTCTGGATTAGTGCGATTTTCAGGCGGGCAACTATATCATCTCAATGACTACAAGACTGCAGGGTAAGTGCTAATAATGGCCACCTTAATAATAATTTATGTCTACCGGATTGGTAGCTGCCGTTGTTTGGCAGGCGTACACAGCTTTGCATGTATCTGCAACACCCCATACTAACATTTCTCCCACCCAAGCTGCAAGGAGAACTGTGTTAGGTGGTACGACAAGCACAAACGAGAAGGTAAGGAGAGGTAAGCATAGCATTGGCACTGATGGTAATGGGGTTGACACATATCTCACTGGTACAGCACACGTCACAAACAGCATGTGGTACAAGCAGATGTCAAAAATTGGTAAAGACACAACATGGGACTGCTGCTATGTCTGCTCATTGATCCTGTATGCCATGAGTGCTTCCAGAACCTTTGCAGCCACAGAAGTACCAGCAACAACTGCACAATGCCTCCTGTACCTTGCATTATTTCAAACACGGGGGGATTCCAAGGGAAAATGGCAACCCTGCGGTGGAGATCAAAAGCAACATATCCGTACGGGGATAATTTCATGAAGACATTACCTATGTTTGATAACTACTGGCAGCACACACAAGCACTCCGGTACATAACTGACGGGCCAGAAAAAGCAGAAACAAAGGAGGTGACATTAGACTATCTGCCATGCAAATGGAGAGCCAGAGAAACAGGCGGAGAACCTGGTTGCTGGGAACGTCCCCAGATGTTGATGTTCGGGAAGGTATACACAAAGGAAGGATGAGTACCTGGTTGCTGGGAACGTCCCCAAACGTTGGTGTTCGGGAAAGTATACACAAAGGAAGGATGGGTGGATGGAGTAGTGGGAAGCATGCCATTAACATTAACACAGGCTGCAGTAAACAAGGTCCAGTAAGAAAATGACAAGGGCCTCAAGGAATGGGCCAAGAGTGCAAGTTTGCTGACATGGCTGGATAAAGAAGATGGGCCACTGACGATAATTCCTCTTACAACACCAACACTATGTTACCAGCACAATGGGGATATCGAAGTGGGGACAAATGAGGGATCCAGGAGAATAGAGAAGATAGGAGATATGGAATCAGGCACAGCGCTGCTGATGGACCACTATTGGGCATGTGGGACAAAAGCATACAACAAACTACCACCTAACTGGGGAGGGATCACTCCCTGGCACATGTTAATGTACCCTCACTAGTAGTACCTCAGAAACATGTCAAGATAGACGACTTCCTGAAAATTGATGAAGTCAATAAGCGATGGCTGTCACCTACCACACTACCATCAGGCAATGACATCCCAAAGGAGACACAATTACGAAGAGTGAAGCGGCAGGGAAACTACCTATGGAGCAAATAAGAAGCTGCACTGGACGAAGTACGGGCGTCACACAGGCTGTTCAGCAGGGATGCCATGTTTTTCTTGGCAATAATACACCCAGGGTTCCAGACATACGCAAATGCAAAGTGGCTCCAGTTACACGGTGGGAGCTAATGATGACGATAAACTCAACAGTCAACGGATTCAATGCAATAAAAGAAGAACTACATGCTATACGATTAGTGGCCCCACAGAATAGGTACGTGCTGGACCTGCTCACAGCCATGGAAGGTGGAGTATGTGAAAAAATAGGGAGCTCCTGCTGCACGTTCACACCAGGAAACAACAAAGATAACGGAACGTTATCAGAAGCAGTATCGTAATTGGCAAAAATGCATGCTAAAATGGAAGAAGAATCAAAAGGCACAAAGAAGGACAGAAGCTGGTTCTCATATCTCTGGTCATGGATGCCGTTATGGCTAGCTGATGGCCTAAAAATACTAGCATGGGGCCTAATTCTTGGGTTGGCTTCTCTACTTGGGATAAAGGCGTGCATGGCAAAATCATAGACGACTGCAGAAAAAATGATTGAGATGAAGCTACTCCTACCTGCAGAAGACCAACAACAAAGAGACATAATACATATGGAACGAGAGATGCTAAAACAACAGCTTATGAAATCAGATATGTTCCCGCCATCAATTAAATTAGAGAACCCAAGGAATCCCAAGATTTCTGTCAGAAAATGGCTCTACTGCAGGCCCGGAGGAGTATGTGTGTATGTGTACTGGTCGTTTGAAGATCATGTGAACCACTACGGACATCTAGCTGGAATTACGAAGGTATGGCGCCTGAGGGTTTGCAAGAGAAATGAAAAGTTTGTGGATGACAAGTCGATCAGAGGGGGGATTGAAGAGGGAAAATCCGAGTGTCCCTTCCCTACTGATGGGGCCCCGAACCAGAAGAAGCACTCCTGACAGAACCACTATCGACTATCTGAGATTGCACCCGCTCCCACCGCTCTCAACGTAAGCTCACATCTCAACAGACCTCCAGCCATCCGCCCACTCAATCCTGCAATGGCAAGAACCTTAGCCAACACAACCAACAACAACCAAGACCGAGCTGGAGACGACTACATGGATCAACTTGATTGACATTCCCACAAGCCATGCTGCAGGTCGTTAGAGACTCCATGACAACCTAGTCGCGTTAGACAGGAAGCACAAGTGCATTAGGCACAATCGGGACACTCACACACCAATCCACACGAAGAACATACGCGCACAGTTCTATGCGCTAGAGGACAGTGACACACATCCTGTCTGCACATTTGTTATTTTTCATATAGGCCGCTATCGCACCGCAGAAACGCAAGATGCTAGAAGAGCTTGTGTTTATGCTTGCAGATGCTACTCGCTATTTACCCTATGGATGGACAAGGAGCACTCAAGAAACCTGACCGCTCATTGCATGCTTTTAACCCTTGAACTATCATATTGGACATATAACCAGATCCTATGTAGGCCTCAGATCAATCCAGCACACTAAACTCCTTTTACAGAGCTGCAAGCTGCTGAGCGAGCAGAATCGCCCTGGCAGGGACCACCACCACCAACGCCACAATGTTGCAAATGACATTCCTCACCCACGGTGTCACAATGAGCCCGGCTACAGGACAGGATACCTCAAGCTATAATACAAATCAAATCGAAGTAATTCGACTTCTCTAGCGGTCTTCTCTCACGTCATCCGGCCAACCTGACATGATGCCAAGACCTGGAAGCTGGGAATATGCAGCCATCTCACGTCTGAGACTGAACCTTGCCACATAATTGCAACAATACACCTACAAAATGCCATAGGACTGGACTTCTCTCATGGAGTTAGCAATGGCATCACTATTACACACTGTCACATAGTCACATCTTGTTGATGCACAGTATACGAGAGCAGGTGTCCCGCAGGCTGGGAACAGCGATGGTCCCAGGCTTGGGGGCCCGCAGCCTGACCAATCAGGACACAGGGGGACAGGGGAATCTCCAGCCAATCATCAGGGGTAGTATGTAACATTTCTTAGGTAGCAATTTTTAGGGATGAACCAAGTACACCACCTGACACCGTGACCACCAATAACAAAACCCCCTATATGTCTCCATACTGGACCTACCACTATGGGAGCCAACCCAGAAGTCGTGGAGATGTACTCAGATGGAACTTGATGCCTAGTATGTTGTCCCTGCTCATTTGATATAATAAACGGCAGTAACTCTTTGCTCCTTGTGTGGACCTCGACTTCTTTGGGACATTGGAAGGAGTTATGGCCTTCCCTGAGCTGGAGGTCTGCCGACTCTAGGTACGGCTCTGCCGACCCAAGAATTTACCCTAACAGGCTTAAAACCAGTGGATGTTCGGCGTTGCTCCTAGGGTGGGCTACAAGCCTGCGACCTGGGAATTCAGGCGAAACTACACTCAACACCTTTACTGGACTATCTTCTTGGAATTTGGAGTTGGAGATTACAAAATCTGGATCCCGATCTCAGACGCTCCGTGGGGGACTTCCAAAGGTGGACCTCTCTGGGGCACCTCTGGAAGGATGTGGGCCTGTCACCAGGCTCCAGGAAAATAATTACTCCCTATTCCAGCAACCTGGACTGAGTGGCGACTCTCCTAGAGCAGTGGTCCGGGGAAGACCGGGCACGCTCCTCCAACTGAAAAGAGCTGGCTGCCATTCAGTATGCATTGAGAGTCTTTTGTCAGTTCCTGATTAATTGTCCAGTGGTAGTGAGAACAGACAATGTCACAGCTATGTGCTACATAACCAGCATGGTGGCACGAAGTCCCAGTCCCTGGGACAGCTATCTGTGATGATCAGTCGCTGGGTGGAGAACCATCTTCTATCTCTACTAGAAACCCATATAAGGGGTGGACAATGTGAGGGCGGACAGGCAGGGCTGGTAGCAGCGTCTTTCCTACCATGGGGTAATTGTCTTTCTGAAACCTGATCTTCAGGGAACCCTGCAGGAGGTTTGAGGTGCCCTGGATAGACCTATTTGCCTACCCTTGTAACACCAAAACCCCCAGTTCTATTCACTGGTTCCGTTGCAGGGAGCATGGTGGGTGAACGCCATACTAGTGCAATTGTCAAAGACCCTGATATATGTGTTCGCTTTTGTTGCTGTAATTCCCAAGATAATTCCCCAGATGGTCAGAAAGATATGAGAGAGCCTGGTCACTGCAAAATTAGTGGTTCCCTTCTGGCCCACGCAGGGGTGGTTCCTGGTAATGATGAAGCAACAGTTGGAACCACGATGAGTTATTCCCTGATGAAGGTTGGGATAGGGTCTTCTTGTGCCCTGCAATCCAATGGGTGGCATGGATGTTGAGAAGGTGGTGACTGCAGAAACTAGGCCTTTCCCTTCAGCTGGCAACGGGGGGCCTCCATCCCTCTCTCTATATTCTGGTGTTGGAATGTAGCATCCCTGTTATTCTGCATTTCCTTCATGACGGGGCATTAAAGGGTCTGGCAGGTTCCTCTTTAGGGCATAGTGGGCAGCCATTTGGGTGTTCAGGGAGCATTGGTGCCCTTCCCCAGGTGGGGGAAGGGTTGGTGTCAAACCTCCTTAAGAGCATTTAGGTGCCTCTGCCTATGGCTCCATCTGGAGACCCCCCCTTGGGATTTGCCCTTAGTACTTGCCATGTTACAAAAGTCATCTTTTGAACCATTGGGCGAAGTGATATCAACTATCTCCTGATTTCAGTCACATCAGCCAAAATGTTGGAGGAAATTGGAACCTTGTTAAGTACACCCCCTTTTAGAATGTCTGGGAGGTTGCTCTTGTCCTACGGTGTGATCCAGCCTTTATTCTCAAGGTCACCTCCAAGTTTCACCAGTCTCAAAAGATTGTGTTGCCTGCCTCCTTCTCCGAGCCTCACTCTACAGAGGAAGAGGTATGTGTTTGGTGTGATGGGGTTGCAGCATAGACAGTGAGCGCGGACGACCTCACTCTCCTGTCTGCAGCCGCCAGGTATGAAGTTGTGGTGAGAGTTAGCTTAATCTGCTCTTCGTAGCCCTTCTGACCTGTGCCCTTGACCACTTAATTGCATCCCCCAAGACCTGTCCCTCTGTCCTGACCCCCCCACTCTCTCGCACCTCCACCTTACCCAGGTCGCATACACCCCCCTGTTTTCCCTGAACGCTTGCGTCCCACGTTACTCTTGCTCCCAGCTGGTGTGGTTCTGTCGCTCCTATGCCCCCTTCATCCCAGGCTTCATTTGTGCCCATGCGTCTTCTGCCCGCGTGGTTCCCTAGCAATCCTTGATCGTGTGCACTCCCACGCCCCCTTCATCATTGGCATGTGTACCCGCATGTTCTGCCCGCGTGGTTCCCTTGAAATCCTTGATCACGTGCCCTCACACGCCCCTTCCATCGCTGACCGCATTCGCACCTGGGTGGTTCCCCCGCAATCCTTGATTGCGTACCCACCCGCGCCCCTTACATCCCGTTCCGATGCAATCTTCGGTTGCTTATGCTCTTTCGCCTCCTAGGCGACGTGTGCCTCTGTGCATCCCTTGATCGTGTGTGCTCCCTTGAAACCCTAGGCTTTGCAACCCTAGCCCAGTCTTCCCTTGACCAGCTGCACATCCTTACTTCCCCTGAAGGCCTTTACCCTCCTTCCCTGCCCTTTCCCCTTCCCTCTGTTGCTGTTCTGTGCTCTGTTGCTTTTTCTTCTTCTAGGTCCCTTTTTGTCGACTGCTCTGTGATTTTGCATCTGCTATTCTTGACTGCTGTATACTTGTATTGCTTACATTCTGGATGTTTTTCACTCTCCTCCTCTAGGTTCCCTTGATCATTTGTTCTGTTACTTAGCCCTCGCTCTGCCTGGTTGTTTTCCCACATTTTACTGCCTCCACTCCTGTTGTTTTCCTTTTTTCCTTACAGGTTCCCTTGGTCGTTTTGCTTTGTTAACTGGTTTTTGTAACTCATGGCTGCTTGCCCGTTTGTCTTCTCCTAACGCTGTGCCACATTATTCCGATTGCCTACTTGTTCGTCATTCCTTTCATCTAAGCCCATCTTGAATTGTACCTATTTGCATATTTATATCCTCTGTCTTGTTTCTTGTCCTGTCTGCTTGCGTCCCTCCTCTTTGTGCCCATCCCTATTGTCTCCTCCCACCTCCTTTGCTTCCACTCCCCACTTCCCCCCCACCCTTTCGCTCTGCATCCTCTATGGTGCTCTCTGTCCTAACTTCTCCAGCTGCTTTTCTATTGACTATCCTGTCCTTCCTACTAAGTCTGGTAGAAAGAGGTTTAAGAAGGATATCCTGGTCTGCAACCCAAGCCTCCCTATCGCTGATACCTACACCAGCGCTTCTTCCATACAGATCCTCACCGACATCCTCTTTGTCATTCCCTCATCAGGCCTATGGACTCCACATATGGACTATGTGCTCTCTCCTTTTTCCTCCTCTCCTATTAATGGTGGCACCCGGTGGGAGGCCCTTCAAGCTCCCTTCCACTACTCTAAGACCACAATTAATGTTTATCTAAATGCCACCGTCTTGGTCCAAGTCCCTCAGGCCAACCTCCTCCATTTTGATAGACACTTCCCGCACCTCATCAAATGTGTTTCTTCTCCTGTTGCCCCTTCTCTGGCTCCTCTGCCTCCTCCAACCTCTGCCACCTCTATGGCTTCCAATACTTCTTTTCTGGCCACCCTGTTGCCTCCCTCCTTCGCCACCTTTCTGGCGTCCTCATCCTCCTCCTTGGCTACCTTGCACTCTACTCCTTCGCCTTCTGTCAACCCTTGGGCTCCTACTACACTTCCACAGGACATACCTTATATATGTACCGCTCCACAGAAGTCTTTGAAAGGTGGAAGCCTTCATCGAATTGCCACGCTCAATTCTCGCTCAGCTGTCAAACACTCCTCTTACATCTGCCGTCTCCTGGAAGAACTTGACCTTGGTGTTCTCGGTCTAACTCAGACGTGGTTCACGGGCTGATCTGTCACGAGTTTGACATTCTCCTCCATGATGGGTACAAGATCCTATCTGCGCCCAGATCCAACAGTCCCGGTGGCGGTGTAACCTTGATCTTTCCGGAGTGGATCCCTGCCTCTATCATTCCTATGCAGAACTACTCCTCCTTTGAATGCCTGGTCTGCAAGTTCTCTCTCTCTCTCTCCTGGACATTCTCTCACTAAGGCTACTATCTACCGGCCACCAGGCCAGGTAACTTCCTTCCTTTCCAAGTGGGCTGACCTCTCCTCCTCCCTCCTGGCCTATACCACTCATCTTCTCCTCCTCAGAGACCTCAACATCCACCTGAATGCTTCCTGTCCTTTGTCAGGACTCTTTATCAACCTCTCGAATTCTCTTTCTCTCTCTATTATTCCCTCTGGCCCAAATCAATCTGCAGAGCACACCTTGGATGTTCTGCTCTCCTCAGACCTCCCCCTCTCTAACCCTCTCACCACGCCTCTCTCTTGGAGTGACCACTTTCTCCTCTCCTCCCATCTCCCTCTCTTTACCCCTCAGGCCAAGCTGACTCCAGCACTGCCACCCACCTTCTCGGTCATCCGACCCATGAAGCGTGCGTCAGTTGAGGATTTCGCCATCACTTTCTCTCCCCCTCCTGCACCTCTGGCTGACTCACATCCTGACACAGCCCTGTCTAACCTCCATTGTTCTATCTCTGACATCCTTGATGTACTTGCCCCTGTCATGAGTATCCGCTTGAAGCCCAAAGCCAAGTGCAACTCTTGGTACGATTCAGACCTCATCACCCTTAAACGCAAGTGCAGGGTTGCTGAATGGAAATGGACAGCATCAGGTGAACCCTCTGTCAAACTGGCCTGCCGCCTGCTCCAAAGGCAGTACCGACTCTCTGTCCACACTAAGAAGAGAGCAGACATCCAAGCCCGCGTCGCTGCAGCATCTAACAACTTGACCGAAATCTTTAAAATCTGTAAGGAACCGGCCAATCCGACTGCAGCCTCTACCTCTCCTGTTCCCTCCCAGTCCCTCTGCACGGCCTTGGCTTCTCCTTTCATCACAAAAACCCAGGACATAATGTCCACCCTCTCCTCCTCTGCATCCTCTTCCTCGACTCCTGGCCTTCCTGTGGCCGCCTCTCCTCCTCCCTTCTCTTCCTTTCCTTTGTTCACCCCTGATGATATTTGTAGACAAGCCCGATCTATGAAAGTCTCGTCAAAACAGGTTCTTCTCTGTTCATCCAAAACAATCAAGGACCACATTTACACCTTCACTCCAGCCTTGGCCGACTTCTGCAATCACTCTTTCACCACTGGAACCTTCCACCCCCCCCCCCCCCGAAGCACTCCCATGTGCACCTCTCCTTAGGAAAACCCTCTGCTGATCCCTCCAGTCCGGCTAACTGGCTAACTATCACCCAATCCCCATTACTCTTTTTCTGGGCAAACTCTTGGAAAAGCTAGCCATCTCGCAGCTTAACCTCCACACTGAATTTGTTGGTTGTCTACATCACCATCAGTCTGGCTTCAGAGCAGCCAGAAGCACAGAAACTGCTCTCCTGAACATCCGTGAAGACTTGCTCTCCAACCTCGACTCTAACCTTTCTTCTGTCCTTATCCTCCTCGATCTCTCTTCTACTTTTGATACTGTCAAGCATGCCATCCTGCTCAACTAGCTCTGTGATAACATGGGTATCACCGACCATGCCCTGGCCAACCGCCTTTCTCTCTGATCGACCCTCTCAGGTCCAACTTGGGTCCTTCCTCTCTTCTATCTCTTTCTCTACCTGTGGTGTTCCCCAGGGGTCTAATCTTTCTCCCTGGCTGTTCAACCAATACCTGGCACCTCTCGCCCACTGCATAGCTGCTCTCTGCTCCAACTTTCAGTGCTATGCGGATGATACTCAGCTCTCTTTCAGTCTCAAGCCCAGGGATTATATCTCTCCAGCTCTCATATCTCTTCATTGGCTCCCAGCAGTGACAAGGATCAAGTCCAAGATCCCTCAACTTGTCCACAATGTTTTCAGGGGCCGAGGACCACAATACCTCCAACTCTCTCTACCTAAATATCTTCCTACTTGAACCCTCTGCTCCTCCACCTCCAACTCTTTGAGACTTAGGCCTTCATTACGACCCAGGCGGTAAGTAATCGAAATTACCGCCATGGCGTAATGAGCGTTAACGCCATGGTCCGATGGCGATAAGAGCGCCATATTACGACCCATCGCGCACGAGCATTACGCCATGGCGGTAACGTAAACTACGCCATGCCGTAAATAGCCCTTACCGGCCTCGTTAACAGCGCAGGGTGACCTACCGCCACCCATCATTGCGCCGACCGTAGTCAGCGGTCACCGTAATTAGCGGTGACCGCAATTAGGCGGAACCGGAAATAGCGGAATCGCGGCGGAACGGGAAACAGCACAGCGGCCATCTTAAAAAACACAATCCATTGCCATCCTACCCAACCACACCACAACCAACCCTCAAACCCTGTCATTCCCATAACCCACCCATTTCCTCACCCAACCATGCCGAAAGTTGTGAAGAAGGCATGTGACAGGCAGCGGCAGGAGCGCTACAGTCGTGAGGAACTGCAAATGCTTGCAGACACGCTCCAGGAGAAGGCCGATGTTGTCTTCTCCACTGAGATGACCCGGCCAGCCATAGGCCGCAAAAAGGAGGTGTGGGAACTTGTGGCACAACGTGTCAGTGCTGTTGGAACCACCCCACGCACCTCCAAACAGTGCCGCAAGAGGTGGGACGACCTGCGGATCAGGGTCCGGGGCATTATGTCTGCCAACCGTAACCTGGCCCTGGGAAATGGCGGGGGAGCACACTCCCCACTGAAGATGCAGCCATGGGAGGAGACATATGCCTCTCTGATTGGCATTGAGTGCATCGAAGGTGTCGGCGAGATGGAGAGAGGGGCCCCGACATCTGGAGACACAGGTAGGTGCCTCATATCCAGCCTTGTAAGACACCCTGATACACTTGCACGTGACAATCACAATGTGGCAGACGCAACACATCAGCAGATGAGCCACACCCTGCGCACATGCAGCATGTACACTGTACAGTAGGCAGACACACACCTGCATGCAAAACCGAACCTAAAGGGAGGCAACCTGTATGTCACGGGCTACTAACTCCACCATCTATCCATTACACTCTTCACAATGCCTGCTCAATGTCCGCTGAACCATCAATAACAGTCACCCTCCTCTGCTCCACCACAGGCTCGCAATCGGACACTGGCAGGGACGACAGCACCAGCACCCCAGCCAAGAAGGCCAGGAAAGTGGGAGAAGGGAACCATGCATCCACCTCTGCTGGACCCAGGCCGAAACCACGCCAGGCTGAAGAGGCCAGGGCAGCAAAGTCCCCCGAGGAAGGGGTCGTGACAGCGCCTGCAGCCCAACAACACCCACTGTTGCCCACTGAAGGCAATGTGTCAGCAGGGAGCAGTACTGTTGGGGAGACTGCAGCCATCGCTGCCTGCTCCGATAGTGATGTGGAGGATGACACTGGACTTGCCCACAACACGCAACTTCACTCACCACACCTATCCCCAATCATCCATCATGGAGATGACACCCAGGGCCAATCGCCTGCTAATTCATGGCCAGCAACTCCAAGCCCAGTGGGAGTTGGGGAAGATGGGAGTAGTCCCATTGGTCCCCCATTGGCACCCTCCATTGGGCCAGATTTCCAGCTGTCGCTGGAGCAGATTGCCAACAGGCAGGAAGTACTGGGCACACTCCTCACGCAGCATGTTGCAGAATGTGGAAGTGCCAGTGCAGCCATGGAGAGGAGTGCTGATGGCATCAGGTCTGCCATCCAAACTGCCAGCAGGGACATATGCACCGAACTTGCTGCAGTGCGGCAGATGATGAGCCAGCTCATCCAGAAAATTGTGGACACATGCCGTACTGAGCAGCCCGGTACATCCTCAGCTGCAAGTTCAGCACAAGCCTCTCCCGTCCGTAGGTCATCCAGGACCCTGAGGAGCACTGGCAGGGGAGCCCCAGGTTCCGGGAGAGGGGGCAGTCAATAGTGTGCAAAACTATACACACTTCACCACGGGCACTGTCACATGTTTGCAGGGTGTTCAGGGGGGAGGGGGAGGGGGGAATTGGGTGTGTTGGAGTGTTCAGGGGGAGGGGGAGGGGGGAATTGGGTGTGTTGGAGTGTTCAGGGGGGAGGGGGAGGGGGGAATTGGGAGTGTTGGAGTGTTCAGGGGGATGGGGAAGGGGGAATTGGGTGTGTTGGAGTGTTTAGGGGGAGGGGGAGGGGGGAATTGGGAGTGTTGGAGTGTTCAGGGGGAGGGGGAGGGGGGAATTGGGTGTGTTGGAGTGTTCAGGGGGAGGGGGAGGAGGGGAATTGGGTGTGTTGGAGTGTTCAGGGGGGAGGGGGAGGGGTTCTGTTATACCTATTCAGAAGAACAATACACTTTTTCATTTCTCACAAACGAAATGTGTGGACATTGCTCATTGCGTATGTGTGCTTTATTGTTTTACAGTCCACAGTGTTGACATACCAGACACACACAGTGCCCCAAGTGCCATCCATATGTTACACACACGCTGTGTGTGCTAGAAGTATCGGTCAATGACATTCTGACGCATCATATGCCCCTCCTGTGCATCGCTGCCTCCCTGAGGTGCTGCCCCATCCCCATCATCATCATCCCCATCATCAGGTGGTTGTGGTTCTGCGTCAGGGGGCAGAGGCACGTTTCGTCTGATGCACATATTGTGTAGCATGACACATGCCATGACGATCTTTGCAACCTTCTCATGGCGGTACAGGAGTGCCCCGCCAGACCTGCTGAGGCAGCGGAAACGTGCCTTCAGTAGGCCAAAAGCCTGCTCTATCACCACACGGGTACGTGCATGGGCACGGTTGTAGTCCTCCTCATGCTGGTTCGATGGGTTCCGCACTGGTGTGAGGAGCCACCTCTTCAGGGGATAGCCCGCATCACCTGTAAAATGTGAGAAATGAATGTGTCAGGAACGAGATTGATTTGTGAACATGACGCACAACCATGCCTTGATTCCGACTGTTACTGTGCCCCAATTAGAGTTGTGCTAATGGATTTACACTGTGCAACCAGTATGTGTTCATGGCTCTCATGTACTGTTTTGCATGCAAAAACACAATGCAGGGGGGACGATTGCCTTGTGAATGGCCATCCACTGTGTCTGTTCAGGCCGTCATTCATGTGACCTTGCACGTGTCCTGTGAGCTTGAAGCTCACATGATAGCAACATTGATGTCTGGCTCATTATGACCCCAGTGAGCATTACTGGTGTCAATGGGGACAGTATGTGGGTCTTGTAGTGGTGCATTGATGTTCCTGTCTGTCATGTGCCTCCTTTGTGCGCAGTTGTGGGGGACAGGCCTTTCAGTAGTTGGTGCATGGTGACGTGCATGTTGGTGGTTTTCTTTAGGGTCAATGCGGTCACAATTTGCACAATGCACTTGCAGATGGTTGTGTCGTTTTTGGGATACACTTTCATTCACATGTTGGGATGATTAGGTCAGGCATAATGTGTACACTACTCTGTTGACGTCAGTGCTGCCACAGGGAACGATCTGGCTACTGCTAGTTGCACCCATGTGACGTATGCATCACCCCCCTGTATCTGCCAGATGAAATATGCATTGGTACGTCATTCAACACCCACTTTGCATTTCCATGCTCATGACATTAGACTCACCGAGTAGGTAGGATCTTGGGCCTGCATGTCGCTCCATGTAGCGTGGTATTGTGGAGTTCCGAAGGACCATTGAATCATGGGTTGATCCGGGGTATCTGGCAGAACAATGTGTGATGATCCTGTTGGAGTCACAGACCATTTGCACGTTGATTGAGTGGAAATGTTTACGGTTGCGGTACGGTACCTCCATGGCATGTGGGACCACCAATTCAACATGGGTGCAGTCAATGGCACCAATGCAACCAGGTATGCCGGCCAGTGCATGGAAACCCACTTTGGTGTTGGCAATCTCCTGGGCAGACCGTGGTAATGAGATGTGGTCATCTGTGTGCTTGAGGAGGGCATTGAGCACTTGCATCAGTGTACGCGAGAATAATGGTTGTGATATGCCATGCAAGTGCCCCACTGTGTGCTGGTAGGTGCCTGTGGCCAGGAAGTGGAGCACGGACACTACCTTCAGTAGGGAGGGGTGGCAGTGGGTATTTCAATCATGCTGACGATGTCGTTGTGTATCATGTCCACAATGGTGGTGATGGTGTCCCGGTCCAGTCGGTACAGGGTGTGGATCTGCTCAGCGGTGAGGTTGAATGGGCTGGCTCTGATGCGTGGGATTGGGGGCTGCCTGCGTGGTGGCACTGGCTGTGCTGGTGGGGCTTGCTGGGCCTGCCTTGCCCTACTTCTCCTCCTGCGTCTCCTCTGTGCAGCCTGTTGTTGTTGTTGTTGTTGCTGTTGTTGTAGTTGCTGTTGTAGCACTTGCATTGCTATCAGGTCCTCCAGCCCCAACATTGCTAGTCCTATTGGTATCATTGTGGAGTGTGACTGGGTGTGGGAAGGGGTGGGGTGTGCTCTTTTTGTACTTCCTGAGTCTGTATTGCCTTCACCTGTGCTGTTTCTGTGCACCTGTGGCAGCTGCATTCACTTTACATGGCCCTTTAAGGTTGGTTTGCGATGGCGTAATTAGCACCATGGCGGTAAGGTACTTAACGGGCTGGGTGATGGCGTTAGGGGCATGTCCGCTTGGGTCGGCATTCGCGTACCTTTCCGCCATGGCGCTAAGTACGGTGTGGATGTTCGCGTGCGCGCGCCCTTGGCGCAGTCAGCGGCAGCGTTAGCTACGATGCCGCTAATGACATCGTAGTTTACGGTCACGGGTCGTAATCGGCCCTAGCGGAAGACGATGGCGGTAATCGTTTACCGCCATCGTTTTTCGCTTTGCGCCAGGGTCGTAATGAGGGCCTTAGTCGCTTCTCCAAGCAAAGAGTTCGGAGTAGATCTCTTTGTTCAGCTGCGGCCTCCCTCTGGAACAGCCTCTCTGCCTCTCTGAAACTTGAGCAAAGCCCATCCCGATTTAGGTGGGAGACTCCCGATTTTTTGTGTGAAAAATACTGCTATTTTTCACATTCTCCCACCTAAAATAATAATTTCCCCAATGCATTCCTATGGGGAAATTGTTGTGTCCCGATTTCTTTGCAGAAATCTCCCTCCCAAGCGCGTCAGAATGTTGACATGCATGAAAGCCATCTCCAGTTCTGGAAGCACCTAAAGACCTTCCTCTTTGCTTCCGCCTTCTCTCTTCCTCTCCTCTGTTGATCTCCTGTCTGTTCCACGCACTGGGCACCTCACCTGGCCACCCTCTGAATTCGGGCCCAGGCCTCTGCCTGTGCATTTGCAACCCGCACTGCCTCTTGGCACCCCCTGCACTTTTGGTCTGTAACCCTACAGCCCCCTCTCTTGTACTTATTAGCCACCCGTTGGCTGCACTTCCGAGCACCCGCGCTTGCCACCCGTTGGTTGCACTCTCTGCTGTTACCTTTGTCTTGTAATTCTCCACTCCCCCGGCACTTCTCCCCTCCCCCTTCCCCTGCACTTGCGTGATCTGAATGTGACAAGGCTTAGTAGGAGCGTTGTCTTTGTCCTCCCTCTGTTTCCCCCATGTCTTGTCGCTCCTTGAAACACTTGTGATTAGGCGCGTTATAAATGCCATATCATATCACATCAAATCATGGCATGGCATTGTCTGGATGTTAAGACATCTGTCTTGGCATAAAAGAATCACACTGCAACCTTTCAAAGGTCTGATAGCTTACTGGTGACTTTTGAGCCAGGGGTGTGGTCATAAAGCCTTCACGGTTACCATTTGTTGATATATAGTGTCTCTAATTCTCATGCATTACGACAGTGCGGAATGGAGACCCAGGGGCCCTATGCACTAGAGGAGATGGCTGCCTCCTGGTATAATGCAGAGGTTATTTTTCTGCATGATAGCTGTACGGCAGCCACTGGGCTAGTCCTAATACTTTTATTAGTCACTATTGATTGATTTTGGAGTGTCTTCATTCAACTGCCTTTGAATTGGGCGTTTTGCAGCCTGGGACGCTATGAGTGCTGGTTGCACTGTCTTCATTTCACAATAAAGGGGTTGTGGGTGTCTGAAAGATCTGCTTGTGCCTTGCAGTTGTTCTTTTGATCATTGGTCCCTTCCCCATTGGTATGTCTCAAAGGTAAGTACTGGGACGAGGAAGAGGGGCGTGGAGGTAATGGTAGGATTACTTAACGTTAATCTTCATTACCCATAGTCCAACTCTTCCTCCTCCCAGTGTGGACGATGTGTAGGGAAGGACCCATGTCTAGGCTTGGAATAAAACTAAGGCCTCACAGGTAAGTAGGAGGTTCATACCTCCAGAAGAGAGGAAGGGCCAGTAAAAAGAAAAGATTGGGAAAGGGTTTCAGAAGGCCTACTATCTAATGCTAAGTATTGGTACGAGGAAGAGTAGGACTAGAAGTAATGAAGATTACCGTTAAGTAATCCTACCATGAACTTTATTAACTTAACAGTGGTATGTAGCAATCAGTTCTTCCCATTTAGCTGTTGTCCCACCATGGTCTCCTGAGCATGCGGGGCACGGGTAACTGGCAGGCACACAAGGATTCGGATTCAGAGATAAAAGATGTTCCCCGCCTATAGTGTTCTATGCAGCAATTTAATATAGAAAGTTTCATGATGCAGAAATTATGCTTAACCTCAAACGGTGTCCACGTTTCATTCGGTGTTTCAAGATTATCAATGCAAGACCAACATAGTAAAGATCTTTCTGAAAAAAAAAAGCCTCTAAATATTTTTGGGGGAAGAGAAATATGTAAGAACGGGTTTCCCCATCTCCTTTACATTCCAGAACTGCGCCAGATGAAACCCAAAATGCACATAGTAAAGATGTGAACCAGGAGCGGGGGAGATCACATATGCCTTATTTCCCCATCAAGCAGAGCTTCCCTAAAATTAAGTATGTAAATGGAGCAGGGCTAACCAGAGCCCAAAAACTGCCCTTTCTCCTAAATCAGTAATATAGTCACAATACTGATCCACCCCAGTGTATGTCACCACCACTCACGTTTCTAATCACATTATCAGTTTCAAACATTCAGTTAAATTGTTTTGTAATACTCTAGTTTAGTTTAGTTTATTAATTTTTGGAGAGCACCAAGCACTTGGGCAACTGGGCGCTAAGCTTGCAAATTACATATATAGACAGTTATACAGTACACTCAGATTAAGGGCTGTACAATAATGGAGCAGGTGATATAGAATATACATATAATAGCAGGAGATATACAATATACATATAATATACAAGGGTCAGTGTGTGGCCAGTGGCAGGCAATATACAATATACATATAATATACAGACATACAGATAAAGTTAGTTCGGTAGGTGGACGCAATAATGGTGTGTATATCGGGATCATGGAGGGCTTCAGGCTATAGGGTGGCAATCTTGCTCGTGAAGCAAGGCTTTGGTTTTATATCTGAACGCAGATATAAAACCAGATGCCTCATGGTGGATCTAACGGGTCTTGAAGATGTATGGCAAGAGATAATGTTGGACAAATAGATGGGGGCTTGATTGGAAAGGCACTTATGAGTGAGAGTCAGGGTTTTGTAGGCTATTCTCTGGTTAATGTTGAGCCATTTTATCAACCGTCTAGGTTCCGAGATGTGGTGGTTTTTAGGAATATTTATGGCTGCGCGAATAGCACTATTTTGCAAGACTGCATTTTGTTAAGGTTATGTTGTGATGTGCCGAGATAAAGTGCATTACAGTAATCTAAAGGGAAAATGAATATAGAGAATACATGATTACAGGATACTATATTAGAATCGTGTTACTGGAATGATTTAATAAAAGTAATACATACGAATCATGGATTTCTTCAAAAAGAAGAGAGGAACTGAAAACTGCATTTAACCATTTTTCTCTAGTTTTTATATGTAGCCATTTTAATCAGTTTGTTGATGACTGATTGTTTATATCACAGCGTGCAATAAATAGGTTCTCCCTTTCATGGCAGTACGAAAACTTGACAGAATAGGTTATACCACGCCTTTGGTTACGGAGTAAATGTATTTCAAAGGTAGTTATGATGTGAGTTTGTTTTGTTCTGTTTCACTGGCCATGGATGCATGCAAATAAAATGTTGGTGAATGTATGATGGACAGCTCAGGGGAATGTTGAGTGAGTGTGATGTGTGAGTGTTCCATTAATGTCAGTTGGAGGCCTGAGCTGGATGTGAGAGGATGGCCGGTGGGTGTCTCTTGTGCCACTTGATATATGCTGATATATGCCTGTCCATGTATCCTGTAAATACCTGCAAGTAACTGGATATGTACAAATGTACCCATGCACAATAAAGCAACCTGGAAAGACTCCTATGGCTCCACAGCTGGTCTGTGTGTGGACACTGAGCATCACTTCATTGTATATACAACATTGGCGAAGAGGAAAAGGCTCTTGAAAAAGAAAAGAAGTAGACAGAAGCAAAGGATAATAGGTAAGGAGAGCTGTGGGGGGAAGCAGCCCACTGATGTCACCACTGTACCCCCATTGATCTTAATACCATCCTCATCCAGCGTTATTTTCCCGAGCCCTCTGGGTGACAACCCCCAGCCTCCACCTGTCACCCAGACATAAGGTCTCATTGCAAGTGTGGCGGTCTGGAAAGAAGGGTGCAAGTAAACTTACTGGCACCCTTGTTTCCGGTCCGCCACACTACGAGTCTGCATGCCGGGGATGCAGAGTTGCCTTGGAAGCACTGGCGCTGTCAGTGACGGTGCCGGTGCTTCTAAGTCCCCATTCCAATGGAGTCCTGTGGGCCTCCATGGGTATGGGGACTTACAAGATCTGCCGCCTGACTTCCTGCTCCGCTGGGACTTGTAATGTCCCAGTGGCACCGGGAAGCCAGACGGTGGATCCGGTGTTACGGGGTCGGTGGCAACCTACTGGTCGCACCGGCGGGTTACCGCCGACCTCGTAATGAGGTCCATAGTGATTGAATGTAGGGATCTGCCGCCTGCACTACTGCATGTTCCCCTCACTACATTAAAACACCTGTTAAGGGGAGTGCTGATGGCACTAGGAACAGCGGGAACACGTCGTGTTACAGTGGATGTGACAACAATGATTGATACAGCTGAATTCTTACCTCTTGGGGATGTGTGTTGGCAGTGAGTACTGGCGTTGCAGGATAAGTGATCCCAGCATCGAAGTCGCCTATCTTCAGGGGACGTTTTTTTCCTGCAGAGAACAGAGGTGTGGCCCGATGTGGCCCGAGCCTTATGGCCCCATATTGATCGAGATTGCGCCCAGGGAGTGGGAGGCATGTTGCACCGGCACTGTTGGAGTTAGCTGTGGGGCTCCTTTTCCTCTGACACTTTCCCCACGAATGATGATGTTGGCAGCGTGCTCAATGCGGTCACGTTCTGTTGCCCAGCAACTCCAACATCTGCAGACGCCACACTAGAGGAAAGGCACTTGAACCGTGCCCTACGCGTGTATCGTATGATGATATTTGTTTCCCCACTCTCATTGCAAAGTTTGAACTTATAGTTTCCTCTACACATCACGAGCCGGAAGACTTTGGTACCTTAAGAAAAAGAAAAAGATCACATGCCAAGTTATGCGAACGTCGTTAACAGGAAAATGTGAATGGTTAAAAAGAAAATGAAGTCTCTGTGGGTAAGAAAGCTGTATCCATTATTGAACTTCTGCCTCAGATGAGAGGCTACTCCAATCGTGTGAACACCATGCAGAGGAAAATGGATTTTGGTTTGTTTTTTTCCAGCATACAGTTATAGTTTTTGAAAGTGAGCAGTCTCCCAAAATACACTACAAACACCCAATGAGAGTCAATAACAGACACACCCCGGTAGTGAATGAGACCAAGACCAAGTGCGGGTGAAGTTAAGAAGTAAGGTTTATCTATATTAGAAAGGGCATGCAGAGAACTCTGCTTACTCTGAGACCGCTCTGCCAAACAATACACTGTCAGTACATTTTAAAGGGTTTTAGCGTCATTAATGACGAAATACATACAGCACAAAAGTTACATTTCGATTGGTGGGGCAGTAGGCCCAGTATAGATGTTTATGGGCCGGCTCCATGTGATTGGATGGTAGCTTGGCGGGACGTCGGACATCATGTGCATCAGCTGGGCTGGTCGGTGCGAGGTGAGGGTCATGTTGGTTCTGGGTGAGGCAGCTGGTGCTAACTCTTTAATCTACACATCACTTCAAAGTATGCAATAAATGATCACTAGCTACATCTTCACATATAGGGAGAAAACAATATATTTCACATGTACACTTTAATTAGTTCACTGCGAATCGTTGACCGGGTGAAAAGTGTGGTGGGTCATTTTCTTTCAGGGGGCATGGGGAGCATGGACCCAGTGGAAGGATAAAAGGAAACATTTGTAACATCGGGAAATCCGTGAGACATGAGCTTAGGCAGCACAGGTGCGGGAGGGGAAAAAGGTGGGAGCCATCTGTGCTCGTCATGCGCGGCGCTGCTGCAGGTAGAGGAGGCCTGGCGGTTGCCAGAATATGGCCTGGTCAAAAACACAGGAATTGGAAGTACACAAAATGGGTCTTAAGTGGGTTTTGCATACACTGTTTCGGCCTAGAATATGTGAGAGGTTTGGTCCAAGCTGAAGTTGTATCTTTATAAGCATTACATAACACAAGCCTGGCAATGTCCGATTTACAGCAAGACACATTTTGAGTTGTTACTGCCCTTTGGGCCACGTAATTTACATCATTTCGCATGGTTCTTCTAACATCGTACATATGCATATATTATGTTGACAACATTTGACCTGAATCGTGGGGCAGGGGCATATGGGTCCAAATATCTTATCTACTACAATCAGTCAGTTAACATATTCATCAAGCGTTCGTTTAGATCTCATGTGGGGTGCTTTATTATGTTTAAGTACAAGGAAGGATATATAATCACACGCGGGATTAGTGATAGGGGTGAATCTGAGTGGCACACAGTTGTGGGGCATACATCTGTTACATCAAGTAAGATTCAAGGTTAGGGGTTGTGTGGGTACTATGTCTTCTGAGTAGGGTCTGCGAGTACAGAGGCAGGTTTGTTGAGATGGATGGTTTGTTTCCAGGCCCTGGCCCGGTCATTCACAGGGCAGTCATGTAAGGAGGAAGGCGAGAGATACAGTGTTTAGTTTGTAGCTTTTCGCACCCAGTCTTCCGTGAGAACAGGACAGTCACAGAGACACCATCGGGGAGTTGGGGGGGGGGATAGTTTGCTCGCTGAGCGCGGACGCTGATGAGGAGAGGCGCCAGCCTGCAGCTTGGTGGTCCTAAGGGCCTGTCTAGACCGAGTACAAAATGGAGTCGCGGTTGGGCCTACCTATATGAGTTGCGTATGCATGAGTCGCCCCGGGGCACATGGTCAGCCTCGGTGTGTATAATTGGACGGGAATATAGGGGAGGGCGAGGTCAAAAAAGACCCTCCCTTCCCTACATTCTCCCCTTTAGTTACTTAAGTAACGAATATTGTAACTCTCCCAACCTCCTGCGTTCTGCTTCTTCAGCTATTGCTTCATCCCAGACTGGGGTCCCCTTTCGTGGCATCCAGGCCCTGCATATTGCCCGCAGGCTTTACCCTGCCCGTGCATATTCGTCAGGGGTGCACATCATATAATTGCAGCCCCATCCCCTTCCAAGTACACCCAAACTTCATCATACCATTCTAATATGTACCCAGTATTATATATAGCAGTCATTCTATATTTTGGCTCAGAGTCATCTCCTGTCTGAACTTGTGCCTCATGTGTCGTCTGTACCACTCCTGCTGCACGGCCCATTGTCACCATCATCATTGCACTGTTAGGTACTGCATTTGCGCAAAACCTGTGTCCTAATTGGCACACACAAAAAAGCAATAGAAAAAAGATGATAGGTATCAGCAGCTTGACGGTCATTCCGTGCCAAGATGGGACCCACGAGAACATGTTGTTGAACCAAATACTGGGCTGCACCCCTCCTTCTTCTTTCATACACTTGGCAAGGTTGTGCACTACTGCTATAACATGAGATAATGTTACATTGTCCGCGTCTGCAGAAGGTGCGAACGTGCAACATGCGCTCACGATTTTTCGGAAAACACCTCCATCCATTGCTGTCAACAGATCTAGGACATACTTGTTCTGCATTGTCATCAGCCACAGGGCCCTCAGCTCCATCTTTATCAAGTTGAATCCCTCTTCTGTATCATTGGCCAGTTGGATCAGCTCCCAGTGAGCGATCTGGAGCCATTTTGCATTGGCCCATGCCTGGATGCTTGGGACAAGGGATGCGAAGAATGTCTCTGTGGACGTGAACAGCCTAAATCGATCAGTGATCCATGCCAAAAGTTCAGAGGAAGACTCTGAGATATAATGTGATGATCTTCGTTTTCACAGGATTGCGCTCTGCTGCTGTTCTTCGGAGAGGATATAGGTGGGAGGTTCTGTCGCCGTTGGTAGGGGCTCAGGATACTTGGTTGTGGACAGCCCCCGTTGAATGTGGCTTTTAGGTATCACCATTAGGGTGGAATGCAGCGTTGCCAAGGCGCATGTGCCCCTCCAGTCCTGGGGAAGGTGCAAGTAAGCCTGTTTGCCGCAAACCCAGTAAGTGTCCATAATGCAGCTGTGCCCATTTTCATGTCTGGGATAATGAGAGTTTTACTACAGTTCTTGTTTGTGCCTGTGATGCTGGAAATGCATCAGAGGGACAGGGCCTCTGAATCCTTGTCCTTTACTGTTTTTTATCGTGTGTTCTGTCGTGTTTTCTGCCCAGGAGTCCATGTGGGACTCCTGGCAGTGCAGCTCCCTTTTGGTTTGGTGAACAGACCCATGGGATACCCTTATGGCACCCATGGGTAGGGGTACAACCCTGTGCCCCTAGTGTATGTTTTTGGGCACCTGTGGGTAGCCCACAGAGCAGGGTATGGGCTGGTGGCAGCTCCATGCTGAAATTGACAGGTGCTCTGGGTGTCCTCCATTTTGGGATACCCAGGCCCTGCCATTGGAATCAGTTGATTCCTGATGGAAAACAAGATGGCCCCTGTGGCCTCTTGCTTTCTATTGCCTCTTACCTTGTTTTCCCAAAGTCCTGGGAAGCCCTGACTCTGTCCCTTCCCCCTGACTGGCTGTTGGGTGGAAGTTCCATATATGGTGTTGTTGTGAAGGCCCAGCTAGACTGACTGGAGCCTTCCCATTCACTGTATGTTGTGGGTACCTCCTGTGGGTGGGACCTGGGTGAAGGGAGTGGGTGACCAATATACACTCCTTGTTGTGGTTGTCTGGTTTCTGGCATGTGAGACAAAGACTGAGACAGCCCTGCCCGAAACTGGCCTGAATGCAGTGTGTAGTGTTGAATGGCTGGGTACTTGTCCCAATCCACATTCCTTGTTGTGAGTGTCTGAAAGGGAGGAGTGTGGCCTGAATGCACTGTGTGCCTGATTGGCTGACTGACTGCATGAATGCCCTTCTGTGTGATTGGCTGCTGTGTGTGTGCCAGCAGTGTAGATGAGAGACAGAATAGTATATCTGGGGACCTCTCACCACTGGAAATTGTTCAGAAGCGTTCAGAAGCTGAGTCTCCACTCAAGAGTAACTGGAACTGCTGACCCTCGACGCCCAGCTGGAAGAAGAAGACTTGCTGCTGCATTTGCTTCGACCGATCCGAAGGCTGCCATGTTCGTCGAGGACTGACCCGAGAGAGGACCTGGTAAGGCGCCCTCTTCCCGTGCTCCGAGGGACCATCGAGCACTGCTGAATCTTCGCCGAAGCTCCCTGGACGCCAGACCATCGAAAGGTTGCCGACCGGAGAAGGGGACTGCCGAGGAGACCGAAGTAAAGCACCCGGACCTCGACGCTGTCGAAGTCCATTGCCGTCGACCAGGGTTCGCAGGTCTGTGTAACCGCTGGAGGCCCGCCGAAGTTGTGTTGCCCAGCCGTGGGAACCACTTGACGCCGTGCCGCCGACGACCGGAGCCGTCCGCTCCTTGCCTAAGAACATTCGAATCGAAGGACTCCCTCGTCCGCACCGTCAACCGCTTTATCCTGCCGGAGAAAGTCGAGGACGACCAACGCGCCGAGGAGAATCCGCCGGTGGGTTTCCCGCCACCTCACGACCCCAAAGACTCGAGCGACTCGACGCCCTTGCTGGGCCACCGTCATTCACAATCTTTGCGGTCCAGAACTAGTGTCGCCGAGGTGCCCCGCACGCCTCTTCCTCGCAGGACGCCGACGTCTCGACGCCGACGAGCACCGCTCGGATCGAAGCCTGCCGCCTCATGGACGCCGTTCTACCCTGTTTGTTGTCGGACGTTCGACGCTCCGTGTCTCCCGCTTGAAAGGGAAGGCATTCAAGAAGGGCCGTCGATTCCCCGACACCGAACACCGAGTTCCTCGACGCTTCTCGACGCCTCTCGACGATCCGTGACTCCTGCTTTAAAGGGGGTCATTCAAGAAGGATCTGTCGACGCCTCTTCGAAGAACTCGACTCCACCAGGTACATTGGGGGGGTAAAAACATTGTAGGAGAGAATAAGACTATTGAACAATATATGGACTGGGCTTGTGTTATATCTCTTTATTTTACAGGTTGCCCAGGTGGGGGGATCTCCACACAGAACTGTGTCCAGTAGCAAGGGCCAGTCTTCTGCCTATTGTTTCAACCCTCTGGTATCTCTCCTCTCTCTATTGCTGGTTTCCTTCTTATTGATCTGCGTGCCATTTCTACGGTATTGTGAATGCACTGTTATGAGGTCTAATATTAGTGGTACCACTTTAGAATTGTAGATATTTATCATTGTTGGTTTTCCTGAGCACAAAGTGCGTTGTTGTGATAAGTGTACATAACCCTTGAATATTAATTATATAAAGACTGTGTTTTCAGTAATACAGTGTGTGGACATTCCTTTGTGGGGGCTTGGGGATACACTGTACTTAAGAACCAGCCTGCATCACCTCCTGAGAAGCTAGGCCTTGATTGCTCGTCCATCGCTACCGTAATAGAGAATCTTGGCTGGGGTCCTCTGTGCCTCTCCTCTACCATATAGAGAGCGGAAGTACAGACCCCCCCACCGGTCCTTACAAGCTGGTGGCAGCGGTGGGATGCTTATGGTTTTAAGACTCAGTGTATAACCGTGCCACTTACAAAATATCCGCACTTTATTAGATTAAGGTTTGGGTGTGTTCCAAATAACTGCATTACAAGCAATGGAGCCCATTGCGAATGGTAAATTGACTAGGATGAGCTTAGAGGCTCTCCAGAGTGCTTGTGAAGCCAGGGAGTTAGACTTTGTGGATAAGTCTAGGGCTGAGCTGATAGCTGCCCTGGTGGACTACCAGACTGATGGTGAAACACTTGATGAAGGGGGAGATGCAACCAGTGAGGACTCTGCCCCTGGGGTTGTCGCTGAATCTGTTTCTGGGAATGCCACCATTCCTGCTGCCTCTGTTCCAAACTCCAGCAATTCCATGGAACTTGAGTTATTAAGGATGAAATTGGCCTTTGAATATCGCAAGTTGGAAATAGAAGCTGAGCTTAAGAAAGAGGAGCTGGCACAGCAAGTGGAACTCAAGAATAGGGATCTTGCGCTCAAAGACAAGGACACTGAATGTCAGAGAATCCAGCTAGAGAAAGCTAGAGTGGAGACTTCAGCTAAAACCAGTGAGAGTGTCAGGTCCCCAGCCACCAAGTTTATGAAAGACTTGGTTGGTGTGTTTTTGGAGGGTTCAGATATCCTCCAATGGATTGAAGCGTTTGAAATGGCTTGTGCAATTCATGATGTGGATAAAAGAGATTGGGCTAAGTGTTTGTTAAGCAGAGTGCCTCAAACTGGATATGACTGTATTCTGAAGCTGAGTGTGGAAGAAAGGGGTCAGTATGAGTGTATGAAGTCTGCTTTAATTGCCAAGTTTGGCAAGACACCTACCCAATATCTTAAAAGGTTCAGGGATTTTAAGAAAAGAGAGAATATGTCTTGGGTTGACTGGGTGAGTGCTGCACACATGAACATGATGGGGTGAATTGATGGTTACAAGGTGAAAACTTTTGCTGAATTATCCCACCTGTTGTTTTTTGAGCATTTTTCTGAAGCCTGTTCACCAGAGCTGCGTCAGTATGTGGCTGACCAGAACATTTTGGACCCCTTTAAGCTGGCTAGGTTGGCTGACAAGTGGGTCTCCCACCGGGTGTCCCCTAAGGACTCCAGTGGGAAGGACAAGGACAAAGAAAAGGGGACCTCTCAGAAAGCTGAGGAGTCCCAAAAGCCATCACAGTCGGGTAAACCAAAACCTTCCTCTCCTAAGACCCAAAAACCTAGTGGGGATAAGTCATCTGTGGGTGGGAATAAGAGTAGTGGTCCACCTGCTGCAAAGCAGGCTCCCAGTGGTTCCAGTACCGTACCCCGCACTCCTGGCACTTGTTGGGACTGTGGGGCCCTGGATCACAAAAGGGGTGACTCCAAGTGTAAAGGTAAGGCACTTGGAGTACAGGCTGTCAGCCTGAGCTACCCTTACCCCATGCCTGAGGTGGAGGCCACTGTCCTCCCCTCCTCTACAGGAATCACCTTTGGTGCTCCTGTAGAGATTTCCTTAGTGTCCCTTGGGGCCTGGGACCAGTACGCAGAAGTACTGGCGACTATCCCGCCGAACACCCGTAGGTTTTTGAGAAGTGTCCTCTTGAATGGCCAGCCTTCTACTGGCTTGAGAGACACTGGGGCAAGCATGACAGTGGTGGACAGGACCCTGCTCAAGCCAGAGGACTATGCAAGTGCTCCTCTGAGAACCGCCAGGTTAGCTGGTGGGCCTCCCAAATTATCGCCTGTAGCCTTAGTCACACTCATGATTGGAGACAAGACAGCGAAGCTTCCTGTCCTGGTTCAGGACAATGTCCCTGCTAACATTTTGTTAGGGAATGATCTAGTAGAGTTGGGGTTGATCTCGGATGGTCTTCCCATGACTGCTGCTGCAGTCACTAGGTCACAGGTGACACCGGGTCTGGCTGTGGGTCAGATACCCGAGCCAAAGGCGAGGCCTAAGGCAAGAAGGCGGAAGACCAAGAAGGCCACCTCTGTGGAGGGAGCACCTTCTCTTCCTGCTGCACCCATTGGGATCCATGCTCCGGACGGGCTGGGTCCAGTGGAAAACCCAAACTCAACTCCTTTGGGAGAAGAGGCAGAAGACTCTCCTGTGGGAGAGGTTCTCAACCCGGAGGATCATCCCGACCTTCAATGCTTGTTAGCTGAAGGGGGACCCTCCCGGGCAGACTTCTGTAAGGGACAGAGAGAGTGGCACTCTCTCGAGGGTCTGAGGAAACAGGCCCTGTCCCAGGCACAAGGTGAAGTGCCTAGGACCTTCAAGATTTATTGGGAGGGTGAGCTCCTTGTTAGTGAGCCCACTAAGCCTGAACCTGGTGCCCTCAAGAGGTTGGTGGTACCCCAGGTTTACCGGCCCTTCCTGCTGCAGTTGGCGCATGAGGTGCCCTTGGCTGGTCATCTTGGTACCAAGAAGACTAAGCAGCGGCTCTCTGCCCACTTCTACTGGCCCCGGATGGGAGTAGAAGTGGAGTCCCACTGCAGGACCTGCCCAACTTGTCAGTTGTCTGGCAAGACTGGAGGCAGGGTCATTGCCCCACTGCAGCCATTGCCAGTGGTTGGCACACCGTTCGAGAGGGTGGGCATCGACATTGTCGGTCCCCTGGACCCTCCCACTTCCGGTGGACATCGGTTCATCCTGGTCTTGGTTGATCATGCCACCAGGTACCCTGAGGCTATACCCCTTCGGACTATTACTGCCAAGGTGGTTGCCAGGGCTCTCCTGGGCATTTTTACCCGTGTTGGATTCCCCAAGGAGGTTGTCTCTGACAGAGGATCCAACTTCATGTCTAGTTACATGAAGACCATGTGGAAAGAGTGCGGGGTAACCTACAAGTTCTCCACCTCTTACCACCCCCAGACCAATGGTCTGGTTGAGAGATTTAACAAAACTCTCAAGGGCATGCTAGGTGCTTTGGAAGAGCTCCTAAGGAGGAAATGGGATCTCCTCCTGCCATGCCTGCTGTTTGCTTACAGAGAGGTACCTCAAGAGGGTGTTGGTTTCAGCCCCTTTGAGTTACTCTTTGGACATCCCGTGAGGGGGCCCCTCGCCTTGATCAGAGAAGGCTTGGAAGCCACCCCTCCCGGTCTCGCCAAGCAAGTGGGGGACTATGTGTTAGGCCTCAGGCGGAGGATGACACAAATGATGGGTCAGGCAACAGCAAATCTCAAGGCCAGCCAGGAATTGAATAAGTACTGGCATGACCTTAAAGCTTCGCAAGTGGATTGGACTCCGGGGCAGGAAATCCTTGTGATGGAGCCTACAAAGCCTAGAGCTTTGGCCGATAAATGGACTGGACCCTTCCGGATAATCTCCAAGATGGGCGAAGTCAATTATCTGGTTGACATGGGTGCCTCTGGGGTAGCCCCTCAGGTATTCCATGTCAACAGGCTCAAGCCTTTCCACAGGCGAGCAGAGGTCTCATGTCTCTTGCTAGCTTCAGGGCAAGAAGAGGATGAGAGTGAGCCCCTTCCTGATTTGCTGCATAGCAACCCTCAGGATGGCTCAGTGGAGGGAGTGCGTCTCTCTCCAGATTTGACAACAGAGCAGCAGAGGGCCTGCAGGGCTTTGCTCCAGCAGTATGCCTCTCTGTTTTCACTGACACCGGGCCTTACACCGTGGTGTAAGCACGAAATCGACACTGGTGACAGTGTGCCTGTCAAAAGCAGGTGCTACCGTATGTCAGATACCGTCAAGCACCACATCCAGGCTGAGGTCGCCAAGATGTTGGATCTGGGTGTTATTGAACCCTCAACCAGTCCCTGGTCCAGTCCAGTGGTCCTTGTCCCCAAGGCAAGTTCCCAGGCGGGTACCAAGGATTGGAGGTTCTGTGTGGACTACCGAGGAGTCAATGCCGTCACCAAAACTGACGCGCACCCATTGCCCAGGGCTGATGAGCTCGTGGACACCATAGGTGCTGCCAAATTTGTGAGCACCTTTGACCTTACCTCAGGCTATTGGCAAATAGCTCTGACGGACCATGCCAAGGAAAAGACGGCTTTCTCAACACCTGAGGGACTCTACCAGTTTAGGGTCATGCCTTTTGGGTTGAAGAATGCCCCTGCCACCTTCCAGAGATTGGTCAACCATGCGCTCAGTGGGCTGGAAGCCTTTTGTGTGGCTTACTTAGACGACATTGCCGTCTACAGTTCCACCTGGGAAGAGCATTTGACACATCTGGATAAGGTGTTGCAGGTCTTGAAAAGGGCTAACCTCACTATCAAGGCCACCAAGTGCCAGATAGCTCAGGGGAAAGTTACCTATCTTGGTCATGAGGTAGGAGGGGGTCAAATCCAACCTCTCTCCAGTAAGGTACAGGACGTACAGAACTGGGAGACTCCCACTACTCAAACCCAGGTGAGAGCCTTTTTGGGCCTCACTGGGTACTATCGCAATTTCATGGCAGACTATGGAACCATAGCTGCACCCCTGACAGCTCTAACTTCGCCCAAACAGCCTAGGAAGGTTAATTGGACCGAAGACTGTCAGAGGGCCTTTGAGGGCTTGAAAGAAAGTCTGTGTAGGGCACCTGTGTTGTGTGCGCCTGACTACAGCCGACCCTTTATCGTCCAGACGGATGCCTGCGACACCGGAATTGGAGCTGTCTTGTCCCAGTTAGATGACAAAGGGAGAGAATATCCTATCATATTCATCAGTAGACAACTCAAGGGTAGAGAACTTAAGTGGGCTACTGTTGAAAAGGAGTGTTTTAGCATAGTTTGGAGCCTTAGGCGTTTTAGGCCCTACCTTACGGGGTCCACCTTCAAGGTCCAAACAGATCATAAGCCCCTGAAGTGGCTTATGCAGATGAAGGGTGAGAATCCGAAATTGCTCAGGTGGTCCATTAGCCTGCAAGGGCTAGACTTCACCATAGAGCACAGACCAGGGAAGAGTCACGATAATGCAGATGGCCTTTCCAGAAGGTATGTTGACCGTCTGGATGAGGGTGTCTATCCCGTGGGAGATTAGGCACCCTCCACCTCAGTCTGGGGGGGGCGACTGTGATGCTGGAAATGCATCAGAGGGACAGGGCCTCTGAATCCTTGTCCTTTACTGTTTTTTATCGTGTGTTCTGTCGTGTTTTCTGCCCAGGAGTCCATGTGGGACTCCTGGCAGTGCAGCTCCCTTTTGGTTTGGTGAACAGACCCATGGGATACCCTTATGGCACCCATGGGTAGGGGTACAACCCTGTGCCCCTAGTGTATGTTTTTGGGCACCTGTGGGTAGCCCACAGAGCAGGGTATGGGCTGGTGGCAGCTCCATGCTGAAATTGACAGGTGCTCTGGGTGTCCTCCATTTTGGGATACCCAGGCCCTGCCATTGGAATCAGTTGATTCCTGATGGAAAACAAGATGGCCCCTGTGGCCTCTTGCTTTCTATTGCCTCTTACCTTGTTTTCCCAAAGTCCTGGGAAGCCCTGACTCTGTCCCTTCCCCCTGACTGGCTGTTGGGTGGAAGTTCCATATATGGTGTTGTTGTGAAGGCCCAGCTAGACTGACTGGAGCCTTCCCATTTACTGTATGTTGTGGGTACCTCCTGTGGGTGGGACCTGGGTGAAGGGAGTGGGTGACCAATATACACTCCTTGTTGTGGTTGTCTGGTTTCTGGCATGTGAGACAAAGACTGAGACAGCCCTGCCCGAAACTGGCCGGAATGCAGTGTGTAGTGTTGAATGGCTGGGTACTTGTCCCAATCCACATTCCTTGTTGTGAGTGTCTGAAAGGGAGGAGTGTGGCCTGAATGCACTGTGTGCCTGATTGGCTGACTGACTGCATGAATGCCCTTCTGTGTGATTGGCTGCTGTGTGTGTGCCAGCAGTGTGGATGAGAGACAGAATAGTATATCTGGGGACCTCTCACCACTGGAAATTGTTCAGAAGCGTTCAGAAGCTGAGTCTCCACTCAAGAGTAACTGGAACTGCTGACCCTCGACGCCCAGCTGGAAGAAGAAGACTTGCTGCTGCATTTGCTTCGACCGATCCGAAGGCTGCCGTGTTCGTCGAGGACTGACCCGAGAGAGGACCTGGTAAGGCGCCCTCTTCCCGTGCTCCGAGGGACCATCGAGCACCGCTGAATCTTCGCCGAAGCTCCCTGGACGCCAGACCATCGAAAGGTTGCCGACCGGAGAAGGGGACTGCCGAGGAGACCGAAGTAAAGCACCCGGACCTCGACGCTGTCGAAGTCCATTGCCGTCGACCAGGGTTCGCAGGTCTGTGTAACCGCTGGAGGCCCGTCGAAGTTGTGTTGCCCAGCCGTGGGAACCACTTGACGCCGTGCCGCCGACGACCGGAGCCGTCCGCTTCTTGCCTAAGAACATTCGAATCGAAGGACTCCCTCGTCCGCACCGTCGACCGCTTTATCCTGCCGGAGAAAGTCGAGGACGACCAACGCGCCGAGGAGAATCCGCCGGTGGGTTTCCCGCCACCTCACGACCCCAAAGACTCGAGCGACTCGATGCCCTTGCTGGGCCACCGTCATTCACAATCTTTGCGGTCCAGAACTAGTGTCGCCGAGGTGCCCCGCACGCCTCTTCCTCGCAGGACGCCGACGTCTCGACGCCGACGAGCGCCGCTCGGATCGAAGCCTGCCGCCTCATCGACGCCGTTCTACCCTGTTTGTTGTCGGACGTTCAACGCCCCGTGTCTCCTGCTTGAAAGGGAAGGCATTCAAGAAGGGCCGTCGATTCCCCGACACTGAACACCGAGTTCCTCGACGCTTCTCGACGCCTCTCGACGATCCGTGACTCCTGCTTTAAAGGGGGTCATTCAAGAAGGATCTGTCGACGCCTCTTCGAAGAACTCGACTCCACCAGATACATTGGGGGGGTAAAAACATTGTAGGAGAGAATAAGACTATTGAACAATATATGGACTGGGCTTGTGTTATATCTCTTTATTTTACAGGTTGCCCAGGTGGGGGGATCTCCACACAGAACTGTGTCCAGTAGCAAGGGCCAGTCTTCTGCCTATTGTTTCAACCCTCTGGTATCTCTCCTCTCTCTATTGCTGGTTTCCTTCTTATTGATCTGCGTGCCATTTCTACGGTATTGTGAATGCACTGTTATGAGGTCTAATATTAGTGGTACCACTTTAGAATTGTAGATATTTATCATTATTGGTTTTCCTGAGCACAAAGTGCGTTGTTGTGATAAGTGTACATAACCCTTGAATATTAATTATATAAAGACTGTGTTTTCAGTAATACAGTGTGTGGACATTCCTTTGTGGGGGCTTGGGGATACACTGTACTTAAGAAAATACCTGCATCACCTCCTGAGAAGCTAGGCCTTGATTGCTCGTCCATCGCTACCGTAATAGAGAATCTTGGCTGGGGTCCTCTGTGCCTCTCCTCTACCATATAGAGAGCGGAAGTACAGACCCCCCCACCGGTCCTTACAGTGCCCAGATGTGTTCTTCCTTCTCCATAGACGCACATCTCATGCGGAATCTCTCCCTGTAGCTTGAACGGTTTTTCGAGGGCTGTGACCCACGTGAGTTTTGTGATATGTTGTGTCCATATCGGTGCGCATGTTCTCTGAATCCACTGCAATTTTTCATCTGACAATCCTCGCAGAGCTTCTGCTTTGCATGTTATTTGCTCTTCTTGCCACTTGTTGTCCGAAAATAATGTTCCTTTGATTATGAGGAAAGGCTCATTCAGGCAGATCACCCCTTGCGGTTTGTTGTAGCACGTCTTCTCATTTTGTAGCATTTCAAATGAAACCATGTGTGCTTGAAAAGTGTTTTTTACTCTGCACAATGTGAGATGAAGGAGACACTGGGCCTCTGCAATAGGCGACTATTGTGACAACAGCACTTTAGGAGTACCTGAGGCATGGGGTATTAATGAGCACACATAACAGCTCTCATTTGTTGTCTGCTTTGCCGTTGTGCTCATGTCTGCGTACCATTTGTTAGACTGGTGTGGATGCTGTAGATCCTTTATTGAATCCAACCCTAGCCCATGGTATTCATCATATTTTGTCCGCCCTGCCCCCCTTTTTCTTCGTCTGTTTCCTCCTAGGCCGTCTGCTGTTTTTCTTTTTTTCCCATATCTAATTGGGAATATTCCACCCCCCCCCCCTTTTCCCACTCATTGGACATTGCAACATATTCTTTGAGAGTTCAATCATTTGCATGCTTTATGCTTTTGGTGACTAAGGTAGGTTGTGTGGTTGTATAAAGTTCATTGTTCCATCATGGAAACTCAGAGGGGTCTGGGTCGTTCATCTTGCGGATGTCAACCTCAGAATTATTGTACAGGACCATGTGGTCAATTAATACAGAGACGCTGATTGTGTAATTTTCATTGTGTGTGTCATTTGTATGGGCCTTGTGTGCCCAAATCAATTTAAACCCATCCCATATGAGGTGCGTCCCTTGTTTTAATAATTTCTCCCCTCCTCCCCCCTCCTTTATGTTGATAGATATAGATGATATCGCCCAATACAATACAAGGCCCAACATCATGGAAAAGAAAATAATCGCACAACAAAACAGCCCACATTCATAAGAATACATTCTTAAAAATCTTAAACTATTTTCTCTATTCCTATCTCTATCTATACTACTGTTGTTGACATCGGGGGCTCCCGTCGTTGCCATGGAAGATCCTACAGAGTGAGATATAAACGGGGGTTAAGTACACATTCATATAAATGTTCTTTTCCTCCATTCCACTTTTAATTTATCACCTATTATTTTCCACTATACGTTTTACACATCTTATTTCTATTACAGTTATTAAACACGCATACCACTATATATGTCTATTGTCATTCAATGAAACACAGAGAGAAGTAATAGGGAAAGGGACACTAAACCAATGTCATTCTCTTAACGCGGCATGCTGTTCTCTGTGTTCATATTTCTATAGTTACATTATTTACAACTCAGTTTCTCTTTTACTCTTGTCATATTCACTTCTCATCACCTTTCGTCTGTATTTCTTCCTACTCTAGCACTTGATTTTATTTGTATTTTATTTTTCACCTATGTTTACGTCTGTATTGCTCCTTCCGACCTGTCTTCTTCTTCAATTTGTCTTACACTATCGTACGCCTTGCATCAGATAAATGGATCCAGTATTTCAGGCCCTTTACCTTCACAGCAGTGGGTGTGCAGTATATTACTTCATATGGGCCATGAAATCTCAGGGCATTCCACCCACGTAGGAAGCTTTGCACGTATACCATCTCCCCTGGCATCAATTGGCAGCTAGGGCTATCTGTGGCTAGTGTCATTGTGTCACTCGCATTTTCTTTTGGGGGGGGCTAGTTGTTTTGCAATCATGCGTGCCACTCCCGTCAGTTTTTTCAGGTAGTCTTGAAATTCTTCTCCCAATTCTGTTGCACTTCTGTGTGCGTCTGACTGTCTTTGTAAAGGGGAGAGTGCTGTATGCATACGTCTGCCGGTTAGTATTTCATGCAGGGACAAATAATGGTCTTTGCTAGGCTGGTCAACCGCAAGTAATACACCTAATTTTTCTTCAGTGTATGACACAATTTGAACAGTCTGCTTTGCAGAAGGCCGTTTTTTTGTTTCCACAATGCAGTTTGATTGCAGGTGGTAAATTGTGCATAACTTGTGGGTGATGCCCAACATTGTTGTCACTGCTTAGAATAGGTCATTGACAAAAGGCGTTCCGTTGTCAGAGCGTATTACATCACATATTCCCCAGCGGGGAAAGACCTCTCTCACTAAAACTTTTGCCGTGCATTTCACATCTGGGTGTGCGCAGGGACCTGCTTCCACCCACCTCAAAAAGGGGAAGACCACCACTATCAAGTATCGTGATCCATTGCACCTTTCTCCGATATCTGCATAATCAAAATACAGTTCACTGAATGGTCCAATGGGCCGGGGCAATGTTCCTCGTAATGTTCTTAACGTCATTCGTGAATGATATGTTTGGCATGTGGTACATTCTATTATCATTTTTGATATCTGCTCATGCAACTCTGGCACAAACCAGTCCTCCTGAATATCTTCTGCAATATGCTGTTTTGCCTTGTGGGCTGGAAAGTGGAGTTGCTGGAATGCTATTTCTAGTAGTTTAGTTGGCATTACCACTTTACCTGTATTGTCCTGTCGCCAAAGAAGATCAGTGGGTGATTGGCTACACCCTCTCTTTCCCCATAGTTCTTCTTCCTCTGTTGGTGCATCTTGCTGCAATTCTAGTATCTGCGAAACTGGCATAGAGTTGTATCCCTCTCCCTCTTCTTCTTCCACATGTTTTTGCAGCACAAATTCACCCACTATTTCTTTTGAGAAATAAGCTGCTTCTTTTGCATCTGCATCTGCCGCCGCCTTCCCTAATGCGATGACATCACTCTTATTTGTGTGGGCCTGTCATTTTACCAGTGCTACAACTGTAGGTTCTTTTAACGCTTCGATCAATGCTGTAAGTAATTCAGCGTGTTGCACCGGGGACCCATCTGCTCTCCTGAATCCTCTCCTTCCCCATCGTGCTAGTCCACCATGCACTGTGGTTGTCATAGACGCTGAGTCAGTGTATAGCGTTACTGCGCTTCCCCTGTCTGTGTGTAGGGCTTCAATTAATGCCACTAAGTCGGCTGCTTGTGCTAAAAAGTGGGCAGGCAATCTCTTTTGTACAATCACCTCATACTCCCCCTCTTCCAATCGTACAACTGCTGCCCCTACATGTTTCTCTCCTATATCACAATTTATTGATGCTGACCCATCTACAAAGTACACCTCTCCTTCTGTTAGCACATCTTCATTTGCTGTAGGTTGTGGGATATATTGACCCACTCAACAGCATTTCCCACATCACCAAGCTGCATTTGCATAAGAAACAGCAACCTGGCTGCGCTGGCTCCTGTGCGCACCAGGACCTCCAAACTGTGTTTTTGCAACAAACAAAATTATGGCGGCACCGTCCTGCCAAGCACACTTCAGGCAAGATGGAACAAGGGGACACTTTGAAGGAGCGTGCCAGTGTGCTCTCAAACATAAATGGAATGAAGTGAAAAGGCAGCACTGTTTTGCTGAAAACCCAAAATTCCCATTCAAAATGAAACTTTTCACCCTTTAAAAATGCTGCTTTGACGCTAATTCCATCTGTTCATTCTGAAACCACTGTGATTAAAAAGGCCCTGTCATGCCCCGGATATTTCACTGTGCTTTACTAAAACCAGGCATAATTTCTGAGTGACAAGCCCAGTCAAACCAACTCTGAGAGAAATCAATAAGCAACTTCACTTTCACTCGCACAGGAAAACGCGTTTATTTCTTTCCAAAAGTATCCAGGCTCAGCAGTTCAAAGAGCCTTCAACTCTCTGAGCCAGGTCAGTGTCCATGTATCTATGCTTCAGATAAAACTCCTGCATTCAAGGAAATAACTATAGCTGCAAAGACAGTGTGGAAATCTGAGGGAGCTGCCAAACCGAATTTAAAGAAAGAAATGCTTGCAGTTTTCAACACGTGTAAAAATGGGCTTTGCTGACTGAAGAAAAAAAAATGGCCTGTTTAAAAATAAACTGTTGAATGAAAGCCTGTTTACTTGGCAATGTAAAGGGGCTTTATTGCTGGTGAAAAGACATACATGGGATATTTTCTTTCACAGGTTTGTTTAATCCTGGACTCAAAATAAGAAAATAAAGAGTTTAAAACACATGGGCTGAATTTACAAGCTCTCAAAAAACCGGTTATTATGGTTGTCAGCCCTGAAATATCCCCCCTCAGGATGGTAGCCACACCATATACTCTCAGCAGAGACTAACAACCCACTGATAATTACAGGGTGGGAACAGAAACCCACTGACAATGTGTTACGCTCACCTGGTATCCCCGGGGACGCCACCCAGCCGGGCTGCTCGCTGGTATACTTCTCAGTGGTTCCCAGATGTGGTCTGCAGGGAAGGTTCCGCCTGAAAATACAGGAGGGCTGAGTTCAAGACTGGCCGATCGAGGTAAGTATCCTCCCTCCACCCCATATGATTTCAGCCCCTCTGGGCCCTCTGCTCACCTTGTGGTAGAATTAGGCATGCTCTCCGTCCTGCCTTCTTTGTAGGGGCGTGTTGTCTTTCATGGGCGTGAGCGGTCCAGTTACTTCACTGACGCCGGCCCGTTTGATGTCTTTCAGGTAGGTCTTATTGCTGCTTTTTTCATATTGTTGTTATTCCTGCATGCCTTTCTTTGTTTAGTAATGTCTCTTTTCTCCCTTAGCTATGTGGAGCTTCAGCGTGGCGAACTGGCTTTGTTGAGTCTCAATGGTAAATGATGGCGCGTAATGAGCGCTATGATGCGGTAAGTAAGCACTATGCACAGCGCTGCGATGTCTTGCCTTTGCTAACCTGTTTTCCTTCTTTTCTCGTAGGTTGCGGTGTTCTCCCAGCGCATGTGGAATTTCCAGAGCGATGCCAGCCGAGAGGCGACCAGCCAGGCAAGCCTTTTGAGCAGATCGTAGTTTGCAATGTCTCTAATGCCTTCTTTAATGTTGTCTTTACCTTCCTCTTTCAGGTCTTTCGATCAGGGAGGTGTGCAGATTCAAGGAAGCTGTTCGCAGGGGCTGCGAGCGGATCAAGATGAAGATCGCAGGTAAAATGCTGCTGCTAACGGTGTTCCTTTTGTCTCCTTTCAGGTTCTGCTTTCTCTGAGGGTCATGGGTATAGCTGGACACAGTGTCTTCACGTTGCAAACTGCAAAGTAACGCGAAGTGTGTTATCTTGTTCGGGTGTGGTTTAAATAGCCCCAACAAAGTAGTCCAGGTAAAATAGTCCCTAGGTGTAACGCTCACCTGGTATCCACGGGGACGTCACTCAGCCTGTTCTGACCTCTTACGACCTCAAACCCTTCCCTGGAGGCTATTCGACTGGAGACTGGGCCTGAAACACAGGATTGGTAGAGTTTAACTCCCTATTGTCTCTGTGTGCTTGAACCCCTTCTTCCCCGGGGTCCAACCCTTCCCTTTGATCCACAGATCACCTTGTTTTCTTGGATAGTGTGCTCTCCGTCCTGCTTTGAGCGCAGGGGCGCATTGATTGATGCAGGCTCATTGCTGCCTAGTTACTCCATTGGCAAGAGTCCGACAGGTAAGTATAATGAGTCTATTGAACAGTTCTCTAACTTCGTTCCTTTCCTTCCTTAGATGATGGCCGGCGTCCGGGGATGGCGGCGTGCTGCTGAGATGAGTAGCGCTGAAGGTGAGTGAGAGCGCGATGCGCGATGCACCCCTTTCGTATTTGTATTGACCTGAGTTCTTTTTCTGTGTCTTTTAGGTGCCACAATGTTTTCAGCGTGGATGCCGGTTATGAAGAACAAATGCGGTGAGTAAGAGCAGTATGCGGCGCCTCTAGATGTTTCTACGCTAACCTGAAGTGTCTTTTCCCTCTTGCAGATGGATGAGAAATTCCGGAGACAGAGTTCCCCCAGAGCAGCTGGGATTCAGGTAAGAGTTTGATGCTCAAACAATATTTAAAAATAAGCAAAGATTTGCAGAATGCTTATTAATGCCTTTGTTCTGTTCTTTTCCCTTTTCCTTAGGAAGCGGCGTGCCGGGATGGGAAAGACACCGCCGAAGATGCCTGCAGAACAGAAGGAGCGATGAATGATGGGCAGAAGTGCTGCAAGGTAAGTCTGCTCCTAACGGTGTTCTTGTTCTTGCAGGAGCTGAGCGCAGAAGAAAGATGCAGGCCTACTGGAGACCGATCCGAACATGGTGAGTGTCACGCTGCAGGTGAAGGAAACGCAAAGCATGTTTCTCAGCCTGGGCGTGGCTTAAATAGTCTCTGGGTATGCCAGGTGTCTCTGGGCTGAACCACACCCAAAAGACTAGACTGCACATGCAGTTCTGGGAACCGAAATATGTGGGGCATCCATCTTGTCCCCATCAATGCACTGCAAGTCCAATCCCCAATGTTATCCTATGGGAATGAGTGAGTCTGGTGCAACAAGCACCAAGTGTGACTCCAAGTGGGTCTTTGGAGGGATGGCGAGGCCCTTGAGGGCCATGTAGGTGATCGTAGCGTGGCTCCAGCCTGACATCTTGGAGGGCTGGGGACATGAGGGGCAGGAATCATGACACTAGGCCACCACACCCAAAACACTATACCGCATAGCTTGGTTCCTAGGAGCCAAGCTATGTGGATGCCTCCATGTTGGCTGAAAGCTATAATAAAGTAGTTCCCTGAACACATGTCTTTCACTGGGTATGAGCCTGGTGCCATAGGTGCCAGGACTGGCCCCAAGAGGGCTTTTGAAGTGGATGCCAGTCCTTAGAGACTGAGTCCTGATCCCACCTGGCAAATGGGCTAGCCAGAGGGGATTTGGGACAAAGGTCATGACAGCAGTCCCACCTAGGGCCCCTCCCACGGTGTTCCTTCTGTCTGGCTCAGGTTTAGTTGGGAAGTTCCGATGAAATTTCCTGATTAGACGTGGTGCGTGGATATCTCTGACTTTGAATTCTGGTTCCCCGTCAATAAGTATGGGCTTTGGTGGTGTCCCAATCCGCGTACTGGGTTGCATTGGTTTTAAGAGGGACACTTGAAATACCGGGTGGATTTGTAGATTAGGTGGTAAATCCAGTTTGACGGCTGCAGGGTTGATAATTGCCTTGATGGTGTAGGGTCCTATGTATCGTGGATGAAAGGTCCAGGTTCCCTTGATGGATACAAATTTAGCGGCTAACCAAACTTTGTCTCCTACTTGATAGTCAGGGGCTTTCTTTCGGTGTTGGTCAGCAAACATCTTTTGTTTTTCCTTGGCATGAATAAGATGTTCCTTCGGCTTTTTGAAAGCCTGAGTGATGGTTGTGTGAAGAGTCTTTACCGCTGGCATTTCCAAGCTGGCTGGAAGGTCTAGTTCAGAGGTACGTGGATGTCTGCCATAAAGGGTATAGAAAGGCGCTTGTCCTGTGCTTGAATGCAAGGAATTGTTATATGCATATTCGGCTATCCATGGTAAGTCTTTCCAATTCCTTTGTTGGTGGTGCAGCATGCACCGTAAATACTGCTTGAGCGTCTGATTGGTCCTCTCGGTTTGACCGTCAGTTTGGGGATGGTGACTGGTAGATAAATGGACGTCAATCTGCGCCATAGCACAATATTTTCTCGAGAAGTTGGATACAAACTGGCTGCCTCGATCAGAGACCAGAACTGATGGGAAGCCATGTAGCTTAACAATGCCCCCCAAGAACACTTTTGCTAAAGTGGATGTGTCTGGGAGGCCTTTGAGCGGAATAAAGTGTGCCCCCTTTGAGAATAAGTCCACGACTACAAGAATGGTGTTGAACCCTTGACTGGGAGGTAGGTCAGTGATGAAGTCGAGGGAAAGAGTGTGCCACGGAGCGGGAGTAATGTCCTATGGTTGAATAAGACCAGATGGTTTTTGTTTTTGTGATTTATTTTGTGCACAGACACTGCAGGACTGAATATACTGGATGATGTCCTTACGCCAGGTAGGCCACCAAAATATCTGTTTCACTTTAGCCAGGGTTTTGGAGATTCCAGGGTGCCCTTCGATCACTGAATCATGATAACCTGAAATAATATGTTGTTGTAATTCCTTCTTGGGTACATATAGACGGTCTCTAAAAAAGGGTAAGTGGTCCTTGATGGAATATTGTTCTCCTTGAGTTTGCCATGCAAGGAAAGCATCAGGATTCATTGTCTGTTGAATTTCTTTTCGTAGTTCTGCTTGTGTTAAGGCTGTCGTGATACCCAAGAGTTTGTCTTCCGGTATAATGGGTACTGGGTCTGGAGTTGTATGTACCATTTCATCAATGCCCATACGAGATAAGGCATCAGCCTTTCCATTCCTGACTCCTGGTCAAAACGTGATTACATAATCATATTCGGCGAAGAAAAGGGCCCACCGCAATTGGCGTGAGGACTGGGCTTTGGCTGTTTTGAGATATTGCAGGTTTCGGTGGTCCGTGATGACTGTAATGGTGTGTTTGGCCCCCAGAAGGTAGTGCTGCCAGGCTTTAAAGGCGGATTTGATAGCCAGGAGTTCTTTGTCAGTGATGGCGTAATTAATCTCTGGAGGTGAGAAATTTATTGACCAGAAGGCCACAGGATGTAGTTGGCCAGTTTCTGGGTCTCTCTGTGAAAGGACAGCCCCCATGGAAGCATCAGTTTCAATGACATAAAGGAGGTCTGGACGAGGATGTCGCAAGATTGGAGCGGAGGTGAACCTTTGTTTAAGTTCCTGAAAAGCTGTTTCTGCTTCTTCGGTCCAAGCAAACCTTTTATTGTTTTTCGTAATAGTACTGTGATCGGGTGCACAACCTGAGAGAAGTCTGGGATGAGCCAGCAGTAGAAGTTCACAAAGCCCAGCATGCTTTGTACCCCTTTCAGCGATGTTGGTGATGGCCATTTCAAAATGGCATCTACCTTGTGCACGTCCATTCTGATGCCTCCTGGATTAAGGATAAAACCAGAAACGCTACTTCGGTGATGTGAAAAAAGCATTTTTCAAGCTTTGCATATAAGCGATGTTGACGGAGCTTGGTGAGGACTGAACAAACATGCCTGATATGGTCTTGTTTTGAGGCTGAGTACACTTAGATGTTGTCTATGTACACTAAGGCGCAAACGTCACTTAATTCTCTCAAGACGTCATTCATGAAGTATTGAAAAGCCGCGGGAGAGTTGCATAACCCGAAGGGCATGACTTGATATTTATACAAGCCGTATTTAGTACAGAAAGCGATTTTCCACTCATTTCCGCTTCTGACTCGGACCAGGTGGTACGCTCCTCGAAGGTCCAATTTGGTATAAATCTTGGCATCTTGGACTTGGTCTAGCATCTCAGGGATAAGTGGCAAGGGGTAGCGGTTCTTTATGGTGATCTGGTTTTATGCGCGGTAGTCAATACAGGTCTTCAAGTCCCCTTCCTTCTTCTTCTTCGATCCAAGCAAACCTTTTATTGTTTTTTCGTAATAGTACTGTGATCAGGTGCACAACCTGAGAGAAGTCTGGGATGAGCCAGCGGTAGAAGTTCACAAAGCCCAGCATGCTTTATACCCCTTTCAGCGATGTCGGTGGTGGCCATTTCAAAATGGCATCTACCTTGTGCACGTCCATTCTGATGCCTCCTGGATTAAGGATAAAACCAAGAAACGCTACTTCGGTAATGTGAAAAAAGCATTTTTCAAGCTTTGCATATAAGCGATGTTGACGGAGCTTGGTGAGGACTGAACAAACATGCCTGATATGGTCTTGTTTTGAGGCTGAGTACACTTAGATGTTGTCTATGTACACTAAGGCGCAAACGTCACTTAATTCTCTCAAGACGTCATTCATGAAGTATTGAAAAGCCGCGGGAGAGTTGCATAACCCGAAGGGCATGACTTGATATTTATACAAGCCGTATTTAGTACAGAAAGCGATTTTCCACTCATTTCCGCTTCTGACTCGGACCAGGTGGTACGCTCCTCGAAGGTCCAATTTGTTATAAATCTGGGCATCTTGGACTTGGTCTAGCATCTCAGGGATAAGTGGCAAGGGGTAGCGGTTCTTTATATCTGGTTTAATGCGCGGTAGTCAATACAGGTCCTCAGGTCCCCTTCCTTCTTCGGTACGAAGAACAAAGGACTGGCTGCTGGGGACTTCGATGGGAGGATAAATCTGTTTTTAAGGTACTGGTCTAAATAGGATTTCAAATGAAGATTTTCTGGTTCTGTGAGCGCATAGATCCTGCCAAAAGGGATTTGTGCACCAGGAACAAGGTTGATCTGACAGTCATAGGGCCTGTGCGGCGGCAATGTGTTTGCTTGATCCTTTCGGAATGCATCCTGGAAATCCTGGCATTCACTTGGCAAGGTATTAGTTACTCCCAGGGTTGATACTGTCGCTCTGGGAGTCATGGGGATACAGACATCGGTTTCTGCTCTTGATAATAGCAGGCAGGGGAGCAGTCAGCGGGGAAGGTTAATTTTTGTGCCTGCCAGTCTATCAAAGGGTTGTGAGCAACTAACCATGGCATCCCTAGCATTAGCCGGAACTGGGATGCCTTGATGAAATTGAACGAAATAGACTCCTGATGTCCACCCTGGCACAGCAACGTTACCCCGGCTGTGCACTGAGTTACTGGTCGGGAAGCGATTTCTGTCCTATCCACGGTGGTTACCTTGTCCATGGGCGGCTTGGAACATAAAGGAAGCCCCATCTCTGCTTCCAGTTCTTGATCAATATAATTTCCAACTGCTCCGCTGTCGATTCAACGGCATGCATCCTTGACGACCGTTGGTGGTTAATTAAGATCACTGGTATTGCAAAGTGCGAGGTCATCAACTCTTTCTTCTCACTTGACAAACTGACCTCTACGTTTGCTGAGCTTGGTAGTTTTCCGATTCCTTAACTTCATCTTTTTCTATGGCCCCGACTATTCTCCTTGGGGGTTTTGCTGGGCAGTCCTTCAGGAAATGTCCTGGTGTCCCACAATACAAACAAAGTAGTTGTAGTCTTCTTTTATCCCGCTCTTGTTTTTTTAGTTTAGGCCGTATCCCTCCGATCTGCATGGGTTCTACAGCATTTTCAGGTACACGTGATGTGTTGTCTCTTGGTCGAACATACACGACCCCAAGGGTCCGTTTTAGACTGGACTGCTTTTCGGTCCCGCAACCGGTGGTTTAGCTGCACGACCAAATTTATGAATTCGGTACAGTCTCTGAGGGGGTCAACCACCTGGGCTAAGACGTCCTTTAATTCGCCTCGTAAGCCTCGATGGAATACGTGGTTCTTTTGTTTTCTGGCCACCTAGCTTCGGCAACCAGTCTATTGAAAGTAGCAATGTATGTTAACAAGTCCTGATTCCCCTGCCGAGGGATAAGAGTTTGCTGTCTACTGCTTGTTCCTGGGTATGGCGAGCAAAAAGTTTTTCCATTTCTCTCTGGAACCCCCCAAAGTCATGTAACAGAGGATCATCCTGGGTCACCAATGGCACCGACCAATCTGCTGCACTACCACTCAGGTATGACAAGACAAAAGCTGCCCGAGCTTGGTTGTTTTGGGAAATGCTCCAGGCCTACAAAGAAAGTGAAGGCGATACTGATTTATGAATGCTGCATACTTCCGTAGGTCGCCCGAGAACCTTTCTGGTGGTGCCAGGGGAACTGTTCCAGGTAACGTGATCTGTACTGGAGTGAGGGTAGTGGATGGTAAGGTGGGGTTTTGCATCAGCGGATTTCTCCCAGGCAGAGGAGTCTGTCCTGCCTGTGATTGCAAAAACTGCCTACCGATCTCCTCAGCGGGATCCTTGGTCACTGCTAGGTCTGTCCAGAGAGTATTAGTCTCTTGTCGGGCAGAATGAACCTCAGCACGAAGTTCCCCTAACAATTGGGCCAATTGGTCCATTTCCGATGTCTCCATGGCGCCCAGGTGGAATTGTTATGCTAGGCTTTGCGTTCTGTTACGCTCGCCTGGTATCCACAGGGACGCCACCCAGCCGGGCTGCTCGCTGGTATACTTCTCAGTGGTTCCCAGATGTGGTCTGTGGGGAAGGTTCTGCCGGAAAATACAGGATGGCTGTGTTCAAGACTGGTCGATCGAGGTAAGTATCCTCCCTTCACCCCATATGATTTCAGCCCCTCTGGGCCCTCTCCTCACCTTGTGGTAGAATTAGGCGTGCTCTCCGTCCTGCCTTCTTTGCAGGGGCGCGTTGTCTTTCATGGGCGTGTGCGGTCCAGCTACTTCACTGACGCCGGCCCTTTTGATGTCTTTCAGGTAGGTCTTATTGCTTCTTTTTTCATATTTTTGTTATTCCTGCATGCCTTTCTTTGTTTAGTAATGTCTCTTTTCTCCCTTAGATATGCAGAGCTTCAGCATGGCAAACTGGCTTTGTTGAGCCTTGCTGGTAAATGATGGCGCGTTATGAGCACTATGATGCGGTAAGTAAGTGCTATGCGCAGCGCTGCGATATCTTGCCTTTGCTAACCTGTTTTCCTTCTTTTCTTGTAGGTCGCGGTGTTCTCCCAGCACGTGTGGAATTTCCAGAGCGATGCCAGCCGAGAGGCGACCAGCCAGGTAAGCCTTTTGAGCAGTTCGTAGTTTGCAATGTCTCTAATGCCTTCTTTAATGTTGTCTTTACCTACCTCTTTCATGTCTTTCGATCAGGGAGGCGTGCGGATTCAAGGAAGCTGTTCGCAGGAGCTGCGAGCGGATAAGGATGAAGATCGCAGGTAAGATGCTGCTGCTAATGGTGTTCCTTTTGTCTCCTTGCACGTTCTGCTTTCGCCGAGGCTCGCGGGTATAGCTGGACATGGTGAACGTCATTTTGCAAACTGCAAAGTAACGCGAAGCGTGTTGTCTTGTTCGGGTGTGGTTTAAATAGCCCCAACAAAGTAGTCCAGGTAAAATAGTCCCTAGGCCACCACACCCAAAACACTATACCGCATAGCTTGTTTCCTAAGAGCCAAGCTATGTGGCTGCCTCCATGTTGTCTGAAAGCCTTAATAAAGTAGTTCCGTGAACACATGTCTTTCACGGTGTATGAGCCTGGCGCCATAAGCACCAAAACTGGCCCCAAGAGGGCTTTGAAGTGGATGCCAGGCATTAGAGACCCGATTCCTGATCCCACCTGGCCAATGGGCTTGCCAGTGGGGATATGGGACGAGGGTCGTGACACAATGGGACTCCCAGGGCAAGGAATTTGGAAGTGTGACGTGGCAATAAAACCTCCAATCAAGATGAGAAACCCCCACCTTGCCTTGAACGAAATGACAGTTGGTTACAGTTGAAGGAAGAAAAAAAATGATCTAGTGACAGTGGACTGCCTTTTGCTTCCAAAGACTGTTTCATAAATAAACTTTAAATACTTTTATCTCAACTGCAAGACTTTGTAAAAATGTAGAATTTTCGCAACCGTGTTGCAAATGTGAATTTTTGCACATACATCCCTGATGATCATCCACATCCATGCATAAAGTTATTGAATTCTGAGTAATATAAATACCATTGAAAGTGCGAAAAACTGGTAGAAGGGCCAAACAAGGTCTCACGGACTGGACGATTGGATTACAATGTGCTGCACAAAATATGTAATCTGTGTATATAATTTGCTATGAGATTGCAATTGTATAAATGTGTGTTTTTAGCAAAATCTGATTTTGGCTAAAATAACTGTGGGAGGGTTTTTTGGACATTGTAAAACTCACACCATAAATCTGAAATAATTTTTCTGAAATCCAACCAACTGAGAGCTAGGCGGAGACCATCACCCTTGTCCAATCTTGTCGTTAGATGTGGGTTTAGTTAAGCCTGCCCCAGTCATATACTGTGATGATGTCATTAGGCATTATGAATAAGAGTCCCTGACAGACACACACAGATTCTTCCTGATTTTCCTGCGCCGGCATCCTGTTCCTGTTTCATCTATCTGGACTCCAGATCCCAACTACAAGGCCCAAGCAAATTATGACCCAGCTGGTGAGGGACTTCCACAAGAAAAGATCTCTGGACTGGGTCTTAGATCAGGCGACCCGCATTTATGAGGTCCAAAAACCTGCAGAAAATAAAAATCTGGACAAAAACCCCAAACCAGCCAACACCCCTGCTGCTGCTCAGGTGGCGGAGGTGAAGGTTTCCCCCGTTTCAGACAAAGAGATGGGGGAGCTTAAAAATACACCTGCACAAAGTCAGCAAAATCAAAGACCCAGAAGGCCTTCTGGCCAGTCACAGACAGGTGGCAGTCAGGGAGGTAATCCCACTTAATGGGACCCCTAAGTCCCCTGATTATATCAGCCCCTGATACAAGCGCAACCGACCAATCCTGGGGTATGTATGGACTCCCCCGGCCCAAGGGGGGGGATCCAAACAGGTAAGTGCTGCCCCGGGAAACTTCTCTCCTAACTTCCCTCAGGAGGGCAGGAATTCCCCAAATGCTGGGTTAAGCTTCTTTCCCCGATACCCACAAACCCCAACCTGCAGGACAACCCTCCTTTCATTCCCTGCTTTCAGGAACCCAGACAACACAATCCGGGAGAGGAGAGGCCAAGGGTGAAGGGTTACAAAAATTCACCATATCCAGGGTACTACAGAAGAAGGGCTCGTTACCCTTCCCGTGATCCACCTAGGGTTGATCAGAGACCCCCGTTCCAGCCGGAACGGGTGTCCCAACTGGAGCACCAGGTCCAAAACCTAACCCAGGATCTGGGTCGCATGTTGAGGGCTCAACAGAACCCTCAGATAAACATGGCGGCTCAGAACCCCACAAACCAACGATCTGGCACCCCAGAACAATGATGGGGCGAGAACCCTGACAACTCACCGGTTCCAGAGGAGGAGGCACAGGGCGACGGCGGGTGTAAAGTCCTAGAGGAAGCTTCCTTCATCACTAGTGAAAAGCCCCTGGACACCCAGGAACCAGAACCGAAATCTCCGGCACCCGAAAACCTGCCACCCAAGGAACAGTGGGTGGGTAGGAGGAATAAAGAACTCAAAAAGACCAAGTTTGTGGAGGAAGTTAGTGTCCTCCAATTTGAAGGGGAAGAATACCTAGAGGATTCTGGGGAAAAAATGTTCTCCTTCAGGGAAGGGGGGACTCCTCCCAAAGAAAAATGGGTCCCAAGAGATCTAGATGAAGACTGGGTGGGAGTGGGGACTGATTCTGAATCGGCCATCCTAGAACCCCAGAATGAGCATCAAGAAGACATAATATTAAAAGAGGACTCCCAAACTTCCCAAAGCAATTCTGGTGACTGTCTCCAAAAGGGGGGCGGTGGCTGCCCAGAATCAGAAAAGGAGGAGCCGGAAACTCCTCGAATCTCCAAGTGCAAACTTTTCTTTCAGATTCCCAAACTCCTACACAGAATTATGCCAAAACTACCTCTGTGACGGAGTCTAAAATAAGGAAATTGACCACCCCGCTCACCCAAAATGCACATTATCTTTGCCCCCTTGAGGAGAAAGAGGGTAGATTTTATGCCCCGGTCCATGTGCAGGGGCAATGTACATTTTCGGCACTGGTGGATACTGGATCGCAAGACACTCTTCTGTCAAAAAGGGCCTTTGATCAGCTAGATTCAGGAAGGGGGTAGAGATACCAGATCCTTCTCACCCCTCTTCCTGGACAACTCCAGAACTTTGATAGGAATGAAATTCCTGTCGAGGGGACTGCGGATTTGGAAATAAAAATTGGACAATACAAAGTGAAACACCCTGTCATAGTTATGACTCCAGAGGGCACACTTTGCTTACTGGGGAATGACATCCTGCGTAGGTTGTCCCCCCTAATAGACTGTGTGAAAAAGGTCCTCTGGACTCAGACTAACAGGCCAATAAAATTGAAACAGAGTGTCAACCATGTTAGTTTAAATGGCACATGCCACATGGTTGAACAAAAACCTGATCATATTGAGTTTCATTTCCAGAACAATCAAATACCTGACGTGAAAAGTAATTGCTGTAGGACAATAAACTGGTGATGGGAACTCCTCTCCGTTCCTGAAAATCAACCTTCCTTCCAGTTTCAAGTGGCATTCCACACTGGAAGGAAATACTTTGAAATTCTATACCAATTCACAATCTGAAAATCCCACTCCTATAGCCAAATGTGATGAGAAACCACCTCAGAGTTTAGCTGACATTCAGAAAAGTAGAGAACAGTTCTTCATCCCTATTCAGTTAAATGAGGGGAAGGAATCTGTTTTCGCCTGAGTGGGCTTGAACAACGTTAAGAGCTTCATCAGCGAAGGCATGTTCTGACAGCTCCCTAAAGATCCAGCCATTCCCACATTTAAATTGATCGATAAATTGGAAATGGGCCTGGAAACTCCCAATTCCAAACATCTCCTGCCTAGCAGGTGTATGCTCAAAATCTCTATCGGAAACAAAAGCATAGTACATAATTGTTGGGTAATGCGAGATGCCCCTGCTGCATACTATTTAGGCAGTGACATTCTCAATCGATTTGCCATTAATTTGGACCTGATACATTACAAAGCCTGGTCCTGACTAGGGGGTAATCCCATGCACTTTGGTGATTCAGAAAAAGCATTTTGGTCAGCCCAATTGCTGCTGTATGCAGTTGAAGTTCAAACTGAAGAGGAGGTCACCATCCCAGGACGGACACGACTATTCGCACTTGGATTAAAAATCAAAAGAGGAAAGGAACTGCAAAATCCTGACGCATATTTACACCTCAATACCCATCTCCAACAGCAGGGGTTGGGGTTAAACCCAACACCATTAGTTAATGTAGAACTCAACACCATTCCAATATTGATGGATAACAGCGACCTTAGGAGTATCACTCTGGGCGCAGGCACCATTTTTTGAATGGTGGTTGATGACCGACATTTTTCCATGGATCTAGGTAATTAACTGATAGGACCAATCCCCAATGACTGTTTTGACAGTAATAGTGACAATGACGTACCACCAGACAGGGTCTTCACCCGGCAAGGGGGGAATTTCCTGGTGTACTCCTCCTGCCCTCACGGTGAGGAAGAGGTGACCTGTGACATCAGGCAGGATGAGGTGATCTTTCAGGTCCACAATGACAGCCTCACCTACCTGAAACCCTCTGTCCAGGTAAATACTCTAACCAGGGACCTCTCCACCCAGCTGGAGCAGGCCGCTGAGATGGCAAAACAGGAAGTCTTTCCAGGCTTCAGGCAAATGGTTGAAGAGCGAGTCAACCTAGCTGATTGTCATGATGCCTACCCCCGGACTTCCAGATCAAGCCCATCAGTCCAGAGGGCAGACATCCAGCCCCTTATTGGAACCCACAAAGCCCCGGTTAGAGGCTCTATGGATTCAGTCCTGGCACCGTAGGCGCCAGGCTCATATACGGGATCAGTCCTGGCGCCGTAGGCGCCAGGCTCATAGAGTTAAACTTACCTCATGCAGACCATGCCGCAAGGAACTCAAGCATTGGCCTTTGTGAGGCCAGGGAAGGACTACTTGCTTGGAACTATTTACTTGGGACTACTTTGGAAGCTATTTAAACCACGCCCGAAGAGCAGAACACGCTTCGCGTTATTCTGCATTCAGCAGCGTAACGCTCACCGTGCCTACAGCCAGCATCCTGTTACCTGCCACGCCCGCTCCGAATCCGGGCCGCATCCTGGGAAGAAGGGAAGAAGAAGAAAAAAGGTTAGAGCAAAAACCTACCTTCTAATCTTCATCGGCTCCTGAATCCACCGCATTCCTGCACAAGGAAAAAGACTTTGAAAAAATAAACGCATCGCACCGCTAATAGCTGCGTCGTGACATACTTACCAGTCTTCACAGCATCTGCATGATCCGGCGCAGCTTACATCTCTTCGTAGCTGCATTCTCGGCACCTAGAGGAAGACAAGAAAAAAAGGTGAGCCGAGAGCAAACATAGACAATCTTGGTTACCGCCAGGCACTTACTTGATTTGCCGCCCGAGGTATAATTCTTCAGCAGGACAAAAGCACTTGGTTAGAGACATTTAGCATCATTATTTTCTACCGGACAGTGCTGGGTAATACAGACCCTTACCTTAGCGCGACCTGCTGCCAATCAGGAGAATTCCTTTTGGACCAAGCTGCAAGATAAATAAAGGAAAAGGGAAATGAGTGAATAGCAGACATTGAAACTCTAAAGACTATATAATTACGACTCCACGCCACATTCCCCAGAGCCCTATTTTGTCTGGAACTCACCCTATTCCTTCGATCCAGTGGATTAACTGGCATTCTACGCGCCCCTGCAATCAGCGCAGGATGGGGAGCTCATCATTTCAAACACTAAGGTGAGGACATAAAGGGAATATCGGAGGTGTTCAGTGGGACCGAATTGGGTGCAGGTATCATCGCAATCCACGGGTGGCTAACTCCCTTCTATTGTTTTCAGGAAACTACTCTTATGGGTCAAGCAGAAAAAACTAGGAGGGCCAGTCCAGTCAGCCATCTCCGCCCTAAGAGTCACGCTGGTGGAGACCACTGCTGTTCAGTCCCGTTCAACGCCCCTGCGGGAACCAGGTGAGCGTAACACTGATGCCTGTGAGACTGCAGAGCAAAAGCAAAAGTTGAAACAGGTTTTCTTAAATTTTCAAGATCTCTTTGCGGTGGACTCACATGACTGTGGTCGCCCCTAAATCCATACAACAACAATTCCCATGGACCCTGGAATGACTCTAGTGTTTGTGAAGCAATACCGTTTTCCTCTCGCATCCATGGAGTCCCTGACGGAAATAATCAAAAACCTTGAGTCCCGTGGGATAATTCATCCAATCCACAGCACCTTTAATAATCTGGTGCTGGGGATTTTACAACCTAACGTCCAGTGGAGACTCTCTGCTAACCTTAGGGAGCTGAATAAACGGTCCCTACATCCTGATGGCCTCTCCCCTACATTGACCAGGGGCTGACCGAGATCCAGGGGTCAAAGGTATACACTGCCATTGACCTGACCAATGGGTACTGGACCATGCCTGTCAGTTGGGCGGACCAATACAAGCTGGCCTTTACCTTCGGGGGGCAGCAGTCCACCTGGACCCGGACTCCCTTCAGATACAACAACTCCGGCAGCTAATTCAACATCTTCCTAAATAAAGCCATGCCCGACTTGGGTGAAAGGGGTAACCTGGCCTATGTGGATGATGTCCTGATCAAAAACTCAACTGTGGAGGAACACATAGCAGAAATCCGTTATGTTCTGACACAGTTGAGGGTTGCCGGAGCAAAACTATCCTTCCAAAAGGCACAGTGGTGCAGAACCCGTGTCAACTTCCAGGGACATGAAATAACTCCTCTGGGTCTCTGTCCACAGGAAAAGAAAGTGGAAGCACTCCTAAAACTGAAAGACCCCACTGTGATGCTGGAAATGCAGCCTCTGAATCTGTGTCCTTTATCGCTTTTTATCGTGTGTTCTGTCGTGTTTTCCACGCAGGAGTCCGGGTGGGACTCCTGATGGTGCAGCTCTCTCTTTTGGTTTGGTGTACAGACCCATGGGATACCCTTATGGCACCCATGGGTGGGGGGGTACAACCCTGTGCCCCTAGTGTATGTTTTTGGGCACCTGTGGGTGGCCCACAGAGCAGGGTATGGGCTGGTGGCAGCTCCATGCTGAATTTGACAGGTGCGCGGAGTATCCTCCATTTTGGGGATATCCCGGCCCTGCCATTGGGATCAGTTGATTCCTGATAGGAAACAAGATGGCCCCTGTGGCCTCTTGCTTTCTATTGCCTGTTACCTTGTTTTCCCAAAATCCTGGGAAGCCCTGACGCTGTCCCTTCCCCCTGACTGGCTGTTGGGTGGCAGTGCCATATATGGTGTTGTTGTAAAGGCCCGGCCAGACTAGCTGGAGCCTTCCCAGTGATGTATGTTGTGGGTACCTCCTGTGGGTGGGACCCGGGTGAATAGAGTGTGTGACGAATATGCATTCTGTGTTGTGGATGTCTATTATCTGGTGGTTGACACAATGACTGAGACAGCCCTGCCCGAAACCGGTATGAATGCAGTTGGGAGTGTTGAATGGCTCAGCACTTGTCCTAATACCCATAACTTGTTGCGAGTGTCTGGAGAGAAGTGAATGGCCTGAATACCTCGTGTACCTGATTGGCTGCCTGCCTGCATGAATGCCCTTAGTCGTGATTGGATGCTTGAGTGTGACCCAGCGGAATGAATGGGAGATCGACAGTATATCTGGGGACCTCTCACTGCTAGGAATCGTGTTCAGAAGCTGAAGTCCACAACAACGAGTAACTGGAGTAACTGAAGCTTGACCTTGAAGCCCTGCTGGAAGAGAAGAATTGCTGTTGCTCTCCTTCACATTCTGAAAGCTGCTGTGTCTCCAAGGACTGACCCAGAGAGGACCTGATAAGGCGCCCTCTTCCCGAGCTACGAGGGACCATTGTGCACAGCTGATCTTTGCCAAGCTCCCTGGTAGACAGACCTTCGACAGGCTGCCGACCCGAGACGGGGACTGCCGCGGAATCTGAAAGAGAAGCACTCGGACTGTTGTCCGCCACTGTCGACGACCGCCATTGCCAACCGGAGCCGCCGTGCTCCCGTTTGCCTAAGAACTTCATTTGATCATCGGACGCTCTCGTCTGCATCGTCGCCCGCATTATCCCGCTGGAGAAGGCCCGACCGTCGACGCGCCGAGGAGCATCCGCCGGTGGGTTTCCCGCCACCTAAAGACCACAGAGACGCTGATGACTCGACGCCCTTGCTGGGCCACAGTTCTTCATCATCTCTTTGCGGTCCAGAACTATCGTCACCGAGGTGCCCGGCACGCCTCTTCCTTGCAGTACGCCAACGCTCTGTCGTCGACGAGCACCGCTAGGAACGAAGCTGCCACTTCACTGCCGTAGTTCAACCTGTTCGCCGTCGGATGTTCGACGACCCGTGACTCCTGCCTTAAAGGTAGTCACTCAAGAAGGATTGGTCGACGGATCTTCGGAGAACTCTACTCCACCAGGTACATTGGGGGGGTAAAACCTTAATAGGAGGAAATAAGACTATTAAACAATATATGGACTGGGCTTGTGCTATATATCTTTATTTCCAGGTTGCCTAGGTGGGGGGATCTCCACACAGAACTGTGCCTAGTGGTAGGGGTCAGCATTCTGCCTATTGTTTCAACAATCTTACATTCCTGCCTATCTCTATTGCTGGATTCCTCGTTATTGATCTGTGTGACATTTTAACCGTACAGTTGATGCACTTTAATGAGATTCGCTAACATTGGAGGTACCACTTTAGAATTGTATATATTTATCATTGTTGACTTCCGAGTACAAAGTGCGTTATTGTGATCGTGTACATAACTTTGAATATTAATTATATAAAGACTGTGTTTTCAGTAATACAGTGTGTGGACATTCCTTTGTGGGGGTTCGGGGACTAGCCTGCATCACCTCCTGAGAAGCTAGGCCTTGATTGCTCGACTACGTTACCAATAATAGAGAATCTTGGCTGGGGTCCTCTGTGCCTCTCCTCTACCATATAGAGAGCGGAAGTACAGACACCCCCCTCCAGTCTTTACACCCACAACTCTGCATGAGCTAAGCAGCCTCCTTGGACTGACTAATTACAGTAGGAAGTTCATTGAGGATTATGCAGAGATCACAAAACCCCTGATCCATCTGTTGAAGGGGGGGTCAAGTGGGAGTGGGGTCCAGAACAAGCTGAGGCAGTAAAGCAACTCAAAAGCTCCTTGTCTAGCTTACCCTGTCAAAAACAAGGAGTTCTTCTTGGAGACAGGGTTCTCGAATACATGCTTGACAGCAGTATTATATCAAAAGCATGACAAGGTCAATAAAGTCATCACCTATGCAAGCAAGACTTTATCCTCTGTGGAGGCAAAATTCAACAATTGTAAGAAGGCACTCCTGGCAACGGTGTGGGCATTGAAGAATTACCACCCGTTTATCCCGGGGGAACACATCATATTGGAGACTCCACACCAGCATTTGCAATACCTCCAAAGCGACAGAATCCAAGCCGGAAATGTATGTAATTCCAGAATTACTTCCTGGATTCTGTCAATGCAAGGCTTTCCTGTGGAGGTCAGATATGGCCAAAACAAGAAGAGTCCCCTCACGCAAGGTCTGGCTGACTTGCATGATTGTGCCAGAGAAAACTGTCTCGAGGATGAAAGTCTTAAAACCCAGGACAACATGGAGGTGTACCTGAATTCCCTGCACAAAGTCTATGAGGAAGACAAGTGAGAGGGAATGCCCACAGTTTATGTGGACGGGTGTTCCTACCATGTTCACAACAATGGGGAAACGGAACTGGTGGCCAGCGTTGGGAATGCCTGGGTGAATGATGCCTCGGAACCCTCCGCTGGGTACAAAATCGGTCCCTGCAGCAGTCAGGTTGATGGCAGTTCATCAGGCCATCCTCACTGCCGTCTAACACAAACTCCACAAACTGGTCATAATCACTGTTTCAGATTATGTCTGGAACGGGTTCGATGAGCACCTGGTTAATTGGAAAATCAGAGGCATGATATGTGCTAACAATAAACCGCTGAAACATGGCAAGCTTATCCAAAATATTGATGATCTTGTCACCTCTAGTGGGATGACCATTTATTGGAAAAAGATCAAGGGTCATTCCAGAAAAGATGGACCAGACAAAACTGGAAATGACCTAGCTGATCAGCTGGTCAAAACCGTAGCCATCCAGGGGGATCTCCTTGAGATCGAGTCCCTGTTGGGGGAAATCCATGTCACTGCAATCACTAGCTCCAAAAAAAATGCTCCTAATGAACTCTCAACTATCGAATGGAGAACGGAGACCCCAGATGCTGATTTAATCACGGCACAAAAAGGAGATCCGATTATTGGTAAATGTTATCAACACATTGAGGACCCTGAGAACTTTCCCCTGACGGATACTGATTACATTGGGAAAGAGGATCTCAGACTGTTGATGAAATGTCCAAAAACTTTCCGAATCCAAGACGGTTTGTTGGTAAGGAGATCCATATCTGGCTGTGACCAGTGGGTGGTCTCTTCCTCATTCCGAAGCCTGATGCTAAGTCACGCTCATGACGCGGCCACACATGGTTGAATACTGGCCACACATGGGGCAGGAACTAGACCAATATTTGAAGGGGTGTCTTTTGTGTGCACAATTTCAGCCAACATCACTCACACACCGAGCTCCCCTCCAGAAGAGGGGGATGACACTGCCTTGGTCAGATTTACAAGTAGATTTCATCGGGCCCGTGATTCGCTCCTCTAGGGGGAACAAGTACATGTTAGCCATAACATGCTTGTTTACCAAATGGGTGGAATGTCTCCTGGCCCCAAATTGCAAGGCAGAAACAGCAGCTGCCCTGATGATCAACTACATCTTCTCGTGTTTTGGCCTACCCCAAAGGATTGAGTCAGACCGAGGTAGTCACTTCACCAGTGAAGTGATGACAAATATGTGGGAGATACTTGGGGTAAAAAGGAAATTTCACATTGCATACCGCTGTCCTCTAGTGGTGGAGTTGGGAGGTACAATAAAACCTTTGTGAGCATTCTAAAAATTCAGATTCTGGGCCAAGTTGGGACATCCGATTACCTGTTACGCTCACCTGGTCTCTGCCGAGGTGTTGGGGCTCAGTTGCAGCCCTCCCAGGAGTTCGATCACCCCTGTCAGGTCTCTCCCCCTGCTGATAAGCTGTGGACGGTGACAATTGGTGGCACTGCTCCTGCATGGATATGAGAAAATGTGAGTGCGCTGGTTGTTTACTGTTGAACCTCTCTAACCCTTCAACACAAGGTGCGATTTCTGTGGGCATGTATCAGCCCATAAGTATTGATGATGAGCTCTCCGTCCTGCTAATTTGTGCAGGGGCGCTTGTTGATGGTATCTAGTTCCTTCACTGATCCCTGGCAAGTAATAGTCCAGTCCAGCTGCAACTTTGCTTTTCCTTGGTTGATGTTAAGTGTCTCTCAACATCTCTTGTATTTTCCCCTTTCTGTTTTCTGTCTTGGTGTTATTGCTTCCAATAGTGTTGTTAATTCCTGAATAACGTTTTCGCTTCTGTTTTCTTCCCAATAGATGGAACTGCGGCCCTAAAGAAGCTGTGGAGGCGCGGAACGTGGCCGGGAGGAAGATGGATGAAACCGAAATGTCCGACAACAGATGAGTGATGGTTTAAAGAAAAGCGCGAGGTTCGGTCGTAGCACGACCTTAAACTTAATGGCCCTCATTACAACTCAGGCAACTCACCATTCCAAGGTGAGTGGGGTGGTAATTCCCCATTCACCATTTGCCCTTCCCCATTCCCATTTTTGCCCCATAGGGCATAATGGGGATGGGGAAGGCGCTAATTATGGCACCGTAAATTACGGTGCCGTAATTAGCACCAAGGTCGCTTAGCGCCTTTGACTTTAACGCCTGCAAAAGCAGGCGTTAAAGTGTGAATCAGGCGTTAAGGGTTAACGGCGCTGACGGCGCCGTTAAACCCTTAACGAATGTCTTTTAAGGGTCTAACCTTGCCTTTTGCTTTTTACTTGCAGGTGCTGCAGTCGCGGGCGGAGCGCGTCATGCTGCGGTGTCAAGATGAAGGTTTCAGCGTCCTGGAAGATTTGAAGATGAGCTGCAGGACCAAGGTGAAGATTTCAGCGTTCCGGAAGGTTTGAAGGTGTGCTGCGGTGCCAAGATAAACATGTCAGTGTTCCGGAAGATTTGAAGATGCGCACCGGTGAGAGCAGGTTCCTCAGATGGTAAGTATGGAGACAGGTAACAGGATTTCCAAAGGTAAACCTAGTTTAACCCTAGGCGGCGGTGAGCGTTACGCTGCATGGAAGTGCAGAATAACGCAAAGCATCTGCCTTAGGGATTGGAGCAGTTTATATAGCTGCGATCGTCAACACGGCCACTAGGCCTGGCTTGCCTATCAAACCATGCCACTTCCAGAGAGTAAGCACATGCAAGGCAACCCAATAGCAGCAGCCCCACCCATGAGTGCACGTGGGGCTGCTGTGGTAATGAAAATTCCCTATGTTAAATACACTTGGCACCCAAAATGAGGTGACATGTTCATAATAAAAGTATCCTTGACCCAAATACATGTTCCTGCTTATTGTCTTTCATGAGGACTGTGTCCATCCGGGCCCCCTGTGCAATGTTTGTGTCCTTGGCCCGATGGCCATGACAGCATTCCCCCTCAAGGCCCCTATCAAGGATGGTTCTCCTCCTGGTCCTGGCTTGGTGGGATTATTGTGATGGAATTGCCTGATTAAACGTGGAGCATGGACGTGTTCACTGGGTTCCCATGTTCGGTCTTGAGGTCCGTAACCTTTCCAGTCTATAAGGTAATACAATTTGGGCTGAACCATCTTGGAGTCGAGGATGGATTTAACTTCATACTCCGGTTCCCCATCTAGTAATTCAGGCTCGGGTGGAGGACTAATCCGTGTATCCGGTTTCGTTGGTTTGAGGAGAAAGACATGAAATTCTGGGTGAATCTTCAGGTGAGATGGTAATTCCAACTCCATGACATCATTCCCCCTCAAGGCCCCTCTCAAGGATGATTCTCCTCCTGGTCCTGGCTTGGTGGGATTATTGTGATGGAATTGCCCGATTAAACGTGGAGCATGGACGTGTTCACTGGGTTCCCATGTTCGGTCTTGAGGTCCGTAACCTTTCCAGTCTATAAGGTAATACAATTTGGACCGAACCACCTTGGAGTCCCGGATGGATTTAACTTCATACTCCAGTTCCCCATCTAGTAATTCAGGCTCTGGTAAAGGACTAATCCGTGTATCGGGTTTCATTGGTTTGAGGAGAAAGACATGAAATACTGGGTGAATCTTCATGTGAGATGGTAATTCCAACTTCATGGCGGCAGGGTTGATTATTGCTTTGATAGTATAGGGGCCCAAATATCTGGGGCGGAAGGCCCTTGGTCCTTTCAACGGTATGTATCTGAATGATAACCAGACTTTATCCCCAATCTGGTAATCGGGAGCTTCTTTTCGGTGCTGGTCAGCAAACAGTTTTTGTCTTTCTTTGGCCTTAGTCAAGTGTTCTGTCGCTTCCTCAAGAACCTGAGTGATGGTTTTATGTAAGGTTTGTATTGCTGGCATTTCCAGAGTATCGAGTGAATCAAACATTGATGTCCACGGATGCCTTCCGTGCACAGTATAAAATGGGGTTTGCCCAGTACTCGTGTGAACAGAGTTGTTGTATGCATACTCGGCTACCCAGAGTATATTTTTCCAGGAGTCTTCGGAGTGCTGTAGCATGCACCTTAAATACTGCTCTAGCGTCTGATTAGTTTGCTCGGTTTGCCCATCAGTTTGAGGATGATGGCTTGTGGACAACCAGAGGTACATTTTGGCAATTGTACAACACCTTCTCCAAAAAGGCAGAAACAAATTGAGATACATGATCCGATATTAATATTAATGGGAATCCATGCAATCAGACAATTTGTTCTAAGAACACAGTAGCGAGAGTCGATGCAGTTGGAAGTCCCTTCAGAGGAATGAAATGGGCCATTTTGGAGAATAAATCCACAATCACTAAGACGGTGTTGTTACTATTGCAAGGAGGAATATCCATGATAAAATCCATTGATAGAGTATGCCAAGGTGCTGGTGGTACCATCAAGGGACATAATAAACCAGCAGGGTTTTGCTTCTGAGATTTGTGTTGCGCGCAGACACCACAGGTTGCAATAAACTGGGCAATGTCTTTTCTCCAAGTTGGCCACCAGTAGTTTTTTTTATCTTAGCCTGCATTTTGGCTATTCCTGGATGTCCTTCCACTAATGAATCATGATAGTTCGTGATGATTTGATATTGCAGTTTCTTGTCCTGGATATATAAGCGTCCTTGAAAATATGGTAGATTGTTTTCGATGATGTACCGGTCTCCCTTTGAAAGCCATTCCTGTTGTGTTGACTGATTCATCTGGGACTGCAAACATGTTTTTAAGTCATCTACACACATGGTGGCAGCGATCTTGGTTTGGATTTGTTCTTCTGGAATGATGGCCACAGGACCGGATGTTGTAAAAGCCTCTTTTTCTTCACTCATGCGTGATAGTGCATTTGCTTTTCCATTCAGTACTCCAGGTCTATAGGTGATAATAAAATCGTATTCTGCAAAAAAGAGCACCCAACGAAGTTGACGTGAGGATTGTGCTTTAGCAGTCTTCAAGTATTGTAAATTACGGTGGTCTGTGATGACGGTGACTGTGTCTCTCGCCCCAAGAAGGTAGTGTCTCCATGCATTGAATGCTGCTTTAATCGCCAGTAATTCTTTACCGTGATCTCGTAGTTCAATTCGGGGGCAGAACATTTGCGGGACCAGAATGCGACGGGATGTAACTGTCCTGTTTCCGGGTCTCGTTGGGACAATACCACTCCCATTACTACGTTTGAACCGTCTGTTTCAACTATGTATGGCAGGTCTGGTCGAGAGTGTCGAAGAACTGGTGCCGTTGTAAATGCTAGTTTCAGCTTCCGAAAGGCTTCTTCAGCTTCTGTGGACCAATGGAATTTCTTGTTCTTTCTCAGCAGGGAGGTAATTGGGTGTACAATTTGTGAGAACCCAGGTATAAATCGGCGATAGAAATTAGTGAAGTCGAGCACGTTTGTATTCCTTTCATGGATGTTGGTGAGGGCCATTGGAGGATTGCATCCACCTTTCGTGTGTCCATATGTACGCCCTGTGGTGTGAGCAGGAAACCGAGAAATTCAACCTCGGTCACATGGAAGAAACATTTTTCGAGCTTGGCATACAACTGGTGTTGTCAAAGCTTCTCTAAGACTGCCAGGACATGACCAATATGTTTTTCCTTGGAATTTGAGTAGATGAGAATGCCATCTATGTAGATAAGTGACAAACGTCCAATAGCTCACAGAGCACGTAATTCATAAAGAATTGAAACCCGCAGGGGTGTTACATAACCCGAAGGGCATGACCTGGTATTCGAAGAGGCCATACTTCGTGCGAAAGGCCGTCTTCCACACGTCTCCTTTTTTGACACTCACAAGATGGTAGGCCCCTCGAAAAAGTCAACTTGGTGTAAATCTGAGCGTGCTTCACCTGGTCCAGGAACTCTGGTATAAGTGGTAAGGGGTATCAGTTTTTTACTGTTATCTGATTGATTGCTCTGTAGTCAATACAGGTTCTTAAGTCCCCCTCCTTCTTAGGCATGAAGAAGAGGGGCGAGGAAGCAGGGGACTTGGATGGACAGATAAAACCGTTTGCCAGATACTAATCCAGGTAAGTTCTAAGATGTCGACATCTCTGTTAAAGCGTAAATCCAACTCCATGGAATTTGAGCTCCGGACACGAGGTCTATTTGGCAATCGTAGGGCCTATGCGGAGGCAAAACGTTGGCTTGCTCCTTTTGGAAGAAATCCTGGTAATTCATGTATTCAAGTGGTAAAGAGCCAGAGGTCAGCACGATTCCTTTCTTTGGTTTCAGGTTGACGACGTCTTTGTTGTAACAGGTGTCGGCACAGTCTTGAGGAAAGGCCAGAACTCGTTTTTGCCAGTCGATCCTAGGATTATGGGTCTCCAGCCAAGGCATTCCCAATATCATCTGGAACTGAGGAGCTCCAATGAGATCGAAGGTAATGTCCTCTTGATGCCCGTCCTGCAACAGAAGCTTGACTTTCTTGGTGTATTGTGTCACCAGGCCGGATGATAGCTGAGAACCATCCCCTGCAGTGACATTTTCCGATTTCTGCTTTTGTTGGAGAGGAAGGCCTATTCGGATAGCCAGATCTTGGTCAATGTAGTTTCCCACCGCTCCACTGTCAATGTAAGCCTTCAAGGTATGTATCTTTGACGGTTGCTAGTGATTGACCAAAAGTACAGAAGGACTAGATGTAAGGTCTGCACGGATTCCTTTTTCTCGCTCGACACGTGGACCCATACGCTTGCCGGGCATTGGAGTTTCCCCGAGTCCTTTACTTTTCTTCTTCATTGTTTTTGTCAGTTGCTCCAACTATTTTCTTGGGTGGTTTTACCAGGCATTCACGGAGGAAGTGACCTGCTTTACCACAATATAAGCAGAGATGTTGCTGTCTTCTTTTCTCCCTTTCCGCCTTGGTAAGAGGACTCCATAACCCACCAATTTGCATTGGTTCTGACTGTTCGTGTGGTTTGATATGGTTCTCACAGGGTTGCACATAAACTGACCTTCCCTCTGTTCAGGCTCGATCCATTTTTCTATTCTGCAACCTATGATCGACTGTACTGTCAGGTCCTTGTAGTGCGCACACCCCTCAAGTGGGTTCAGAACTTCAGCCAACACATCTTTAAGTTCTCCACGTAACCCTCCATAAAAGAGCGTTGGCCAGTTGTTTTGGGCTATGAGACGATTGAAGGTTACAATGTAGGATAATAGATCTTGATTCCCCTGTCTGAGCGACAATAATTTGTTGTCCAGAGCTTGTCCTTGAGTATGTCGGGCAAACAATTTCTCCATCTCGTGCTAGAAATCCCCAAAATTCCGAAGCAAAGGATCATCTTGAGTTACCAATGGTATTGACCAGTCCGCCGCGTTGCCTCCTAGGTATGAGAGTACGAATGCAACTTTGGCTTGATCATTAGGAAACACTCCTGGTCTGCATAAGAAATTAAGACGACATTGGTTCATGAATATGGCAAACTTGTTTGAATCGCCGTTGAAGTGTTCGGGCGGGGCTAGAGGCACTGCCCCTGGAAGAACCAACTGAACCGGTGTTGATTGCGGTGGCGTGGAAGAGGGGGCTATCCCAGGCAAGGGGACCTGTCCTGCTTGTGCCTGTAGCATCTGTCTTGCCACGTCATCAGTTCTTTCTCGAGTCACAATAAGATCCCTCCTTAATACACTGGTTTCCTGCCTTGAATCATGTACTTCAGCCCGTAATTCCCCTAGTAATTGGGCCAATAGATCTGTCTCTGATGTTTCCATAATGCCCAGGCAGAGATTTGTGGAGGCTTTGCGTTCTGTTACGCTCACCTGGTCTCTGCAGAGGCATTGGGGCACAGTTGCAGCCCTCCCAGGAGTTAGATCACCCCGGTCATGTCTCTCCCCCTGCTGATAAGCTGTGGACGGCAACAATTGGTGGCACTGTTCCTGCGTGGATATGAGAAAACATGAGTGCGCTGGTCGGTGACTGTTGTACCACTCTAACCCTTCAACCCAAGGTGTGATTTCTGTGGGCATGTATCAGCCCATAAGGCTCACCTGTTAATTATTGATGATGAGCTCTCCATCCTGCTACTTCGGCCAGGGGCGCTTGTTGATGGGATCTAGTTCTTTCATTGATCCCTGGTAAGTTATAGTCCAGTCCAGCTGCGACTATGCTTTTCCTTGGTTGATGGTAAGTGTCTCTCAATATCTCTTGTCTTTTCCTCTTTCTGTTTTCTGCTTTGGTATTATTGCTCCCAATAGTGTTGTTAATTCCTGAATAATGTTTTCTCTTCTGTTTTCTTCCCAATAGGTGGAAATGCGGCCCAAAAGCAGCTGTGGAGGCGCAGAGCGCGGCCGGGAGGAAGGGGGATGAAACCGCAATGTCCGACAACAGGTGAGTGATGGTTTAAGGAAAAGCACAAGGTTCGGTGGTAGCGTGACCTTAAACTTAATTGGCCTCATTCCGAGATTGGAGTTAGCCAGGGCACTATTTGCGCCATGGCTGCCTCCAATACCGGGTCCGGCACCAGTCTTGTTCAATGGGGACTTACCGGTGCATTCCGACCCTGGAGGGACTGGTAAGTCCCCATTGAACAAAGCATTCCCCATTCCCATTTGAGGCCCCATAGGGCTCAATGGGAATGGGGAAGTAGCTAATAACGGCACCGCGATCAGCGGTACCGTTATTAGCGCCCTGGTCCCTTAGCGGGACCCATTAAGGATGGGTGGTCAGACCATACGTTCTTTGAGGCTCCCACTAAGGGACCTCGGAATTGGGTGCTAAGGGATTACTGGCACCAGTCTCCTTACCGGTGCCTGGTATCCCTTACCGCCCAACTTGTAATGACCCCCAAGGCCTTTTAAGTGCCTAACCTTGCCTTTTGTTTTTTACTTGCAGGTGCTGCGGTCGCAGGTCGAGCGCATCGTACTGCGGTGTCAAGGTGAAGGTTTCAACGTCCTGGAAGATTTGAAGATGAGCTGCGGTGCCAAGGTGAAGATTTCAAAGTTCCAGAAGGTTTGAAGGTGAGCTGCGGTGCCAAGATGAAGATGTCAGCGTTCCGGAAGATTTGAAGATGCGCACCGGTGAGAGCAGGTTCCTCAGATGGTAAGTATGGAGACAGGTAACAGGATTTCCAAAGGTAAGTTTAACCCCAGGAAGCGGTGAGCGGTACGCTGCATGGAAGTGCAGAATAACGCGAAGCGTCTGCCTCTGGGATTGGAGCAGCTTATATAGCTATGATCATGAGCACTCCCACTAGGCCTGGCTTGCCTACCACACCCTGCCACTCCCATATAGTCAGCACGTGCAAGGAAACCCAATAGCAGCAGCCCCACCCAAGAGTAGTTCCCTCTGTTAAATACACTTGGCACCCAAAATGAGGTGCCATGTTCATAATAAAAGTATTTTTGAGCCAAATACATGTTCCTGCTAATTGTCTTTCATGAGCCTGGTGCCAAAGGCGCCAGGACTGTGTCCATCCGGGCCCCCTGTGTAAGTGGCCCTGCAATGTTTGTGTCCTTGGCCCGATGGCCATGACATTACCGCTTGTCCTGGTGGCCATCAGATCTACACCTTCTTCTGCAACAAAGATATCTCCATTTGAGCTGATGACTGGACGAAGGATGGTGCTACCTCAGCATCTGCTCTATAGAACACAGAAGCAGACACTGATCAATGTCTCCACAACTCATGAGTATGTTGAGAATCTAAGAAAACACCTTCAACATGCTTTTGCGTACACTCAGCGGAATCGAGAAAGATCTGCAGAGGAGATGAAGACTCAGTATGATCCAAAAACAACCAAAAAGGAATACCAATTAGGAGACAGGGTCTACTTGTACAATTTCCAAATTTTTGCCTAGCTGGCGAGGACCTTTTGAAATTGTAGATAAAATCTCACCTGTCGCCTACAGAATCTGCATCCCCAAAGGCGAATTGGCAGAAGAGAAATGGGTCCATATTAATCAGCTAAAGAGTTGTCACACTAGGCACGCTTTGAAACAAATTGAGGAGCCCACAGAGAATCAAATAGAGGAGACATCTGAAACATGAGAATAAGAAAAAGAAGAACCAGCAGGGAACAGATAGAGTTTTGGTATAATTATGTAAAAGGGAGTAGTTTTCTTCATTATCAGTTGTTATCATTGAATGCCTGTGTATTCCACTGCTGTCAACCCGATTGGTGGGCAGCCAGTGGGAAATGGTAGTAACCAGTTTGTGTTCTCTTTCATAGGTTTGTACTGGTTGCACCATCACTACCAAGGAGTACCTCCTCTGGAACCTGGAAAGAAGAAACCCAAGGAAATCTGGCGTTGTCACTCAACACCATGAAGGAAGATCTAAGAGAAACCTGGGGGTGTCGTTCCACGTTCCGGTCAGGGGCGGTGAGAGGGGCGTGATGCACCACTCTCGGATGTAAGAAGGACTCATACCTGACCGATCCTGCTTTCTCACATGCAGAAATCCCACTTGCCTGATTCTCCCTCGATTTAGAAGCTCAGGAGAAGTCGGGGGGAATGTGTGGGAAATATTGACCCACTCAACAGCATTTCCCACATCACCAAGCTGCATTTGCGCAAGAAACTGCAACCTGGCTGTGCTGGCTACTGTGTGCACCAGGACCTCCAAACTGTGTTTTTGCAACAAACAAAACGATGGCTGCACCGTCCTGCCAATTACACTTCAGGCAGGATGGAACAAGGGGACACACTGAAGGAGCGTGCCAGTGTGTTCTGAAACAGAAATCGAATGAAGTGAAAAGGCAGCACTGCTTTGCTGAAACCCAAAATTCCCCTTCAAAATGAAACGTTTTACCCTTTAAAAATAAATGCTGCTAAAATGCTAATTCCATATGTTCATTCTGAAACCACTGTGATTAAAAAAGGCCCTGTCATGCCAAGGATATTTCACTGTGCTTTACCAAAACCAGGCATAATTTCTGAGTGACAGGCCCAGTCAAACCAACTCTGAGAGAAATCAATAAGCAACTCCACTTTCACTTTCACGGGAACACACGTTAATTTCTTTCCAAAAGTATCCAGACTCAGCAGTTCAAAGAGACTTTAACTCTCTGAGCCAGGTCAGTGTCAATGTATCTATGCTTCAGATAAAACTCCTGCATTCAAAGAAATTACTGTAGCTGCAAAGACAGTGTGGGAATATGATGGAGCTGCTAAACCGAATTTAAAGAAAGAAATGCTAGCCATTTTCAACACGTGTAAAAAGGGGCTTTGAAGACTGAAGGAAAAAAATGGCCTGTTTAAAAATAAACTGTTGAATGAAATCCAGCTTAATTAGCAATGTACAGGGGCTTTGTTGCTGGTGAAAAGACATACATGGGATATTTTCTTTCACAAGATTGTTTAATTCTGGACCCAAAATAAGAAAATAAAGACTTTAAAACACAAGGGCTGAATTTTCAAGCTCTCTAAAAAAAACATGTATTCCAGTTGTCAGCCCTGAAACTTCCCCCCTGAGGAAGGTAACCACACCATAAACTCTCAGCAGAGACTAACAACCCACTGATAATTACAGGGTGGGAAAGAATCCAATCTACAGAAACCCACTGACAATGGGACTCCCAGGGCAAGGAAGTTGGAAGTGTGAAAGGGCAATAAAACCTCCAATCAAGATGTGAAACCCTGCCTTGCTTGAAGGAAATGACAGTTGGTTACAGTTGAAGGAAGAACAAATAATGATCTAGTGACAATTGACTGCCTTTTGGTTCCAAAGACTGTTTCATAAATAAACTTTAAAGACTTTTATCTAAACAGCAAGACTTTGTAAAAATGAAGAATTTTCGCAGTGTAAAAGTGAATTTTTGGGCTTTCTTTTAAGACTTAGTAGAATTCACTGACACCTTGGGGACAGGAATGGGAGAATATGGTGGATTACAAGAAAAGCATCCATGTTGCAAATGTGAATTTTTGCACATACATCCCTGATGATCATCCACATCCATGTATAAAGTTATAGAATTCTGCGTAATATAAATCCCATTGAAAAGTGTGAAAAACTGGTAGAAGGGTGAAACAAAGTCTCATGGACTAGAGGAATGTGTTGCACACAAAATGTAATCTGTGTATATAATTTGCTAAGAGATTGCAATTGTATAAATGTATGTTTTTGGCAAAATCGGATTTTGGCTAAAATAACTGTGGGAGGATTTTGGACATTGTCAATCTCACACCATAAATCTGACATCATTTTTCTGAAATCCAACCAACTGAGAGCTAGGCGGAGACAATCACCCTTGTCCAATCTTTTCATCAGAGGTGGGTTTAATTAAGCCTGCCCCGGTCATAAACTGTGATGATGTCATTAGGCATGATAAATAAGAGTCCCTGACAGACACACACAGACTCTTCCTGATTTTCCTGTGCCGGTGTCCTGTTCCTGTTTCATCTATCCAGACTCCAGATCCCAACTACAAGGCCCAAGCATTGCTGACCCTACTCCAGGGCCCACTGCAAAACTCAAGCAGTGCTAATCCTGCTCCAGCAAGGCCTAAATTCTGAAAACCCGCTAAAATCCCCAAATAACCCAGGGGAAGGCTGTGGTGTTTTTGGAAGCATCCTGATCCCAACAACTGCATCCAGAGTGTACTCCGGAGACCCCTGGCCGGTCCATAGAGCCGAGGTTTGCCCCGGAGTACTTTAAGACAAGATAGCTGCACCCTTGAGATGGATGGGGGTGCAGATTTATTACTCCAACACCAATCAATAAGGCCAACTCAATGGTTTGGCAAAGGGACCCCGTTTAATGAGAAGTACAAAAAACAGGGAGTCGTGGAAATCAGCAGTGATGTGATCGTCCTTCTCGTTTCAACTCCGATGAACTTCATAATAATCATAGCATTTATACTGAAAACTCATCATAATTGATATATGACACTCAAAAGCTAAAATGCAATTATATTGGTTAGGAAAAGGTAACTTTAATATAGGTACTATATCTGTATATGGTAACCGAGTGAGGGGATTGGGTAAACACTGTCAGGTGTTTTTGAAGCCCTTCCTTCAAAAATGACTACTGTAGACGTCACTAAAAGTACAACGTCCCATTGGTTCTACGAACTATAGGACCCTAGATTATTTGGTCCATTGTGATTGGGTTGGCACCAACCCTGTTCATACATTTCCACTTTGCTTAGCAGCATGCAGAATGGTCAACCAGGTGCAGTGTGCCCCTTAGTTACCCGGTCTTCCTCCAATTAAGGTTACAATCAATCATCACTTAAGCAACTATGTGTCAATTATTTTACTGTGGTTGGTATTGAAACTGCATCTTCTGTCTGGAAAAGTTCTGATATGTCTTCCTGGGCGGATACCAAGCGTAGGTGTGAGCCGTGCTTTTCCTTGCACGGCTGGTCACATGCTTCCCACACTGTGAATTTGTCTAGTTTCTCTCAATTTGTGTATTTGATTCTTATTCAGACACCTGGCTACGCCTCCTTATCTCGACCTTTCAGAGACAGGATATTCTGTTCTTAAGTTTCAATTATATGTTGCTACTGTTCGTTCCTTCTATTGGTATGACCTTGGCTCTCCTGGCACGAGTTGCATCTGCCGAGTTTCGATTCAGCCGTCTCTTCTCGTTTGGCTAGAATATGAATGTTTGCTCGTGCGGCCTTTAGTAACCTGGGTTGATTCTGCTTTTCATGCAAAGTGGAATCGCACTTATAATACTGTGCTTCATTTTGAGGTAGATTATGTAAATTGGCGCTTGCCACACTATTCTTCTACTTAGCATAGCAAGCCACATTGTTTTCTTAGCTTTCTTGCAGTACAAGCATATGTATAGGTGTTAGCTGGTTGAATATCTTCATCCTGTTTACAGCTTAAGCTTCTTTGTATTTCAACATCGTTCTCCCCTTCTAGGTTCATGATATCCTTATTTATGGCATTTCGTTTCTGTGTGTCATTCTCAGGTCATCATTTCTTCTATTTGTGCTTTAGTCCAGGTCCTCGTGACATCACCATTCGTCTTCCATTAAGAGCTTTTGGTTTTTTTCCTGGGACTGTACTTAGGCAATCTTCATTTTGTTGCATTTGCTGGTAAGGTTTCCTTAATGGATACTTTAATGTCCATGGTTTTCTTGGTATTGGTACTTCAATAGGTGTTGCTCTCTTAATAGGTACTGGGCAGAGCCCTACTGCGGCTCTCTGCTGATTTATTTGCTCATCATACGTCACAAATCTTGGTGTGAATGTTCCTGGTACTTCAAAATGGGCGACTGGAGTGCAGGCTTTATTTGGGACCTCCTCTACACTCCCCCCCTGGGCGATTCATCGACCACTTTCACCTCCATCTTTGGATTCATCTTACTCAGTTCTTCTGTATTTATCTTCACCCCATCGTCTGGGTTCATGCCTTCTTCATCTTCTGGGTCTATACAAGATGGTTTGAAGAAGTGTCTCTTTGGTGTCCATATGTTTATTACTCCTTTCAGGCTTCCTGCTGTCCTTACATGTTCGTCTTTATTCCATGTCATTAATTGACATTGTCCATTTGGGCTACAGTAAACCCATCTTCCCACATAATTTCTGTGTTTCCTGGGATAGAGAAACTTTGTTCCTTCTGGTGTGTGAATACTGGTCTTTACAAAGTCTCTTATTTCTTCATCAGTCAGGTCTTTGGGCTTCCATCCTGGCTTGACATCAATCATGATATTCATCCCTATGGCTTTTTTCACAGTTTTCTGCCACTGAGAGATTATTATCTTGATGACACAAAATCCTAGCAATATCATCACTAACAGGGCTCCCAAGAGCTTGAATGCATCTGCCATCCATTGTGGAACCCATGAGAACAGTGATCCAAACCAGCTGTCATCATCAACTTTGTCAGTTTCATTGATCATCTGGTTCTGCAGGTTTGTTAGCATACCAATGGCTTCAGTTAAGGTTCCATTCTCCTCATCGTGAGAAGGTACGAATGTGCAACATGATTCTCCAATTTTTGCAGAAACTCCTCAATCCATGGCTATTATCATGTCAATGGCATATCTGTTCTGGTGAGTCATCAGTCGGATGGTTCTTAACTCTTCCTTGATCGCATTGAATCCTTTTATGGTCGTGTTTATGGTCTGCAGAAACTCCCATCTGGTTATCTGCAACCATTTAGTATTTACTCCAACTTGGATTCTCGGCATGAAAATTGTTGTGAGCACTGAGGAGGTGAGGCTAAACAGCCTGTATTCATATGCAATGGCATGAAATTATTCTTCTGATTTAACAGAGAAGTAATTATCTCTCTTCATTCCGGTTATCAGTTCCACAGATCTCTTCTTCCTCAGGTGAGTATCTGCTTTCGGGAAACTGTCAATATTCAGGTCACTTTTTGGGATCACCAATGCTGGAACGTGGACATTTACTATTGTGCATATACCTCCCCAGTTCTTCGGTAGTCTGATGTATGCTTTGGATCCACAAGCCCAATAATGATCCATAATTACTGCAGTCCCATAAACCATTCCTGGAGCATCAAAAACTTGTCCACAGTTCTTATTCTCTCCCATTTTTCTTGTGCCATTAATCCTGAAACAGAACTTTGGGCTCTCCAGTGGCACTATCTGTAAGGGTCCTCCTCTGTCTTTGACCCATGTCAGTAGTTTTGCAAGTTTTGGCCATAATGGCTTGCAGCCATTCTGCACAATGTCAACAGTTTCTTTGTAGAGTCCAGTGATTACCCAGACTCTGCAAATCACCACTCCTTTCTCCCATCCATCTGGTGAAAGCACTGTTCCCCAAATCTGCATTTGGGCTCTGTTCTTCCACTTTCAAACTTCCTCTGGAGTTTTCCCTTGGACATTTGGTCTCGGGTTCACTTCCCATCTTATTTCTGACCCTTTCACTCCAGGCTTCTCGTACCTGATCACATGGTTCTTATTATGAGCTCTGTTCCTTGTCTTAATGTCTTGAACATAATCGTCTTCATCGGGATAGGCTGTTTCAGTTGCCCATATTAAGGACGCGTCGCTCCCCATGAACTGGTCTCTGGTTTTGCACATAGCTACATGTGAAAGACAGTGTGCTGTCTGGACATCAATTTCTACAGCTACGAAGATCTTGGACTTCCCCATGCTGTATGGTAGGAGTGCACAAACAAAGCATTCCCCTTCTGAACTGCGTCTTCCAACTTCCTTCATGTGCTGGTACCAAATGTTGTTTCCCAGATGTGCTGTGCTGTCCAGGTAGTCGTTTAGTTAATTGTCATCTCCATGCATGCTTCTCTTGATTCTTAGGGCCTCATTACACGGAAGGCGGTGAGCCATGGCGCTATTAGCGCCATGGCTCATGCCGGTAAAATACCGGCACCGCCTTGGCGGAAAGGGGATTTACCGCCCCATTCCAAGGTTGGAGGGGCGGTAAATCCCCCTTCCGCCATTGCCCTTCCCCATTCCCATTTCTGCCCCATAGGGCTCTATGGGAATGGGAAGGCGCTAATTACGGCACCGCAATTTTGCGGTGCCGTAATTAGCTCCGAGGTCCCTTAGCGGGTTGGTTTTTAACGCCTGCAAAAAGCAGGCGTTAAAGCACCAACCCGCTAAGGGACCTCGTAGCAAGGCGGTAATGGTTAACGGTCACCATTACCATTAACGGTGGCCGTTAACCATTACCGCCTTCCGTGTAATGAGGCCCTTAGTGTTTTCCTGAAGATCGCTATAACTACATACCTGAATGCATCTGTGTTAGGCAGAATTATATGCAGTACCCTTTGGGAACACCACATACAATTAAGACTACAAATAACAGTACAAATTCACCTTTGGTACAAGCCTGTACTACACAGTTAAAGTGGTAGCGATGGCTGAGCAGCCAGATTTATCTCAAGAGTAAGTGAGCATTATCAAATAGTTACACAAAGGACAGAAATTACTATGATTCAGGCAAACACTGACTCAAGGTTTTCAAGTAAAAGAATATACATTTATTTCACTCTTCAGTTGTATAACATTACACTATTATAAGCAGTTAAAAATCATACTCTTAATACACCACACCACTCCCAATAAATTCCAGACAAGTTAAGCTCACAAAATGAAGTAGGAGCTAAATGGCACTCCAGCAATTTGAAAGGGAGGGAAAAACAAAGTTAATAGAAATTGAACCACACCAACAGGTAAGTACTCAGGGCAATTGAGCAAGAGGAACTACAGTGATAGAATCAGGTAGAAAAGACTTAGCGCCAAAGTCAATGGGTCAAAAGAATTTTGCTCAAGATCACACAGTTCAGGGTAGTTTGCGGTAAAGTTCGTGCCACGGATTCCGGACGAGGTTGGTTGGCAGAAAAGTTAGTTAGTTAGTTCAAAGAGAAGAGAAGGACAAGCTCTCGGCTTGGAGAAAGATTTCAAACAATTTCAACACGGCTGAACGAAACGAACAACCAGATTTGCACAGTACCTTAAAATGGAGAGGAAGCTGAGGCAGACGTTCCTGGTAGCTCCTGCAGGCTCACGGTTCCTGAAGCGACTGTCACACTGACAAGAAGTAGGAAGACTGGAGGGTCCTGCACTACCCAGGGAAGAAACCAGCAGCAGAGCAAATCAACGAATAAAAGGTGTGCTTCTTAAAACCCAAGCAGGGTCTGACCTTCCTGGCTATCTGACCCACTGTAGCTCTGTACAGCAGATGCGACCAGAGGAGGGGTCCTGGCTTGAAGTTTGGGCAAACTGGTTGGTCACACCAGCTCAAGAGAAGAAGGTTCCTGGAGGATCTTCTCTGTCGTTGGATTCTGAAGATTCGGACCTGCAGCAGGGCTTCACTGGGTGGTTCAGTCGTTGCAGGGGTCCTCTTCCATCAGCTCCTTGTTGGTTCTTTTGTTCCAAGGCGACTCTGCCTTTCCAGTCCCATCGACCTGTTTTTTATGCAGTTTTCCCCCATTCATACAGCCTGGCTGTCAATCACAAAGCAGGGTGGCTGTCCAGGCAAGGACAGTCACCCAGCCAATCAAACAGAAGTGTGACTTGGGTTACCAAGGGAACCCATGGCAAGGGTCCTAAGACCCCTCCCTCACATCCCGCCTACCCAGACTTTCAGGATCCTTAAGGAGAGCTTCTGTGCAGAAGCCGAGAAAAGACGACGAACAAAGGGACCAAACCTGGTTTGGCGCGCAGAGTAAAACACGAGAAAGACTTTAACAAAAAAGAAATTGCGACTAAGCCCAGCCGGAGCCGAAATAAAATATATTTGGTCAAGCGGGTTTATGTCGAGGCTAATATAATAGTCTAAAATAATACCATGGTAATATAAGATAACCGCGGTATGAAAAATAGGGTAGTTACCACTGCCACCAGCCAAGTCTTGGTGTAAAGGGAGTGAAACAGTGCTCAAGAGAAACAGACAAAAAGGGATAGGAATTAACCCTTTCCAATACTCCATGTAAGATGGAGTGTAATGGGTCTGTGGTTTAAAGAGACTACATAAAGTTAATGGCAACTTTACATGTTTTTGGGAGACAGTAGTCAGTCCCAGAAAAATGGAGTCAGTAGGAAGTCTAAAAGACAACCCTTTGTCACTGCACTGAAGGTGCTGTGTAACACACATAAAAACGGTGCTCATGGAGTAGGTGAGGCTCCAGAGCCCAAGATCACACAAATGGTAGAAACACACATAGCAAAACACATGTAAGAGTGGGGAAAAGGCTCACAGTCTTACCAGGTGAAAAAAAAACTAGAAATCCAGCAAAGCTGCTGAGGGCCTCATTAGGTAAGGGAAATCAGCCATTTATGAGAATTCTCCCTAACACTCGCCCCTCCCAGACTAAGGGACAGGAGGATTTAATCCACTCCTGGATGAATCTCTACCTCTAGTCGGTTAAAAACATCCTAGAGAGACCATCAGCATTTTGGTGGTGACATCCTGCTCTGTGCTCAATGGTGAAATCATACCCTTGCAGGCAGATTGACCATCTTAGAAGTTTTAGGTTCTCCCCTTTCATTTGCATTATCCATCCCAAGGGTTGGTGGTCTGTCTGAATCACAAAGGTAGATCCATACAAGTATGGTCTAAACCTCTTCAGAGCCCACACAATGGCAAAACATTCACGCTCTATGGTTGCCCACCTTGTTTCTGGTTCCTTCAGTTTCCAACTGATGAAGCAAATGGGATGCTCCCTACCTTTCTCATCCAGTTGACTAAGGACTGCACCTATACATATATTGGGGGCATCTGTCTGCACAATGAAGGGGTGGTGGTAATCAGGAGCTCTTAGGACTGGAGCTTGACAAAGGGCTTTCTTCAGGTTTTCAAAGGCTTGAGTGCACTCCCCAATCCATCTAACCTTTTTAGGGAATTTTGGAGAACAGATCACATTCAAGGGAGAAGCTATGGACCCATAGTTCTCTATGAAATTCCTGTAGTACCCAGTGAGAACTACGAAAGCTCTCACTTGGGTTTGAATAGTAGGGGTGGCCCAGTTTTGCACAGCTTGTACTTTGCTGGGCAATGGCCTTATCTCACTGGCTCCTACCTCATGACCAAGGTAGACCACTTTGCTCTGACCAATTTGACATTTGCTTGCCTTTATGGTCAGATGGGCCTGCTCAAGAGCCTGCAAAACATACCCCAGGTGGTCAATATGTTCTTTCCATGTAGGCCTGAACACAGCAATGTCATCCAAGTCTGCCATGCAGAATTTCTCCATCACATTCAGAACTTGATTAACCATCCTTTGAAATGTAGCAGGTGCATTATTTAGTCCAAAAGGCATAACCTTAAACTGGTAGAGGCCTGCTGGGGTGGAGAATGCAGTTTTCTCCTTGGCATGGTCTGTCAGTGCTATTTGCAAATAGCCTGAGGTTAGATCAAATGTACTGAGGTACTTGGCTGAACCAAGTCTATCCACCAGTTCATCTGTCCTTGGCAAAGGATGGGCATCAGTCTTAGTGACTGCATTTAGAGCTCTATAGTCCACACAGAATATCAACACCTTGGATCCTGCCTTTGCTACTAGAACAACTGGACTAGACCATGGACTTGTATAGGGCTCTATAACCCTGAGATCAAGCATCTTGTTGACCTCTCCTTTGATGTGGGATCTCACATGTTCTGACATTCTGTAACCTCTGCTTTTTACAGGTAGACAGTCACCAGTGAGAATATCATGCTGGCCCCAAGGGGTCAAGCCTGGTGATAGTGAAAACAGGGAAGCAAAATGATTTAACTGAACTTTGCATGCCTCCTGTTGTTCAGAAGTCAGCTGAGAAGAGAGATTAACTCCTTCTATTTTTTCATCTAAAGGTTAGCATCTGAGGAGGTCAGGTAGAGGTTCACTCTCCTCTTGCTCTTGAGCTAATGCTAGAAGCAAAGCTCCTAATTCTGGTCTCGAGACATAAGCCTTTAAAGGGTTGGTGTGAAAGATTCTGAGAGCTTCCTTAGGTCTGCCTAAATCCACCAAATATTTCACCTCTCCAAGTTTTCCCACAACCTTGAAGGGAACTATCCATTTGTCCTGCAAGGCCCTCTGCCTTGTTGGCACCATAACTAGTACAAGCTGGTCTTGAGTAAACTCAACCATGCTGGCCTTCTGGTCATGCCAATGTTTGACCAGAGCCTGACCTGCTTTCAAGTTATCACTTGCTTCTGCCATCATGTGTGACATTCTCGCCGGAGACCTATCACATAGTCAGTCACTCTGACTGGCTTGGGGGAAGGAGCACTCTCCAACCCCTCCTTAATCAGGGCCAATGGACCTCTGACTGGATGGCCATAGAGAAGTTCAAAGGGACTGTAACCTACTCCCTCCTGAGGGACTTCTCTATATGCAAAGAGAAGGCATGGCAGTAGAAGGTCCCACTTTCTTTTAAGGGGTTCTTCTAAAGCTCCTATCATGCTCTTCATAGTACGATTAAGCCTCTCTACCAATCCATTTGTCTGTGGATGGTAGGCTGTAGAGAAGGTGTAAGTTACACCACAGTTTTTCGACATGGCCTGCATGTAGTGGGACATAAAATTGGATCCTCTGTCGGAGATCACTTCCTTAGGAAACCCTACTCTGGTAGAAATACCAAGTAGAGCCTTAGCCATAGCCTGAGCCGTAACAGTTCTCATAGGTATGGCTTCTGGGTATCTTGTAGCATGGTCTACTACAAACAGGATAAACCTGCTCCCTGAAGATGTGGGAGGGTCAAGGGGACCGACAATGTCAATGCCCACCCTCTCAAAAGGAACTCCCACCACTGGGAGAGGCACCAGGGGTGCCACATTCTTGGCTCCACTCTTGCCAGAGGTTTGGCAAGTGTGACAGCTCCTACAGAATTTGTCAACTTCTGAACCCATCTTAGGCCAGTAGAAGTAGAGAGAGAGCCTTTCCTTGGTCTTCTTGAAACTCAGTTGACCAGCCAAAGGTATCATGGACTAACTGTAGGAACTGGAGTCTGTTGGCAAGGGGCACTACAATTCTTGTGCAGTCTCCAGGGATAAACTCAGTCGGTTCACTGTAGAAGAGGCCTTCTTCCCAGCTCAACCTGTGCTTCCCAACTTCTTGCCCATTGAGTTGGTTAGCAGCCTGTTGTCGAAGACCTTCAAGAGTAGGACACTCTGTCCTTTGCTGAAGTCTGCCCTGTGGGGTCCACCTTCTGCCAGTAAAGACTGCAGCTCAGGATGGTCAACAGGGTCAAGAACTCCAACTAAGACAGTGTCTTCCTCCAGATCTGATTCTTCAGATACTGGCTCAACCACACAAAGTTGCACCTCACATTCTGCCTCAGCAGGTGTAGGAGTCACAGGTGTGACTTTGGACAATCTTGGGGATGTCCTTGTTGGTAGCACAGGGGTGCTGTCTGATTTTGTCCTGGAGGTCTTGGATTTCCCCTTTGCCTCTGTTTTCTTAGAAATAGCAGTCAGCAACTACTGTGGAGTGGGAGTGATAGTTTCTTATATCAACTCCTCTGGAGAGCCTCTCAAGGTTCTCTCCCTTGCAGACCTAGTGAGCTCCTGTTTCCTCTTACTGGGAGGCCTGGGGGTGCTTGACACAACTCCATGAGTTTTCATGTCATTACCCAACAGGACTCTCCCAGGCACTTCACTCTGCACACTAACATGTATTTTGACAGTCATATCATTACACTGGATGAGAGCTGGTAACTGGGGAAGCATTTGCACAGGGCCTCCAGGTAACTTGGTGAGGCATGTGGGTGCCTTAGCAACATCCTCCACCTTGAAAAATGATTCATCCACCACAGTTATGCTGGCGCCAGTGTCTCTGATGGCAGGGGTTTCCTGACCATTCACGAGAACACTATCTTCATAATACTCTTAAGTATTATCTGGGATGGAATTACAGACATCGAAATTCTGTTGTTCCCACAAGCCCAGGGACACTAAAGAAACACTAGCTGAGACTCTCATAGGTTCATCGGCCAATAGGTGAATGTTTCCACTTGCCATAAGTACTTCTTCCTCTGGGGAGAAGGCTAAGGAGACAGTGTGGACCCCTGAAGGTTTACCCTTGCATCTGGGATCCCCTTTCACGTGGTCAGTTGACCCACAAACATAACATTTCCCAAATGTTTTGAGGAATAGGGGTTTGTTCTGACCTCCATCTGGTTTGGTTCCAGATGGTGTACTGGCCTGATTTGGTTTCCCTTGTGGTTTACCCTTATGTTGTTGTTTGTGGCCCTCTTTTGGATTGGAGGTATTAGAATTATCTTTGTTATCTTTCTTTGGCTGTTTCCCCTCATCCTTTTTCTGCGCAGCCCCAGAATCCTTCTTGTTGGCAACCCACAAGTCAGCAGCCTTAGCCAGCTTCTTTGGATCTATCTCCTTAGAATCAGCCAAGTGCTGTCTGAGCTCAGGAGAGCAGACATCAAAAATAGACTCCAACATAACAGGATTTCTCATTCCTTCATAAGTGTTTACTCTGTAACCCTTAATCCAACCATCTAGGTTTTTCAAACACACACATACCCACGTAGCCCAAGGGGTACCATCATGCTTTTTGATGGTCCTAAACCTCTTAAGTTACTGGGAAGGGGTCTTCCCAAATCTAGCAATTAAAGCTAGCTTTACACACTCATAATCCATTCTATCCACCACCCTCAACTCCATTACAACATCCATTGCAACAGTGGGTAGTCTAGAGAAGAGCCAGGACAGCAATTGATTCCCTGTAAGACCTTGAACACCATGGTTATATTCAAACATTGCCAACCAATCCACAATATGAAGCTTAACCTCATACATACCCACAATTTCTTTAGGCATACAGGGTCTCTTAGGACTGGAAGACCTAGAATACTCTGGGAGAGAAGCATTTTCAAGAGACAATCTTTTCATTTCTAGTTCATGATTGAACTCCATTTCTCTGAGCTTAAGTTCTTGGTGTTTGTGCTCAGTTTGAGCATTTAAACGTTTGAATTCCAGTTCAAGCCTCATTTATTTTCTCTAGAGCAATGAATTCAGGACTGAGTGTAGGACCTGTTGGGGTCCCAGTGGACAAGGGTTGAGGTTGCTGAACAGGCAAGGGGGCAGTGAGGACTACATTAAGAGACACATCTACCTCTTCCAACTCATCATTAACAGACATATTATCATCCTCAATACCTTCCACATTTGCTAGAGAGTCAGGTATTTCAGACCCACTGCCCAGACTTTGGTTCTTTAACAACTGTTCAATTAATTTAGTCTTTTTGCCTTTGGCATAGAAGTTCCTTTCTTTACGCATGTTTCTTAAATAATCAGCAGTGCAACTCAGGAGGGTCTCCTGACTGTGGCTTACCATATCAGACATGATTGATTTTGCTTTTAGTGATGTTAGCCTCGTGTTTAGTTGGTTAGTTGATCTAAGGTAATAGCAGCACTATACTATGATCCTCACTGCTGTACACCAGTGTTAGGCAGAATTATATGCAGTACCCTTTGGGAACACCACACACAATTAAGACTACAAGTGACAGTACAAATTCACCTTTGGTACAAGCCTGTACTACACAGTTAAAGTGGTAGCAATGGCTGAGCAGCCAGACTTATCTCAAGAGTAAGTGAGCAGTATCAAATAATTACGCAAAGGAAAGCAATTACTATGATTCAGGCAAACACTGACTCAAGGTTTTCAAGTAAAAGAATATACATTTATTTCACTCTTCAGTTGTATAACATTACACTATTATAATCAGTTAAAAATCACACTCTTAATACACCACACCGCTCCCAATAAGTTCCAGACAATTTAAGCTCACAAAATGAAGTGGGAGCAAAATGGCACTCCAGCAATTTGAAAGGGAGGGAAAAACAAAGTTAATAGAAATTGAACCACACCAACAGGTAAGTACTCAGGGCAATTGAGCAAGAGGAACTACAGTGATAGAATCAGGTAGAAAAGGTTTTTGCTCAAGATTACACAGTTCAGGGTAGTTTGCAGTAAAGTTCGTGCCACGGATCCCTGACGAGGTTGGTTAGCAGAAAAGTTAGTTCAAAGAGAAGAGAAGGACAAGCCCTCGGTTTGGAAAGAGATTTCAAACACTTTCACCACGGCTGAACGAAACCAACAACCGGATTTTCACAGTACCTTAAAATGAAGAGGAAGCTGTAGCTGAGACGGACGTCCCTGGTAGTTCCTGCAGGCTCACGGTTCCTGAAGCGACTGTTGGACTTACAAGAAGTAGGAAGACTGGAGGGTCCTGCACTACCCAGGGAAGAAACCAGCAGCAGAGCAAAGCAACAAATAAAAGGTGCGTTCATTAAAACCCAAGCAGGGTCCGACCTTCCTGGCCATCCTGCCCACTGTAGCTCTGTACAGCGAATTCAACCAGAGGAGGGGTCCATGCTGGAAGTTTGGGCGAACTGGTTGGTCACAACAGCTCAAGGGAAGAAGTTTCCTGGAGGATCTTCTCTGTCGTCGGATTCTGAAGATTTGGACCTGCAGCAGGGCTTCACCGGGCAGTTCAGTCGTTGTAGGGGTTCTCTTCCATCAGCTCCTCGTTGGTTCTTTTGTTCCAGTGGCGACTCTGCCTTTCCAGTCCCAGAGACCTGCTTTTTATGCAGTTTTCCCCCATTCACACAGCCTGGGTGTCAATCACACAGCAGGGTGGCTGTCCTGGCCAGGACAGTCACCCAGCCAATCAAACAGGAGTGCGACTTGGGTTACCATGGGAACCCATGGCAGGGGTCCTAAAACCCCTCCCTCACATCCTGCCTACCCAGACTTTCAGGCGCCTTAAAGAGGGCTTCTGGGCAGAAGCCTGTGAAAAGATGACGAAGAAAGGTACCAAACCTGGTTTGGCGCACAGAGTAAAACACGAGAAAGACTTTAACAAAAAGAAATGGTGACTAAACACAGCCGTAGCCGAAATAAAATATATTTGGTCAAGCGGGTTTATGTTCGAGGCTAATATAAAAGCCTAAAACAATACCATGTTTAAGTAAGATAACCGTGGTATGAAAAATAGGGTAGTTACCACTGCCACCAGCCAAGTCTTGATGAAAAGGGAGCGAAATAGTGCTCCAAGAGAAACAGACAAAAAGGGATAAGAATCAACCCTTTCCAATACTCCATGTAAGATGGGGTGTACTGGGTCTGTGGTTTAAAGAGACTACATAAAGTTAATGGCAACTTTGCAGGTTTCTGGGAGACAGTAGTCAGTCCCAGAAAAATGGAGTCAGTGGAAAGTCTAAAAGACAACCCTGTGTCACTGCACTGAAGGTGCTGTGTAACACACATAAAAATGGTGCTCATGGAGTAGGTGAGGCTCCAGAGCCCAAGATCACACAAACAGTAGAAACACACACAGCAAAACACATGTAAGAGTGGGAAAAAGGCTCACACGCTTACCAGGTGAAAAAAATAAACCCTAGAAATCCAGCAAAGATGCTGAGGGACTCATTAGGTAAGGGAAATCAGCCATTTATGAGAATTCTCCCTAACAATCTGTATGGCTCTTTCTTGCAGGAGGATTCTCAGGTATCCTGGTCCATAGTGCAGGCCTCCTCATCTGCGCCATTTGAGTGGATAAGAGTCTGGTAGCTCTTTGCTTCTCTTCATATATCTTTCCATGTCAGGCTAGAAATGTTGGTATCCATTCTGGCATTGGTCTAGTATATGGTTGTACTGTGGAACTGGTACTTGTCCTTTGTGTTGGAATATTTATGCTTGGAAATACAGTCTCTGCAGTTTTATTCTTCAGTTCCTCTTGTATTTTCCTTGCTTTGGCTAATGACAGCCATACTGCGTTTACTATTAGTTGTGCTTGCGAGATCTTCTTTGGGTTCGTGTTTGTCTCCATCAGTGTTGTCTCAGGAGTGTTTATTGTTATCCTTTCTGTTGGTTACTTCTCCAATCCTTCTTGTCTTTCAACAATGTCTGTTGTGGAGTTTCTTATAGTGTGCAGTCTTTTCTTCTTTAATGCTGTGGATTGTGGTTCTGCAGTCATTGACACTAGGCCTGTTACATGTGCATTCAGTGTTTGCGTGCGTGTGGTTGTCAAAAATATTTCTCCATTCACTCCTTGCCGACCCTGTGTCCGGCTTTTCTTTTTGTGTGTTACCACAAGTGTGTGCGTATCACTGCTAATCACATCCATTTTAAGTTAATTCACTCCACCATCAGATCGTCTAGGGACTGGAATGACTATGTAAGGTCTGGGTGCTTTTGTGGGTTTCATACGTGCATCATTAGGTGGGTGCACTGGAATTGTAAAGCTTTGTGCACCAATAACAAAATGCAGTTCTGATTGTTAATGGCAGTAAAACAATGATGAATATGATACATAGATACATTATGCCCTTGTATGTCAGGCAGCAGCATTTGCTTCCAGAGAAGCATGGACGTCTCTCCTCCTGCGGGAGGACCAGATTGCTGCTCTGGATCTCCATCTCGATCATTCGCCAAATGTCCATTTTATTGTATTCCCTTAACCAATAACGTCTTTCGAGTTCTGTGTTTAAGAGTGTCAAGTGCTCCACAAGTGCCCCCCCCCTTCTTGCGGATGATAAGTTGTCTCTTATCTCAGGATACAGTTTCTTTGCTATACTATGGGAAAAATCAAATCAACTAACACCTCAGTAAGTCTTTTACTGTGCATGTTCAAAGTAAGTAAGTTCCCAGTCGACTCCTCGGATTTGCTTCAGTCCTGAGGACATATTGTACGCTGATTAATATGAAGAGTAAGGACAGAATAATAACGAAATGTAATGAGTGAAGTTCTTGACACTGCTTCCTCGATCTGTCCTTCGGCGGAAAGCTTTTTAGAATCTCCTCAGATAGTTCTGTTGATGGTTCAAGAGCTCTATCTGTAACACGATTCCATGCAAGAGCATGCCCATCTGTGCAACATTAGCTGGATCGCTGATGAATGTGAGGACATCAACATCGATTGGTCTCCCCACTAGCTCTGGAAAGTCAGTGACTAGACGAAAAAGGACATTGTGAGCTAACCTGCTGTCTTCTAGTGACAGGGACATCCGTCCTGTCTTGCTGAGGTTCAGGATTGTATACTCTCTCTTTAGTGTAAACACTGTCTGCTCTGTCCGTTCGCGTGGAGTGCAACTAGAATTACAATTTTATTTAGGAGATTGCTTAGGTGTTCTGTATTCTCTGGATTTCGAAGAAATGTGAGTCTATCTGTTGCTCTTCCGATAAGAGTTGGACAGTCTTCGATTATGAGAAAGAACAATGTGTTGATAAGCTAATTTATTTCCGTCTGTGTTTGAGACATTTGGTTCCTTCTCACTGTACTCAGGTAGTAAGAGAAATTGTTCGGCAATAACAGTATGCAGTCTTCTTTTGTCTTTTCGTTTTCAGGATCCTGAAGAAAGTCAGTGACATTGGTGAGCCTACCTACCAATGACGGGTATGATCTTACCACTAGATCAAAATAGGTGACGACATCCTTGGCGATGTCGCTACTGCGGGACACCATAAGTGATTCCGAATAGGGTCTCTGCATGGTATGAGTCGGGATACTGTATTTGTTTCCAATGTAAGTGTCCTCGGTCAAAATTTGGCAGTTCAAAGTTCACAGGCTATGTTGTGGCTTATGCGTGCAATTCTTCTTCTTCACCCTGCAACTAGGATGCACAGAGTGTTCGTTTTTATGTCCTTATCCCCTTTTTTGCTTAGAGGAAGTGTCCAATTTAAGCCACACTTTGCAAAAGTTCTTTGTCTTTGTCTGGCTGGTCATGCGTTCTGCTTTCTCATCATGGATCTTGTCTGCACGTGCAGTGGTTCTTCCCTGTTGCTCGTCGATTCCTCTTGTTGGGGTGCAGGCAGGGGGCCTTCTCCAATGTAGGGTTTGATATAGCCGAGAAAAATCCATGCTGTCCTGCCTTGTAGTTTCAATGCGTCCAGTCCTCCACTGTGAAAGGACCGTTAAATCTTGGCTCGTCCCACAGTGTCTCCAGGGAAGATGGATGGAACACAAACTCCTTGAGCTGCATCTGTAGTAGTATCTCCTTCTGTGTTCTGTGCTGCCTTGCACCCTTTTCATCGTCGCTGCAGCTGGTCTGAAATTACAGTAAGGCAAGATGTCATGCAGTTCAGATAGTTTTGCATCTCAGACCCTAAAATTTCTCTTGTTGACTGGGCATCACATCTAGCTCTATCCCGGGGTGTCAAAGGAGTTCTCATTCTTCTTCCTGTGGCTATCTCGTGTGGCGTAAGATGATGGTCAGAACCGGGTTGGTTCCGAAGTGCATACAGTGCCAAAAGAAGACAGTGCAACCATCCCTTTCTTAGAGTTAGCTTCAACTTGGCTATCCTTTCCTTTAACAAGCCGTTGAGCTTCTCACAGATTCCATTACCTTGCAGATGATACGCCGACGAGAACTTGTCCTTTATACCAAGCAGCAAGCTAATCTGTTCGAATATTGCATTAACAAAGTGAGAGCCATTATCTGATCTCATGATCTCGCACACCCCCCACCTGGGGAACACCTTTCTCACTAAAAATTTGGCCACACAGGTAGAGTCTGTGTACATGGACCTGCCTCAATCCATCTACAGAATGGACACACCACAACAATTAAGTATCTGTACCCGTTACATACTTTAATCATGTCGATGTAATCGACATGCAAGTGCTGAAAAGGCCCATTTGGCCTTGGAATGACTCCTCTCATTACTTTTAATGTGTGCCCAGCCGTGAATTGCTGGCAGATTATACAGTTCACTATAAAGAATGCAACGTGCTCAGCTAAATTCGGAATGAACCAGTCTTCAGCGAGCGTTGCTGCTAGATTCTCTTTTGTCATGTGCGCTGGATAATGTAACTGCTCCAGCGCTATCTTTAATAGGGCTACATGCATTACTGGTTTACCAGTGCTGTCTTCTCGCCACAAGCTGTCTGAGGGGTTTAAAGAACACCCGCGACGTTTCCAAATATTCTTTTCTTCCAGTGGTGCCTCACCTTGGAGTTCCATTAGCTGTGTTTGCCCCAAATTACTGTAACTCTCAGGTGCAGTTTGTGTAACCATCATTCGCTCATTGGCATGGGTAACTTCCACGTCCATTATCATCTCACTTTTGGATGTCATACGCTTGGCTTCTGTTTCTGCTGCTTGATTTTCGTGTGATATAAAATCTGTCCCTTTCGTTTGGGCAGCGCATTTCAGGACAGCTATGCCCATTGAGAGCTGTCGTGCCTTGATCAGCCTGTCCAATAAGGCTGCGTGCTGCACTGGCGTGCCGTCTGCTCGGAGGTAGCCCCTCCTTTTCCGGCGCGCTAAACCTGCATGCACTGTCGACATCACATAGGCGGAGTCACTATACACTGTTACTTCCTGGTCTGCGTGCTTCTCAATGGAGAGTATCAATGGCAATAATTCTGCAGCCTGTGCTGAATAATGAGATGGTATTGTCATGATGCCTTCCCCCGGGGAACCAGACCAGGTCCAGCAACCCCGAAACCAGGTATCAGGTTATCTTGAGCAAGCCCAAAAACCCCTGCTAGGGGCTGTTTGGGTGCGGTCCTGGCGCCTATGGCGCCAGGCTCATATGGAGAGTCAGTCCTGGCGCGTGTCACCGTGTCTGCAAGCCTGCATCCAGTCTTCTGCCGCCCTCCTCGAGTCTGCAGCTCCTGCCTCGAGTCTGCAGCTCCTAGAAAAAAGGAGAAACAGAAGGAGAAGAGGTTAGAATAAGAGCAAAACCTTCGATCCTTACCTGAATTCCGGAGCCACTGCGCCTTCAAGCTGGAGGAAAGAAGCATTGTACGTGCGCAGCCTCGTCTGCTGCAGCGCCGCGCTGAGCTCCCCGGCCTTTGCAGCATCCTCACGATCCACCGCATCCTTCTGCATGTTCCCGCCGCACTCTGGCACCTAAGGGGAACACAAGAACAGCAAAGGTGAGCCAAGGGAATAAACAGAGGCAATAGTAACTACCCCCATAGACTTACCTGATTACCGCCGGGGGTACTATTCCTCTTCACGGGTTGGCGCAGTCTCCATTGCATCCTCGCCGTACCCCGGCCCCTAAGGGGAACAAAAGGACAACAAGGTGAGACGAAGGGACAAACAAGGGGAACTCTTCTCACCACAATAGACTTACCTAATTTTACCGCCGGAGGCATTATTCCCCGAACGTCATATTTTCTCTCCACACCTGAATAAGGGAGCAAGCCACAGGTTACATTCTGGCCTTATTTTATTGAACTGTGTAGTATAAGCCAAATCCTTACCTGAACTTCGTCAGCTACCACGAGGAACTCTTCGCTGGGGTCAAGCTGCAAACTGCAAGGAATCGGACAAGAGTGAAAGTCAGACATGTGAACTCTTACGAACTATTTACTTTTCTGAGTCAATATTGTTCTGGAACTCACCAATTCCTTCGAGCCAGTGAAGCAACTGGTTATCAATGCGCCCCTGCGCTCAATGCAGGATGGAGAGCTCATCTTTTCAAACCATCAGATGAGACTATAAGAGGGGACATCAAAGGTGATCTGTGGGGAGAACAGCGGGGGTGGGGGGATTTATGCTCAACCCCACGGGTGGTTAATTCCCTTTCTCCATTTACAGAAGAATATTCCTACGGGCCAAGCAAACAAAGCCAGGTGGGCCAGTCCAGTCCGTCATCTCGGCCCTACGCGTCACACTGGTGGAGACCGCAGCTGTGTGGGAGCCAGGTGAGCGTAACAGAATTTGCGCACTAATAAGTACTCGAAATTCTCCATTTGCTGTGTGTTTCACCACAGCACCGCCAGTATATCTTTGTCCGTCACTTTGTTCGATTCTTGAAGACCCGTCAATGAAGACAATCTCTCCTCCTGACAAGGCATTTTCTTTCACCCTGGGGATTTGATCATAGAATTCTTCATAATTTGCACAGTCATGTGTTGGCTCTCCTTCAGTGACTGGCTCTGCTATAAACGTAGCTGGGTTCACTATTTTACATCTGACTACCTTAATCGATGGATTTGATATGATGACTTCATAAGCAGAAGCTCTCTGAGATGTCAATGTGCCCTTTGGTTTCTCTAAAATGGCAAATAGTGATTGCTCGACGTACAACGCCATGGAGCATCCCATCACAATGGTTGTAGCCTTCTCTATGGCGGACGCTGCAGCAGCTAAACTTGGTTCGCAAGGGAAATGACCTCTCATTATTTTACTGGGTCCAAATTTCCACTATAGTATGCCAGGGGTTTGTACCCCAACGTGGTTCTTTGTATGAGTACTGCTGTCATAACGCTGCCATTCGTGTGTGAAAACAGGTAAAATTCCTCTGCATAATTGGGGATCCCTAGCACTGGTGCTGTGCAAATAGCTCTTTTGAGTTCAGCAAATCCTTTCTCCTTGGTCTCAGACCATTCAATCTATTCTTTCGTCACTTGGGCATTCTTTAGAGCCTGAAGTAAAGGCTTAGTGTAAGAGCTATAGTCAAAGACCCATGCCCTAACGCAGTTGCATAGGCCTAGAAAGCTCTGCATTTGTTCTATCGTGTGTGGCTTAGCCGTGTTCAGTATGGCTTCAGCCCTTTCTGGGGTCACTCTCTTTCCCTCATGTGAGATCAGCTGGCCTATGTACAGCACTTCCTGTTGACAATATTGTAACTTTTCCTTGTCAACCTTGTATCCTTTCTCAGCCAGTATAGTCAATAGCTGAACAGAATCGTGTCTGCATTGTTCTTCTCTTGTGCTGCAAATTAGGATGTCATCCACATATTGCAGGATGACACTTTTTAGTGCAATATTGCTCAAGTCCATCTGCAGGACTCTGTTAAAAATAGATGGAGACTCACAGTACCCCTGAGGTAGTCTCGTGCTTTTCAGACGCATCTGTCTGAATGTGAATGACATCAGATCTTGTGAGTCACAATGCAACGGGAATGAGAAAAATGCATTTTTCAAGTCAATCACCGTGAACTATTTTGCCCAAACGGGTATATTACATTGAATTTTAGAAGGGTTAGGGACTAGAGGGAACTTGGTCTCAACAATATAATTTATTGGCCTTAGATCTTGAAATAGCCTTCAAGATCCTCCATTTGAATTTTTGATCGGATAAACTGCACTATTGCATGACGACTCTGACGTCACTAAAATGCCCTGTTCCATCATTGCAGAAATTGTCTTAAAAATCCCCTCATCTGCCTCTCTGGACATGGGATATTGTCGGGCTTTTGGTAGAATTGCTCCTGGTTTCAATTTAATCTTCACTTCTCCAACCCCCTTCAAGAGGCCTACGTCATAGGGTCCTGTAGTCCATACTGAGACAGATACCTGGGCCATGTTGTCATCAAAGTATTCAGGGCGGTTTCGTGCCAACATCATTCTCTGAGGTACTTCTCTTTTGATCATTTTTACCCAAAAGGTGAGACTCACTTCCACCATTGGGTAACGCTCACCTGATTCCCGTAGAGGCGCCGGTCTTGACTGGGCGTATACCGTATCTTCAAAGGTGATGTGTAACACACGGCTGGCTCTTTGGGCTGGACCTCTGTGCACTGTATGTCTGACTCGAAGGGTAAGATGTCTGCAGATAGAAAATATGGGATTAATGAACTGGGTTATTGAATGTCTCTCTCTTCTTCCCTTTCTCTTCTCCTGTAGAACCCCAAAGGTTAACGCTCTCACCTTAGGTAAGTGAACGCCGTGCTCTCCATCTGCCTCGGGGCAGGGTGCTGTAACCAGTTTCTTCACTGGATAAGGGGAGCAGGCCTCTTGACTTCCGAGGACTGCTGTCCGTCGTTTACTGCACGAACGGTAAGTTTCGAGTAATTCTAATGTCTTTAAAAGTCTTTAGTAATGATGTCTCTTGTTTTGCAGGGTTCCGGCGATGGCGGATGACGGGCTGAAGTGAGTTGAAGATGGAGCCCGTGTGATGAATAGAAGCGCCTGGAAGCACGTAAGTAAGCGCTTGTTGCCTGCTTCACGATGCGCTCTAACTGTCTTTTTATTTTGCAGGTACAAGTTCGGAGCGGCTGCAGGGTGCCGGAATACCCACTGGGTTAGATGTGGAAAGGAGTAATGGCACGTGAGTATTAAAGTTCCCCAATGTCTTTAAACGCACCTTGTTTTGTCTTTCAGATGCGGGATGCAGCGCCGAAGGCCTCCGGAGCGTGCGAAGAGTTGGTAAGCTTTTGTCTTTCAGATGCCGGAATGCAGTGCGAAGACCTCCGGAGCGCACGAAGAGTAGGTAAGCCTTTGTCTTTCAGATGCCGGAATGCGGCGCGAGGCGTTGGTGACAGCCGATGGACCAGGTAAGTGAAGCGCTGTCACTGAAGACCATAATGCTAACCTGTTCTTTCTTGTCTTTATAGGTGTTGCTGAAGACTGGATTCAGGATGGTAAGCCTTTTTCCTTAGGCCCAGGATCAGATGCAGAAGACACGATGAGCGTTCTGCTGCAGAGGATGCAGAATAACGCAAAGCAAGATTCATCCATCGGGTGTGGTTTAAATAGCCTCCTGTAGTGCTTAGGTGTCTCCTTCCACAGCCACGCCTAGGTAAGAAAAGAGTTCCTGCTTTCCAGAAGAGTTCCAGTGTTCTGAACCTAGGGAGTGGCTCCTGCCCCACCCAACAGGAAAAGTAGTTCCAAACAGAAGAGGATCAGAGGCTCAACTGGCAGGCAAGTAAGCAGCATGGTCTGCTGCAGGTAAGTCCACCCAAGCATTATGAGCCCGGCGCTTCCAGCGCTGGGACTGGGCATATTTATGAGCCTGGTGCCACTGGCGCCAGGACTGGGTCCAAAAGGTCCCAATTGGGACTGGTTGGCACTCGGAACCTGGGTTATGGATCTGCTTCCAAGGGAGTTGGGAAAACCCTGACCTTTTGGAAGCAGAGATCATGACAGTACCCCCCCTCAAGGCCCCTCCCAAACCGGGCTTCTCCGGGGGTTTTGGCTTGTCAGGAAATGTTCGGTGAAATCTTTTGATTAGGCGAGGAGCGTGGACATATTCAGCAGGTTCCCAGGATCTCTCTTGGGGGCCGTAGCCTTTGCAGTCAATTAGGTAAAATAGTTTAGATTTGGAGATCTTGGAGTCCAGAATGCTTTTGACTTCAAACTCGAGTTCTCCATCAACTAGGATGGGTTTTGGAGATTTAGTTAGTCGGGTTTGAGGTTGCACGGGTTTTAATAGAGAGACGTGGAAGACCGGATGTATCTTCATGTGCGGGGGCAAGTCCAACTTGACCGCTACTGGGTTTACTATGGTAGTGATGGAATAGGGACCAAGGTATCTTGGGTTGAATGTGCGTGGCCCTTTTAGAGGTAGATATTTGGTGGATAACCAGATTTGATCCACTACTTGATATTGAGGGGCTTCCTTCCGATGTTGATCTGCTCCTTTCTTGTATTGTTCTTTAGCCCTTTGAAGGTGAGAAACAGCTTCCTCAAAGGCTTGGGTGATTGTAGAATGCAGGTAGTCTACTGCTGGTGTTTCAAGATCTTGGAGGGGATCCAACTCCGAGGTTCGAGGGTGACTGCCGTATAAAAGAAAAAACGGGGTTTGCCCAGTTCCCGAATGGACAGAGTTATTGTAGGCATATTCGGCTATCCAAAGGATGTCTTTCCAAGTTTTTTCAGTTTGTTGCAGCATGCAGCGTAAATACTGTTCCAGAGTATGATTGGTCCTCTCGGTTTGTCCGTCGGTCTGAGGGTGGTGACTGGTCGATAGTCTCACATCAATTTGAGCCGACCGACAGCAACTTCGCCAAAAATGAGAAATAAATTGACTACCTCGATCCGAAATTAGAACCGAAGGAAAACCATGCAGTCGGACGATGTTTTCGAGAAATTCTCGGGCCAGAGTTGCTGCTGTTGGCAAGCCTTTGAGCGGAATGAAATGCGCCATCTTGGAGAATAAGTCCACGATTACTAGAATCGTATTGTATCCGGAGCATGGAGGTAGATCGGTGATGAAGTCCATAGAAAGCGTATGCCAAGGGCGAGGTGGGATGTCAATAGGGCGTAAGAGGCCTATGGTCTTTCCTTTTGACTCTTGTTTTGGGCGCATACTCCACAGGACATTATAAAGTCTCTGATATCTTTTTTCCAAGACGGCCACCAGAAGTAGCGCTTGATCTTTTCTGAGGTCTTGGCCATACCGGGATGTCCTTCCATTAAAGAATCGTGATAACAAGAGATTACTTTTCTGTGCTGGGCAGGTATAATCGTTCTTGGAAATACAATAAGTTGTCCTTTACTGCAAAGTCCTTTCCATGCAGATGCCAATTCTGTATGTCTGCTGGAGTTACAAGTAGCCTGGCTTGATCCTTAACTTCCTCTATGGATTGTGTGGCGATTACACCCAGAATTCTTTGTTCGGGAATGATTGGTACAGGTTTAGGGTTGATCAAGTGTTCTTCCACTCCCATCCGAGAAAGGGCATCAGCTTTACTATTTTTTGTACCAGGTCGATAGGTAATTATGAAGTCAAACTCGGCAAAGAATAATGCCCAACGGAGTTGTCTAGAGGATTGGGCTTTTGCGGTTTTCAAATATTGCAGGTTTCGGTGATCCGTAATCACAGTAACGGTGTGTCGGGCCCCCAGCAGATAATGCCGCCAAGCCTTAAAGGCAGACTTGATAGCCAGAAGTTCCTTGTCAGTAATCGTGTAATTGATTTCAGGAGGCGAGAATTTGCGGGACCAAAATGCCACGGGATGCAACTGATTGGTTACCGGGTCCTTTTGTGATAGAACTGCCCCCATGGCAAGACTTGAAGCATCAGTTTCCACGATGTAGGGGAGTTCGGGGCGAGGGTGTTTTAAGATTGGTGCAGAGATAAATTTAGTCTTCAAATCCTGGAAAGCTTGTTCCGCCTCGGTAGACCATTCAAAACGTTTGTTTTTCTTTAACAAGGCAGTGATGGGCTGGACTATTCGAGAAAATTCGGGGATAAACCTGCGGTAAAAGTTAGCGAAGCCTAACATGCTTTGCACACCTTTTACGGAGGATGGTGATGGCCATTTGAGAACTGCATCGACCTTATTTGAATCCATACGCACTCCACTAGGTGATAATATGAATCCCAAGAATTCAACTTCAGTCACGTTGAAAACACATTTTTCCAACTTAGCGAAAAGTTTGTGTTGACGCAATCTTTCGAGGACCATTTTCACGTGTTTCCGATGTTCAGATTCCGATGAAGAATAAACGAGGATGTCGTCAATGTAAACAACAACACACACATCTATGAGCTCTCTGAGGACATCGTTCATAAAATATTGAAAGGCGGCCGGGGCATTGCAAAGTCCGAAGGGCATGACCTGATATTCAAATAGCCCATATTTGGTGCGGAAGGCCGTCTTCCATTCATCGCCCTCTTTTACTCGTACCAAGTGGTAGGCTCCTCTAAGATCCAGCTTTGTATATATGCATGCTTTTCTGACTTGGTCCAGGAGTTCAGGGATCAAAGGTAACGGATATCTATTCTTGACGGTGATCTGGTTCAGGGAGCGATAATCTATACAAGTTCTAAGGTCTCCTTCCTTTTTTGGAACGAAGAACAAAGCTGAAGAAGCAGGGGACTTGGAAGGACGAATAAACCCATTTTCCAGGTATTGATCCAGGTATTGTCGAAGGTGAAGGTTCTCAGGCTCGGTGAGGGCATAAATTCTACTACAAGGAGGAGTAGATCCAGGTATCAGGTCTATCTGGCAGTCATAAGACCTATGAGGAGGTAGAGAGTTAGCCTGATCCTTCCGGAAAACATCTTGGTATTCTAGGTATTCGGGAGGTAACTGGGGAGTCTCTGAAGAAATTGCTGCCAGTGCAACACCAGGTGGAGGGTGACAAGTAGAGACACATTCTGGAAACTGGACCGTTCTTGCTCGCCAATTGATCAGAGGATTGTGTTTCTCTAACCAAGGTATTCCTAGAATAATCTGAAACTGAGGAGCCTTGATCACATCGAACACGATCTTCTCATGGTGTCCATCTTGACTTACTAGCGTCACTTCTTGAGTGGTATGCGTTACTGGTCCGGAGGCTATCTCCGTTCCATCCACCGTAGTAATGACGTCCTTTACAGCCTTGGGACAAAGAGTTAGATTCATCCTCAAAACCATTTCATGATCCACATAATTGCCGATGGCACCGCTGTCGACGTAAGCTTCAATTGCATGTAATCGATCCGGATTATCAGGGCTAATGAGGACCATAGGTATCACGAAATGCGAGGTCACGGAACTGGTTTTCACGCTCGGCAAGAGGACCTCTATTCTTGTCGGGCGAGGTCGTTTCCCTGCTCAGAGTTTGTAACTTTGGTAACTGCAGCTCCTACTGCCTTCTTGGCAGGTTTCACCGGACAGTCTCGAAGAAAGTGCCCTGAGTTTCCGCAATAGAGGCATAATTGCAACTGTTTTCTCCTTTCCCGCTCCTTTTGTGTTAGAGGACCTTTCAGGCCCCCTATTTGCATGGGTTCCCCGGAGTCTACTCCTTTGGAAGGAGTTGGCGGTTTGGAAAATACTCGAGCATCAAACTTGGAACTATCGGCCTTCCTGTTCTGCAGTCTGTGATCTATTTGAACGACTAAGTCTATATAGTCCGAACAATCTTGTGGGGGATTCACTACTTGGGCTAACACATCTTTGAGCTCTCCACGTAGACCTCTATAAAACAGCGTAATCCTTTTGTCCTCAGGCCATTGAGTTTCCACTATCAGTCTGTTGAAAGACGCAATATAAGCCAAAAGGTCTTGATTACCTTGTCGCAACGAAAGAAGCTCATTGTCCAAGGCCTGCCCCTGTGAATGTCTTGCGAACAGTTTTTCCATACTGAGCTGAAAAGCTTGAAAATCATGGAGGACCGGATCATCTTGATTTACTAGAGGGATCGACCAATCTGCCGCATTGCCACTAAGGTACGAAAGCACGAAAGCTACTTTAGCTTGATCAGTTGGAAAGGCTGCTGGCCGGCATAAGAAATGCAACCGGCACTGATTGATAAATACTGCAAACCTCTTTGGGTCACCAGAAAATCGTTCGGGCGGAGCCAGAGGTACATTCCCAGGTAGGTTGATCTGCACTGGATTCATAGAGGATGTAGAAGGAAGATTTCCCCCAGATGCGGGTAACGGGGTCTGTCCGGATTGTGACTGTAGCAATTGTCTAGCGAGATCATCTGTTCGCTCCTTGGAAATAATCAGTTCCCTTCTTAGAGCGTTCGTTTCCTGACGGGCTGCATGCACTTCTGCCCTTAGTTCCCCAAGTAACTGGGCTAGCTGGTCGGTATCCGAGGTTTCCATAGCGCCTGGACGGGAGTTTTGCGGTAGGCTTTGCGTTCTGTAACGCTCACCTGATTCCCGTAGAGGCGCCGGTCTTGACTGGGCGTATACCGTATCTTCAAAGGTGATGTGTAACACACGGCTGGCTCTTTGGGCTGGACCTCTGTGCACTGTATGTCTGACTCGAAGGGTAAGATGTCTGCAGATAGAAAATATGGGATTAATGAACTGGGTTATTGAATGTCTCTCTCTTCTTCCCTTTCTCTTCTCCTGTAGAACCCCAAAGGTTAACGCTCTCACCTTAGGTAAGTGAACGCTGTGCTCTCCATCTGCCTCGGGGCAGGGTGCTGTAACCAGTTTCTTCACTGGATAAGGGGAGCAGGCCTCTTGACTTCCGAGGACTGCAGTCCGTCGTTTACTGCACGAACGGTAAGTTTCGAGTAATTCTAATGTCTTTAAAAGTCTTTAGTAATGATGTCTCTTGTTTTGCAGGGTTCCGGCGATGGCGGATGACGGGCTGAAGTGAGTTGAAGATGGAGCCCGTGTGATGAATAGAAGCGCCTGGAAGCACGTAAGTAAGCGCTTGTTGCCTGCTTCACGATGCGCTCTAACTGTCTTTTTATTTTGCAGGTACAAGTTCGGAGCGGCTGCAGGGTGCCGGAATACCCACTGGGTTAGATGTGGAAAGGAGTAATGGCACGTGAGTATTAAAGTTCCCCAATGTCTTTAAACGCACCTTGTTTTGTCTTTCAGATGCGGGATGCAGCGCCGAAGGCCTCCGGAGCGTGCGAAGAGTTGGTAAGCTTTTGTCTTTCAGATGCCGGAATGCAGTGCGAAGACCTCCGGAGCGCACGAAGAGTAGGTAAGCCTTTGTCTTTCAGATGCCGGAATGCAGCGCGAGGCGTTGGTGACAGCCGATGGACCAGGTAAGTGAAGCGCTGTCACTGAAGACCGTAATGCTAACCTGTTCTTTCTTGTCTTTATAGGTGTTGCTGAAGACTGGATTCAGGATGGTAAGCCTTTTTCCTTAGGCCCAGGATCAGATGCAGAAGACACGATGAGCGTTCTGCTGCAGAGGATGCAGAATAACGCAAAGCAAGATTCATCCATCGGGTGTGGTTTAAATAGCCTCCTGTAGTGCTTAGGTGTCTCCTTCCACAGCCACGCCTAGGTAAGAAAAGAGTTCCTGCTTTCCAGAAGAGTTCCAGTGTTCTGAACCTAGGGAGTGGCTCCTGACCCACCCAACAGGAAAAGTAGTTCCAAACAGAAGAGGATCAGAGGCTCAACTGGCAGGCAAGTAAGCAGCATGGTCTGCTGCAGGTAAGTCCACCCAAGCATTATGAGCCCGGCGCTTCCAGCGCTGGGACTGGGCATATTTATGAGCCTGGTGCCACTGGCGCCAGGACTGGGTCCAAAAGGTCCCAATTGGGACTGGTTGGCACTCGGAACCTGGGTTATGGATCTGCTTCCAAGGGAGTTGGGAAAACCCTGACCTTTTGGAAGCAGAGATCATGACACATTGTCTCTACCATATCTGCTTGTTCTTCAAACAGATCGTCAGAAATACTTGTCCCTTTTCCTCATGCATCAGTATTCTTGGCCCAATAAGAATGAATCAGGGGTTCTCATGATTCTGTCTGCAAGGCCTGGCAATCCTGCCATAACGCACGCATACCATATGCGAATATTTCTGGCTCTAATGGTATAGCCCTCATGGCTGTGTGTCCCGGGTACGCTCTGATTATTTCGCATACATTTGAATAGTGCATTCCAGGAGTTGAACATAATATGCCCTCCTCCGTGAACGAGATTGTCATGTTTAACTTTGTCATTAAATCTCTACCCAAAATGTTTACTGGGGTCTGACGTGAACATAGTAACGGCACATTAATTTCACATTCTCCTATAGAGACTGGAAGTGCATTTGTGAAGGGAGCACGACTTGTAGCTTGTGTAAAACTCTGAGTATCTATGGCCTCTCCGGACAAGGAAAACTTGCCTTCACGTATGCACAAGCGTGCTGCACCCGGGTCAACTAGGAAGGAATATTCTTTATCCCCTATAACGACATCCACCCTAGGTTCCCAGTGAGCTGTCTTAGCCGATATATAAATTTGGCCTACTGCCTGCTGGCGGATTTTCCCCATTCCTATTGTTACTTCCCATTCCAGGGTTCTTGGTCTGCCGTGTGCTCATCGTCTGCGATAGTTGCAACAGTGCCTGCTGCGATTGTCCTTGTGGAAAATTCCCCATGCTTTGTGGTTGCACGCCTTGTTGCGCTCCTGGCGCTTGTTGTTGCACCGTGTGATTCTGTGCACCACCCTGCTGTAAAACTGCAGGTGGATTCACTATGCCTACTCCTGTCCCTTGGCCATTCTGCATCATGCCTTGGTTTCTGCACGTGCGAGCTAAGTGCCCTGTCATTCCACACAACCAACATACTGGCAGTGATCGGATCATTTGCCGTTTGACATATCTTGATTACCATTTTGCATATTTTGAAAACCTCCTTGATTATTTTGGAAACCTCCCTGATTACTCTGCCATTCTCTTCCCCTAAATCCTCTTCCCCTGGGGTAAAATCCTGTATTGCCCTGATTATTCTGCTGTGGAGCAGTCACCGTCTGCATGCTTGATTCAGCTGCGCTAGTTATTATGGCTCCCACAAGAGCATATTTTGACAATTTCTTCTGCACCAATTTTGCTTCTTAACCCTTTTGAGTAGCTTCCTTTTTGCGATTCTTTTCTTGCAGTAGAAATTGGTATTTGGGCTCTAGAGTTGGAAATGACCTTGCTAAGCTCTGTTATTCATGGTTCATCTGAGTGGTGGTCATAGGTCACAAGATCACAGGTTCCTGTTTGAAGTATTGCCAAAACCTTGTTTGTTCGCTAAAAAAGGGTTGGGGGGTTGGTTTCCTGGGTATCTTGCTTTTGATGCTTTAAAGAAATTATTTTCCACACTGTTTGTTGCGTTTTTGGTTTTTTATTCGTGAAATGGTTTATTTAATCTTGAGTCTTGGTACACATTGAAGTACATACAGTGCTCTTATGTGGTCAGCCAGTAGTCTGCAATAGTGTGCGATGGTCAGCTGTATTTCAGCCCAAGGCTTGTCCTCAATTCCCTCAAATTTCTTGAGCTGTTTCTGCACCGGCTCTGGCAGCCCTTGGCACAATATATGGTAGAACACAGGTATACATTTTGTCCAAGATTCATGAGTCTAGAGTACCCATGCGTCTTGAAAATTCTGTATGTAAATTAAGGAATCCTCAGACTCTTTCATTTTTCATGTCATTATAGCTCCCATGTCAGAAGTATCTGGATACAACACTCGTAGCGCTTTCCATACTGCGGCTCTACAATTGTTAAATGGAGCTCCGTCAAGTGCGGTATTAATTGGGGTTACACCAGGGTAGCCAGCTCATGCCCACACATCGTCTGCTCTCTCACCAAGTATGGTGATTTGGAGACCCTTAATGTCCCCTATAGCTAACGTGTTTCCTCCTGTCATTTTTTCTAACTAGTGTATCCACTTTACGGCTCCCGATGTCAGCATTGGAAGCTTGTTTTTAAAATGTTCTCGATCCATGTTTGGCCATGGAATATATTGTGGTCTTACTCCCCCTTTCTCGAACAACGGAAATTGGGATGCACAGCCCTCTCACTCTTCTCTCATTGGTCTCCGGTCTATTGCAGGGGTAATATTCCCACATCGCCGTCTGCCTGGCAATGTCCTGAGCCTGTCTACATAGGTCTACATAGGTCGGTGAAGACACCCCCATCTGACCATGAGATACTTCTTCATGTCGGTCAGACTGCGTGGCTGATTCTGATGCCCTCGGTGCAGACTCGCTAGTGTCTGACCATCTTATTCCTTTCTCTCTTGGGTGACATCCTCAGTGTCGTAGAGCTGAGTGCTCTCCAGGCTCTCGTCTTCCCCCTCCTCTTGTGGTGTTTGTTCTAACACCATTTCATCATATATTTGTCACGACCCCTGCCCTTGGCCTGGATTGTCAGGCCAGGTGGGCTACATCTAGTACCCCCATCAGGGCCTCCAGGGCCTTGTCATTTGCCCCCAGACTCACTTGGAGTCAGTCCTGGCGTCTTTGGCGACAGGCTCATGTGTTAAAGCAGTGATCGGGGCGCATAAGGGCATTGCGCAACAACATGGATGCTTCCACATGGCTCAGTTCCTGAACTGAACCATGTGGTCTAGCATTTTGGGTGTGGCAGACCCAGAGACACCTGGGATTCCTGCAGGCTATATAAGCCACGCCTGAACTCCGACTGTGGCAGCGTGACGTTCACCGTGGTCAGCAGCATCTTCATCTACACACCGGACCTGCTCTCCTGCAAGAATAAAGAGAAGACATCGTTAGTGTTCGCTTACCTCCTGGAGCAGCTCCTGTACTCTGCTCCAGGATCCAGAACAGTCAACATCTCGGCGTACCTCATCCCATTGAAAGCCGCTACCTGGAAAAGAAAGCAGAGAAAACAACTTTAGCGAGCGTTTATTCTGCACATTCAGAAACTCTCTCTTATCTGCATAGAGCGCAAGGTCTGGGTCCAACCTGGAGTGTAAGTAAGCGGTTCGCACATCACTACTTGCCACTCTTCGTCCTTTTGGCACGCGCATTCCAGAACAACATCGCAACCTGCAAGAAAGACAATATAAACAGGTTAGCACAAGAAAAGCATATAGCGCCGTGCTTCGCGCTTTCTTACCATCTCGTGCACAAAACTGCGCGACATCACAAGAACAACATCTACACCTAAAAATCAAAGGAAAGAGAGATAGAGACAATTACAAAACAAAGAACACACAGTCAAGACAGACTTACCTGAAGAACGGAGTCGCAGCAGGTCTGGACACCAGAGAGTCGCTCCAGTGAAGTAACTAGGCAGCGACAAGCCTAAACCCAACGCGCCCCTGCTCTGAGTGGCAGGACGGAGAGCGCGCCTCATCAAAAAGCAAGGTGAGAAAGACACCAGGTGGGGGTCGTGGGTCCGTAAGGGAGGTGAGCCCCGGGCCACAAGTGACAATCAAGCTAAAGTGTAACACCTGTGTTTCAGATCTGGTCTTCAGCCACACGAGGGTCCAAGGAAGTGGTCCAAGGGTGAAGCAGACCGGACTGGGTGACGCCCCTGTGAATACCAGGTGAGCGTTACAATATTCTATCAATCATTTCGCCGATGCTTCTGGTGTTGAAGTCATCTTCCATATTTGCCCTAGACGTGCCTGGTACTGAATCGTATGCAGGAAAGAATTCTTCGAGGTCTTTCCAATCTACTACTGAATCTGTTTTTTTAACTTCTCTCCCCAGATATTCAAGATCGCATGCTCTCTGTCTTCGCTTACGTTTTACATTGTCATCAAATTCCTTGCGTTTCCTCATCTCTTTGTCTCTTTATTCTTTTCTCACATATCCTTTGCTCTTCCTCTAACCTCTGATGCTTCTGTCTGTCTTGATCATTGGCTGCTCTTGGGTTGCAATCGAGCTGTCTTTCTTGCTCTTCGCGATATAGCTGTACTCGCCTTTGTCTGTCTTTCTGTCATGGTGCATGCTACAAAACACCTGGAGCTGGCAGGCCTTCCCCATGCACTGACACCCATCAGGGCTTCTAAAGCCCCAAAGGGTTGTCCAAGGACTTCCTGGACTCAGTCGGCTCATAATTTTCCATCTGGTAGTGCACTGCATGAGACTACATACAGCCAGTCTAAGGGGGCTGAGCCATCCGGCTTATCCTGGGTGTGGCTGTGGGACTACTTTACCTGTGATTGCAGAATGAGGCTGGAGGGACTATTTTATTGGAACTACTTACAAGGCTATTTAAACCACACCCTACCGACAGAACACGCTTTGCGTTATTCTGCACTCCTGCAGCGTAACGCTCACCGTGTTTACTTGGCTCCAGTACCTGAACTCCAGCAGCCACACCCGTTCTGGAATTTCGATCCATCGGCACCTGAGAAGAGCAGAAAAGAAGAAAGAAACAGGAATTAATACTGAGTTTCGACCTTACTTGAAGGATTCCATCCGAGCAGCCGCTCCTTCAGCTGCTCTTCAGTTCGCCGCACCTGCAGACAAGAAAGCATCTGCAAGAACAGCCGATACTCACCCAGAGACCGCTTCCCCTTGGGATTCCTCTGAAGCGGTTCCTCCGATCGCCGCTCCGGAGCCATGCTCAGCATTGTAGGATGAGTCAAATCTTCATTAAAGAACTGCTCAAGACCGCGCCTGAAAGAAAGGTTTATACAAGGTCAAAACTTGGGTAATAAAGACATTAAGCAACTATTCCAAGCATCTATTGGCATAGAGACTTACCTGCTGAGTCAAGCTATTCAATACTCCACCACAGGATCAGTGAAGGAAATTGATCCAGGGAAAGACTGTCATATAACGCCCCTGCAAGAGATCAGGATGGAGAGTCCACCATTAATCAACCCAGGGTGAGGCTGAAGCAGAGAGGGGGCATTAGGAGGTTACGGGAGGTGGGGACCAAACCCCGCCCCTCACGGCTGCTAACATCCTATTTCGACCTTGTAGGCAAAAGCTTCTGGGGAAGTGACAGGGAAGGAGAAGTCGCGTGCAAATCTCTCCATCCAGCTGTGTAACGTCAGTGCAGACATCATTCCTGCAGCATCGAGCGATGCCCCCGAGACCAGGTGAGCGTGACACTTTCTTTCTTATTCTTTCGTCTCTTAACTCCTTCCCTTTTCCCTTTCTCTGTACCTCATCTAACCTTTCCTTTTGTTTCACGTCTTCAATGCCTTTGCCATCATGTTTCAATAAAATGTGTCCTCCCATCCATTCGTTTTTTGCGAATGCTATCTCATCAGTTCTATCTTTGTTTCCCTTACATCTCATCCCTTTTCTCTCTTTGTCGAGAGATGCGCTTGTCTGGGCTTGATCCCTTCTTTCGTCATCGCATCGCCCCTTGTCCCTTGGAACTGTGGAGGCAATATCCTTATCTTTTCCTTGATTTTCGTCACTACTATGCGTAGGTGACTGTTATGCCGGGTTGCTGTACCCTGTGGCTGCTTTAAGCTCTCTCAGCGGGTATAATCCCTTGTCTTTACTTTCTTCAACTTTTGTTTCGGATGGGGCGGGTGGCGCGGTAGGCGTCTCACCCCCCTCTGTGAATACATTAAGTATCCAATCTATTGGTGGCTCCTCTCCCTTCTCTTGTTCATACATTTTCCAAAGTTCTAAAATAGCTAGGCGTTTGTCTGACTTTTTGCCCGTATACATAGCATGCAAATATGTCGTCATGTGTTGCAAGACGGCTTTAGATAAGGACCCACCCTGTGGCCATGGCATAAACATTTTGTGGGCAGTTCCCTTAACACACTCTGTACTGTATTTCTTCAGTTTGGGTGCGTGTTTCTGCAACTGTTTGCATAAGTGTGTCAATGGAGTTATGTCCTCCATGCTCAAATCTGTTCCTTTTCCTCTTATATAACACTTGTCAACACTTTCGTGTGACTTAAACAGTTCCAACAATATGAGCGAGCACCAAACACTGCAAGCTCCAATCCCGATTTTTCACAAAATGTTATACCTTCTATTTTACTAAAAAAAACATCAATTCGTATGCAATATTATCTCAGCTATTCAATTGCATAAAATTTAAATCAATTTTCTCCAAGAAAATGTTTTGATGTATGACGTCACAACAAAAAACATGTAAGACAGACGCTTGACAGACTAGATGAACACCAGCTGGTCACAGGTATCTCTGCCTCTAATCATTACCCCTTCATGGAATCTATACGTACCCCTTTCAGGACGTCTTTAACCGTTGTGGTAGTCTAATCGTTCCCCCTTTGGCTGGGACTCTGGGTACACGTTTCTTCTAGCCGATTGTATTAAAAGCATAGTAATAAGGCAAATCCTCTCACTTCTTGGGCGTCCTCCCCGGTAACCTCTCTCTTCTCGGGTGTCCTCACCGGTAACCTTTATTTACTTAATTATTCTTGAGTCATTATCCCCATATATATATACATTCTTCTCTACTTCTAACTATATTTTGTTTTCCCACCTCCCTCCTTTATCTTTTCCCTTTACTTGTTCTAAAGCATGCACTTTTGCCAAAACACTCAATCTTTTTTACTACCGTTCTCATATTTCTTCTCTGGACCCTCGGGATCACCACCTTCGCTACCGCCTTCTTTGGCTTTTCACCCACTCAGCTGCCTGTAGGAATGGAAAGGGATGTGTGGGGAACACGGGTCCCTTCAGACCCTGGTCTGCAGTTTTTCTTACACTACCACTGTCTGCAGAGAGCTTCACGGTCTACTCGGCCGAATGGCAAAGGTCTCGTGATATTGCTGACGACCTAGAGTTACTTTATGTCGACGGAAAATTGGTGTCTTATTCTAATCAATAATTGATCATTGATAAACCATCAATCACTGCTACCAAGTGTACTCCGGAGAACCCCGGACGGCCCATAGAGCTGAGGTTTGCCTCAAAGTACTTTAAGACGAGATAGCTGCACCGTTGAGATGGATGGGGGTGCAGATGTATTACTCCAACACCAATCAATAAGGACAACTCAATGGTTTGGCAAATGGAGTCCATTTAATGACAAGTACAAAAAACGGGGAGTCATGGAAATCAGCAGTGATGCGATCGTCCTTCTCGCTTCAACTCCGATGAACTTCATAAAAATCATAGCATTTATACTGAAAACTCGTCATAATTGACGTATAACACTCAAAAGTTAATAAGCAATTCTATTGGATAGGAAAAGGTAACTTTAATATAGGTACTATATCTGTATATGGTAACGGAGTGAGGGTATTGGGTAAACACTGTCAGGTGAGCGTCTAAGCCCTTCCTTCAGAAATTACTACTGTAGACGTCACTAAAAGTACGACGTCCCATTGGTTCTACTAACTATAGGACCCTAGATTATTTGGTCCATTGTGATTGGGTTGGCACCAACCCCATGCATACATTTCCACTTTGCTAAGTAGCACGCAGAATGGTCAACCAGGTGCAGGGTGCCCCCTAGTTACCCAGCCTTCCTCCAATTAAGGTTACAATCAATCATCACTTCAGCAACTATGTGTCAATTATTTTACTGTGGTTGGCCTCAAAACTGCATCTTCTGTCTGGAAAAGTTCTGATATCTCTTCCTGGGCGGATGCCAAGCGTAGGTGTGAGCCTGTGCTTCTCCTCGCTCGGCTGGTCATGTGCTTCCCACACTGTCATGCAGGGGGCGCAGAAGCTCGGCTGCCTGAACCGGCGCCTCCTCTCATCAGGCTGAATCTTTTATTAAATAACACAACAAAAACAGCAATTACCTACTTACCTTTTTTCCGTTCCTGCTTCTTGTCTCCTTAGGCCACTCCGACAGCGGTTTCACCAGGAATCGGAGCCGCCTTCAGCCGTATCTGGATCGGTCCCTCGCTGAGGCCTCCTCCTGCTCCGACGCCAATGAAGCCTCCCGAATCCTGTGCCTTCCCGCCTCTGCGTCCAGCGGGCTCAGGTGTGCCTTCACCCACGGCCCTCCTCACTCAGTTGCGAGGGCAGCTGTTCAGGAACGTGCCATCAGCCCACCCGCCTCGGCTGCCTGTGACCTCTGCCGGTGCCTCCATACTGCTCTTGGTGCCGCCGCCTGTAGCACTCCCCACTCGGGAACGGGAGCGGCTCCACAGGATCGCGGCTGCCTGAGCTAACCAGCGCAAGTGTTCCGGGTGTGCTCTCTCCCGCCTCTGTCACTCAGCCCTCCTCACTCAGGTGCAGGCGCGGCTACTCAAGACAACAGCATCAGCCCACCCGCCTTGGCCGAGTCCTTCCGCTGGTGCCTCCTCACTGCTCCTGGCACCTGCACTGCCCAGGATCCACCTTGGCTGCCTCCAATCTCCCGACGGGCCGCCATTCTGTTCTTGGTGCCACCCCCCACCTGGCCCTCACGACATCAGCCGCACTGCACAGGATCCACCTTGACTGCCTGCAATCCTCTGACGGCCCTCCATACTGTTCTTGGTGCCAACCCCCCTACCCCCCGGCCCTCACGACATCAGCCGGCCTGCCTCACCTACCTGGGATCTACAGCTGTCTACGCTGATCCTGGCGCCTCTGGGCCTGCTCAAGCTCAGGTACACCTACCCAGCATCGTCGCATCCACCTGCCCACCGGAACCACCTGGGCCCTTCCATCGGTGCCTCCATCCATGAATTGGTGCCTGTTTATTATTAGGTGCGGCCACCAAGACCCACCTTTTCTGCCAACCAGCCTTTGACTGCCTGTGGTCTCCCTCTGGGCGGCCTGCCGGGACGGGTGGCTACTGTATGTGTCTATTCCTGGCCCTGGTCATCCACCTGCAATCGCTGGTCCTGAGACTTCCATCTGTAGCAGCAGGTGCTTGCTGTCCGGTGCGTCCACCCCGGCCCTGCACCCCTCTCCGTCTCTCCTGTTGGGGACTGCACGCCTGAGCCAGAACCTCCAACAGTAGCGACGTCCTACCAGCAGTGTCTTCGGCCCACCTCTACCACCCTGAATTGCCATCTTATCCTTGGGAGACCCTGCTTCATCACCCCGGGCAGGACGCGTCTGCTGTAGGCTCCCATCTGACTGTGGCTTGAGCCTCCTCATTCTACACTTGGACTCGGCCTCTACCACCCTGAACTGCCATCTTGTCCTTGGGAGAACCTGCTTCATCACCCCGTGCAGGACGTGTCTGCTGTAGGCTCCCACCTGACTACGGCTGGAGCCTCCTCATTTTACACTTGGACTGACCTCGCATCCTCCTTTGTCCACTGTCTTCAGCCTCTCCACTCTGGACCCCACATCTATTTCCCTCCCTACCTGGTGTGTTTGCCCTGAACTCCCTTTCTCCCAGCGGCTGGAGCCACTACATTCTGCCCTCCACTCTCTCTATAGTCTCCTGACTACTTCAGACACCCGTTTATCCTCCAGCCCTAGTACGTGAAATCTACTGGCCCTCCTCCTCATTGGCACTCACCTGCCACATACCTTACAGTCCCTCCTACCTGACCCCCTCCCCCTTCAACTCAGACCCAGCAAGTGTCGCACTTGCCTACCCTTACTACTTACCCCCTACTGCCAATTCTCCTCCCCATCCTCATCTAAGTCCCCAGCCCAATCCCACTTAGTTTCACACTTGCCTGCCTCCTACTGCTCAGCCCCTGCTGCTAATCCTCTTCCCCTTCCTCCCTGCGTGTCCATAGAGCGTTGGCTCTACTTGAAACTTCTACACTGATCTCTGTTCTCCGTCACCAGTCGCATCAGCAGCAAGCCTCATAACTCCACGTATCTCCAGATACTCTGTTATGCGATCTACCAAGCCTCTTTTTCACCACCCTCTCTTCCCCTCCCCTCCCCTCTCCCACTCTCCCTAAGTTCTCCTTTCCCTCCTACTCTCCTTTTCCCTCCTCATACCCAGTCCCCTCTTCTGTCCCCTCTGACACTCCTCCCATCACTATCCCACCCTCTCTCACCGTCCTAATCTTATTACCCCCCCCCCACCGCCTATCACTCCAGACAAATGAACCTGGCGCTCTGGAACGCCAGATCCATCTGCAACAAGACTGCAGCAGTCCTTGACATTTTCTTTCATCTCAACCTTCATTTCCTATGTTTAACTGAAACCTGCATCCCCCCTCATAACACTTCTGTTCCCGCTTCCCTAACCACCTTCTCATCCTCCTTCTCTCATATCTCTCGCACATCTGGCCGTGGCAGAGGCATACCACCCAAAATACCTCTCTTCCACCTCCTCACCATCTCTTCCTTCTTCACCTGCCTTTGAATTCCTTTACAAATCTTTCTCCTCTCCTCACCCTATTTCCTTTCTAATCATATATCGTCCCCCTGGCCCTCTTTCTTCCTTCTATGAAGATCTTGACCACCTTCTCTCGCTTATCTCTCCCTCCTCCTCTCCTCTAACTGTGCTTGGCGATTTTAATCTTCACCTCCCTTCTCCCCCTCAACCCTCTATCCTCGACTCCTACCTCCTTTCCCCCCTACCTTCTTCCCCCACTCATTCCTCGGGTTCCACCCTAGACCTCATTTCTTACCCTTCTTCCCCAGTCTCCACTGTTCCTATCTATCTCACTGACCATGCCTTACTCTCCTTCTCCCTTTGTCCCCTCCCACACTCCTCCCCTACTAGCCCCTCTCCTCCAATCTTCTCACGGCGTAACTTTCGCAACTTTGATCCTTCCCTCTTTATTGACACTTGCTCTTCTTTTCTCCCCTCTCTCCAAGACTTCTCTTTGTTGGCAGCGAACGATGCTCTATCCTCTCTTTACTCCTCTATTTCCTCCTACCTTGATCATCTTTACTCCCTTTCTCTCTTCCGCCCATCCCGGAAACCCTCTCAACCTTGGCTCACTCCTTAACTCCTCTCTATGAGGCGCCTTCTCCGACGTCTAGAGAGACTGTGGCTCAAAACCCCCTCGCTTTCCAACCAAACCTCCTACTTCTCTTACCACGCTCTCTTCGACTCTTGTCTTGCCTCGGCTAAACGCTCCTACTACTCAATCCTTTTCCACTCTCAAGCCTCCCACCCTCGCCGTATCTTCCAAACTCTCTCTCGACTCCTCTCCCCTCCCACTCCTGATCCCTCCTCCTCCTTTACACTTTCTCCCTCCGACTTCGCTAACTTCTTCTCCTCCAAGATCCTTACCCTTCGACAAAAAATCAACTGCTACTTGGATTCTCCCTCTCTCCCACCCTCTCCTCCATCATCCTGCATGTCCTACTTCTCACCTATTTCCCCTTCTGGAGTCTTTACCCTCCTCTCCAAAGCACACCCCACATCCGCCCCAACAGACCCTCTCCCATCTCTTCTTATCCCTAAGATCTATCCTCTTCTTATCCCCTACCTTACCTCCTTCTTCAACATTTGTCTTTCCTCTGCTACCTTTCCCTCTGCTTTCAAACATGTCACCATCATCCCTATTCTGAAGAAACCTTCTGCTGATCCCCTTCTCACGTCTAACTTCCGACCCATCTCTCTTCTTCCATTCCTCTCCAAGCTTCTTGAGCGTCTCGCCTACTCTCAGCTCTCATCCTTTGTCACCAATCTCTTTCTCCTACCCCCCCCCCAATCTGGCTTCCGTCCTTAACACTCCCATGAAACTGCTCTCACCTATATCCTTAACACCCCCCACCTGCCCTATTTCACTACTCTCCCTATTCCCCTCAGTTAACTGCTCTTCTTGCTGTTTTGTTGATTGATTCATATTGTTATTTGCTTCTACTGTTACTGTTTATATTTATGTACTAAGTTGTTCAATTGTACAGCGCTTTGGTGTAAAGCACTTTATAAACCAATAAATACAAATACAAATACAAATACATATGCTGTGAATTTGTCTAGTTTCTCTCAATTTGCGTATTTGATTCTTATTCAGCTTGCCACCTGCCTACGCCTCCTTATCTCGACCTTTCAGAGACAGGATATTCTGTTCTTAAGTTTCAATTATATGTAGCTACTGTTCGTTCCTTCTATTGGTATGACCTTGGCTCCCCTGGCACGAGTTGCATCTGCTGAGTTTCGATTCAGCCGTCTCTTCTCGTTTTGCTAGAATATGAATCTCTGCTCGTGCGGCCTTTAGTAACCTGGGTTGATTCTGCTTTTCGTGCAAAGTGGAATCCCACTTATAATACTGTGCTTTGTTTTGAGGTAGATTATGTATAATGGCGCTTGCCGCACTATTCTTCTACTTAGCATAGCAAGACGCTTGTTGTCTCCGCTTTCTTGCGGTTCCAAGCATATGTACAGGTGTTAGCTTGTTGAATATCTTCATCCTGTTTACAGCTTAAGCTTCTTTGTATTTCAACATCGTTCTCCCCTTCTAGGTTCATGATATCCTTATTCATGGCATTTTGTCTCTGTGTGTCATTCTCAGGTCATCATTTCTTCTATTTGTACGTTAGTCCGGGTCCTTGTGACGTCACCATTTGTCTTCCATTAAGACCTTTTTGGTTTCTTCTGGGACTGTACTTAGGCAATCTTCATTTCGTCTCATTTGCTGGTAAGGTTTCCTTAATGGATACTTTACTGGCCATGGTTTTCTTGGTATCGGTACTTCTATAGGTGTTGCTCTCTTAATAGGTACTGGGCAGAGCCCTACTGCGGCTCTCTGCTGATTTATTTTTCTCATCATACGTCAAATATCTTGGTGTGAACGATCCTGGTACTTCAAAATGGGCGACTGGAGTACAGGCTTTATTTGGGACCTCCTCTACAAGAGGTACCTGTGCCATCCAGATTACCTGTAGTATCCAGTTACCGGAATCGCCAGTCCAGAAGTTCTACCCGGTAACCAGAACTGCCCAGCTGTTTGTCAGGCGCCCTACCGTGTAGTGACCAGAACCATTGACTGTCCAAAATTCAAAAAAATGAAAAAGTGGACCGTCCATCTGAAACCACAGCCTTTCTTGTCTTTGTCCTCATCCCACTCTCTAAGTCACCCTATCCTTATCCTGATCCCTTGTTCAAACTGTCACAATCATTCTTGCAATCCTGCCCTTGATTCCTAGTGTTAGCGCCACGTTTCTCTTCATTTCTGTTTTACATAGATCCTAATTCATCAGCGATATTGTGTTTAAATAAAGAAATGTTCCTTTAAGAAAAGGGGTAGACTGCGTGAAGGGTTACAACTGCAGCGTAACTTTTGAGATTCACGGATGGTGTTCCTCTTTTCTTAGCCATTAAATCTAGCTTAAGTGAGATTTGCCTTTCAATTTTAAAGCCGATTCCTCTTTTCACTGTATCTTGCATATCTCGCTCAATTTACCAGCTAGAGACCTAATTTCACTTCCATAGTGTACCTGTGGTCTATAGCTATTCTCCAACAAAAGACCCATTTTTATTAAAAATCGTTTGGGTAATTTCAGGCGGGAATTGCAAAGTTTGCAAAGTTTCCAACGTGTCATTTCGCTACAACCTTTTTTAACCCTGCCACTAATTTTCAAACTATATCCTTTTTGTAATCCATTCTTTGTGATTGTTAGTGTATTTGCATTGTGGCTTTAGTGATCCATTTTTCTCTCTTCTTTGGGGAGGGAAGGTCAGATTTGAATTCTGTTTCCTATTTGTCATTTCTGATTACCTGCTGCTTCTGTTTATCCACTCAGAATTGATTATTTGTGGGTTGAGGGAACATTGCAGGCGGAAACTTAAGTGCTATCTTACCTAAACCAAAAGTGCTCCTATTTTGCTGTGCTGTGTATGTGTTCTAATCACAAGTTAAACCCAGTGCATTGCTCACATTCTCATTGTTATTATCACCCCATTGAATGTTGCTTCCCATATTAAAGGTGTATGATTTCTTTTGAATTTTATAATAAATAAATAAATATTGTATTTTACCAGCCAGCCTGGTTCCTGGTCCATTGTGACCCGGGGTATTTGAAAAGGGGGTGTGATATGAGTGGTGTACCATCTCAATATTGAATCTAATATAAAAAAAGAAGTATTTCGGTGTACCGTCATTTTCCCCCCTGTTTGTGGCACAATCGTGATTTTGCATAGCTTCTACTGTACATGCTTCTGTGAGGAATGTGGCTGGGTTTACTGTTTTAAATCATACTATGTGTATGTTGGCACTCGATAATACTATTTCATAGCCTGTGGCTCTGTGAGCTGTTAATGTACTTTTTGACCTTTCAAGAATAGCGAACAACGAGTTCTCCATGAACAATGTCACAGAGCATCCCATCACAATTGTTGCACTCTTTTCAATGGCAAACGCTGCGGCTGCGAGAGCTTGTTTGCAAGCGAAGTGTCCCTGCATCACTGCATCTAGTGTACCGCTGTAATATGCTAGAGGTTTGTGGCCCAGTGATGTCTTTTGTGTCAGTACTGCTGTCATGAGTGTTCCATCGCAATGTGAAAATAAATATAATTTGCGCTCATAGTCTGGTGTCGCTAGAACGGGTGCTGTGGATATCAGTTCTTTCAGTGTGTTGAAGGCAGTATGAATTTCTTGTGTCCATTGTAAGGCTGCGTTATACCTTTGTGCTTCCTTCAGTGCATGCATTAGGGGTTTTGTGTAGGCTGCATAATCCTACTCCCACCTGCAAGGCTAAAAACCTCGGGATCACCTTTGACTCCACACTCTCCTTCTCTCCTCACATCTCTGACGTCTCTAAGAAGTCACACTACCAGCTGCACCTCCTCAGAGGTATTCTTCCTTTCCTCTCCTTCCCCCACTCACTGTCTCCAGAGCCCTGGTTCTCTCCAGGCTGGACTACTGTAACAGCCTCTACCTAAAACTGCTTGCCTCTACTCTCCGTCCGCTGCAACTTATCCAGAACAGGACTGCGAGACTTGCCCTTGGCCTCAAGCTCCGGGATCGAATCCCTCCAGGACTGAAATCTCTGCACTGGCTCCCAGTGGCTGCGAGGATTAAGTTCAAAACCCTCTGCATTGTCCACAATGCCTTCTGGGGCTGCAATACCTTCAACTCTCCCTTCCTAAATATCTTCCTTCTCGAGCTCTTCGCTCATCCGCTTCCAACTCCCTCAGGGTCAGTCTCTTCTCCAAGAAATTAGTTGGTGGTAGATCTCTCTCTTCGGCAGGGGCCTCCCTCTGGAACAGCCTTCCTGTCTCCCTTAATCTTGAGGAGAACCATCTCCAGTTCCGGAAGCACCTCAAAACCTTCCTCTTTGCTTCTGCTTTCTCTTCCCCTCTCCCCTGCTGAATTCCTGGCTGATACTGCACTGGTTACCTGGCCACCCTTCTGATCTCGGAACTAGGCCCCGCCAGTTGCACACCTGCACTGTCTCCCCGGCAACCCTTGCACCTGGGGACTGTTTTCAGTATCCCTACAGTCCCCCTACCAGCCCTTACGTATGCACTTACCTTTGCACTTGCCACCTCTGGCCATTTACTATCTTATTTATTCTACTATCCCATGTACTGCACTTTCCCCCCTCACTTCCCCCTCACTTCCCAAGACATTTCTGCATCTCTTTTACTGTTCTGTGTTCACTTACTGCTCGTACAGCAGATGCTCTGTCTGGGATTATTCGTTTGCCATCTTTCGATATCAGTTGGCCCAAATATAGTACTTCTGCCAAGCAATACTGCAATTTCTGTTTGTCCACTGTTTGTGCAAGCAAGCCGGAGATCGAGGCAGGTAATGTTGGAAAGGGGAGATTCTTCCCTTTCCAATGACACCCTTTGAGTAGGAAGGGACACCTGAGCCCAGGGAGGAGTGCAGGACAGCTCCCCCTTATCTGCCCCCAGGGAGGGCTACATGAGATGTGCCGTCCCTCCAATTAGGGTGGGGGTGGAGAGGTGCACCCCCCCATTACATTTCAAAATTTGGTGTGCCAATCTGCACCCAGGGTGCCCAAACCCTACTTCCTCATCCATTGGGGGGCCATATCTGATGTTTTGGGGTGGACTTCTCCCCCCACCCCAAATGGAGTGTGGGGGGCACCTCATGCAGCCCTCCCTGGGGCCAGATATCTGCCCGTAGGAAGGGGGAAAGGGGTTTTCACTGGGGGGGGGTGAGGTTGAGTAGACCTCCAGGGATGGCTTGCAAGGGTGGAGGGCATGCGTGAAAAGTATTGATTTGTTTTTTGCTGTTGTGACCGTAGGTAACACATGTTTTTTTGTTTTGTATACAGCTTTTTCTACGCGAGCAGCTGCAACGTTGTGTGAGTACGTTTTTTTATTATTCTATGGTTAGGGGCCACTGTCAGTGGGGTGGGTGAGAGTCGGGCTGGATTGTTGGTGGTGTGGGTGGGAATGGGCCATATGGGCAGACATTTTGGTTGGCTGGGACACAATTACAGGGGAAGGCCACAAATTGCCCCCCATGCCAGCAGAACATTGGTGTTTCCCTAGGAGCAGATCCCTCCCATGTGGGTGGCCGCCTGCAAGCCCAGGCTCCACCTCTGGCTGTGCTACATTACAGATGTCACCTCTGAGGAGGAATGGGGATCCTGCCGGAGCTCCTTGGATCTGCCGCTGTGCTTAAGGGACGGTACACCCACATGGTACATGGATGTCCAAGGCCAGGGACATAACCTCCAACGGTCCTGGAGTTGAGGCTGGGCTGCATTACAGCTTTTCCCTTCTGGGAGGTATTGGCACACTGCTGGGACTCCCTGGCGGGGAGAAGCTGTAACACAGGGCATGCTGAGCTCCAGCAAAATCGGCGGAAATATCCCTGGCCTTGGGCACCCCTCTCCCATGTGAGTCTTTGCCGGGGGGTTCTGGGTAATAAATTCGGGGCCGATTTGTGTAAGTCAGACATCTTTGGATTCCCACATGTGTCTTCTTTTCAGAAATGCATGGGGTTCCCTGTTTTCCTTGCTGGCTTCGACACCCTACGCCCAAATCTGTAGGTTGCCCACGCAAACAAAATGTGCTGTGCCAAAAGGCTTGGGGTTACCAGTGGGTTACTATTTTTCTTTTGCCCCCCAGTAGGTGCACCCACACAAGTGAGGTACCGTTTTCATAAAAGACCCAAAGTTTTGGAAAAGACCCACAGAGGTCTGCCTTGCGCAAATTGTCCTAGTTTTTATTAGCCACAATCCCTGACAAAGTGTGATATTTGGTGGGGAAAAAACACAATGTTCACTTTGTCTGAGCTTCTGGGTAATAAATTCTGGGCCACTTCGCGCAAGTCAGACCTCTGTGCATTCCCACGGGTGTCCTCTTTTGGGAAATGCATGGGGTTTCCTGTTTTCCTTGCTGGCTTTGACACCCTAGGCCCAAATCTGTAGGTTGCCCACACGAACAAAATGTGCTGTGCTGAAAGGCTTGGGGTTAGCAGTGGGTTACCTTTTTACATTTGCGCCGGGTAGGTGCTCCCACATATGTGAGGTACCATTTTCGTTGGGACACCTGTGGGAACACGGGAAGGTATGACATCTGTTGTTGGCGATGTGTTTCGCTAAGTGGACAGAGGGAAATATCTCTGAAATTGGCTGGAAATAAAGACAATTCTCAGACATTTCGCTCTGGCCGATTTGAGCAAGTCAGACCTCTGCAGATTCCCACGGGTGTCCTCTTTTCGGAAATGCATGGGGTTCCCTGTTTTCTTTGGTGGCTTGGACACTCGAGGCCCATATCTGTATGGTGTGCCCGTCTGCAAAAATCGTGAAATTCAGCTGCCGGAAAAGACTTGGGGTTAGGGGTCTATTAGGTTTTCCCCTTGGCGCCCAGGTAGGTGCACCCACACATGTGAGGTACCGTTTTCATCGGGACATGTGTGGGAACGCGGGAGGTATGACATTTGTTGTGTTTGTGTGGTTTTCATAACGTTTCGACCCATTTGCTGGTGCCCTTTGTCACACAACCCTTTCATTTCCCAAATGTGCCCTACATTTACTCGCTGCTTTAGGCACCATACACTTTAGTAACCTGCACAAGTCACCTACCCTTGAAAAGGTCTGCCTGTGCTATTTTAAAAAATGTATGCTTGCTGTTCCTCAACACATTGGTTTTCCTGATTTACACATGCTAAGTACGTCTGTTCAGGCCGTAAGCATAAAACTCCTGTGTGCCATGGCTCAGTGTTTGGTTTGTGGTATTGCTTGTTTTGTGAAACACTACAAAAAATGTGTGCTTTCCTAACTGCAAGAGTTGGGGGAATGTAGAGGAGCATTGTTTTTCTCAAAATTCCTAGAAGCCAATGCCGTAACAAGCCAACCATGTCCACCACATACCTTCTTTTCTGACATTTTCCCGCTTTTTCCCAAATCTATGGCATTTTCCCCTACCTAGTTGTTGCCCGACCTGCGGAAATCACCCCTTCCTAAACTTGGAATTTTGTCTACTTTTCAGAAATGTATGCCTTTCTGTCCTCCGAATCGGCTTTCCTACCCTTTTCTTCCATTCCGTCCATGCATGTCCAATTGGCAAAAATGGCCAAAATCGCCTACCTCTCACAAAATGGTTGATAACCACATCAAAATAATGTGTTTTCATTTCCACTCAACCTATTCTTGGAAGCCAGGAAATTGGGGAATTCAGCACAGCAAACCATTTGTTCCTAGCTCTTACAAGGGAAAAACCACAGGCTTCTTTGTACATCATTCTATTGGCATTTTTTGAAAAAACACAACATTTTCGCCCTTTTCGGTTATTTTCTCTCACCCCCCTACAGCAACCTAAGATTCCTGGGTGGCGTTACGACCGCCTACATGTGGCTAAAAAAGGGACCAAATTTGATCAAGATATCTCATGTAACAAAAAAGTTACTAGGAATTGAATGGTGACATACTGAAATCACCAAAAAACGGCCTTGGCACTGGGGGGAAAAACCCATGGCACTTAAAGGGTTAAAGAATGTGGATGGCATGCTTAATATGGCCAAGAGAGGGAGCGGCACCTGTATGTTCTGGATCATTATGTCACAAGGAATCGCTATCTCCATTATTATCTCCCCATCAGTGTCAGCGTCAGTGAAAAGCTCCTCATCTGACAAATCTCGTAATGCTGTGTTGGCATTTATGCACAGTACTGTTCGCCATTCACATCCATGTATGTCTAGGCCAATAACTGCTATCCGTTGTGATGACACTTGCACCCCGTGTAAATCTAGAGACACCCCTGAACCCGCCACTATTTCTGGGGGTGCTATGGGGCGAAACACAAACTCAGATGGTACTCGCCATTCATGCTTTAGTTCTGGCACAACACATGCCAAAACATTTAACCCTTGGATGAACATGTCCGGGTTAACTGGTACTCCCTGCACTTGTTGTGCTGTGGCTTGTTTATGTATAACTAGCATAGCGTGCATGGTGCATATTCCTGAGTGTGAGCACACTATCCCTCTGTCTGTAAATGAAATGGTCATGTTGAGCTTGCTAAGGAGGTCCCTCCCTAGTAAATTTATGGGCGAGTCTTCATAGTATAGTAGGGGTGCTCGCACTGTCTTTCCCCTCACCGTCAACTCTAATTCTTCTGGGTATGTAACCTCGACCACCGGCATAGAAAACCCCTTTGTCCCCATTTTATGACTCGATAGTGGAAACCGGCCTTCTTTCATGCACGTTTCTTCCGCTCCAGAGTCTACCATTAAAAATTAATTGTTTGTTCCCTACCTCCGCCCCCACCAGTGGTTCCTCTATTGCGTTGAGGGTCATTGATAGTACTGGACACGCAAGTGCCTTCTGTGGGCGGTCCTATGCTGAATACCTCATGTTCTCGCTGTTGCTGAAAACTGTATTTCCCACCAATGTGGCCCCCCTGTAAGGTGCTGGTGCGCCATTGGATGTTGTGGCAAAAGGATTTTTGCGCATTAGGGGCATATTTTCCTGATATTGTGAGTGCTGTTGTACATTTTGTGAGTGCACACTTTGTTCGTATGTGTACCTTGGGTCAGGTTGCTCTTCCCTCCTTGCTCTGCCCATAGGTAAGCCGTATGGGCTGCCAGGGTGGGGCTGACCAAATTGCTGTTCCTTTTGATGGGGGGGGGGTCATAGGGCTCCTTTGACACTCTCTTGCAAAATGTCACCCATCTCCCACAATTACATCATGTTCCCTGTCCCCCTCCTCTGGGTCCTTGCCCTCCATATCCGTATCCTCCTCCTTTCGATCCTCTGTACCCACCTTTTCCTCCACCGGCGCTCCTTCCCTGCCATTGTGGCCCTCCATATTGCTCCTCGCCGTTCCATTGCTCCTGTCCATTTACTGCCCAATTCGCTGCCATCCTTGCCTGTATAGTTTTTGATCCCTCCTCTCCTTCTCCTCTATCTCGAGGGAGCGTTGCTACTGCAGCTGCAACCTTCACCAGTTTTGATTGTATTAACTTTGCTTCATCTGTAATGATGTACTATGATGCTCTGTATTTTGGGCCAACCCTTGGCTTCTATCCAAACTATTTTATCTAGGGCCTTGTGCACCTCCTTCGGGAGCCCTTTTTTAATTATAAAATAGAACAGTCAGGTGGATTGATCCCAAGCCATGCCTGTCTCTGCTCTCCACATCTCTTGCACCCGAAGAATGTAAGCCATTGCATCTTCCACCTCCCCCATTGTACATTGCATCACTGATTGCAGATTAGGTATGCCTGGGAACATTTCTCTCAGTGCATCCCATACCCTAGCTTTTACTGTGTTGAATGCCCATCATGGCTGTCACAGTCCAATGTTACCCCGGGGAAACCCGCCTTCGCCCAAACCCTGTTAGCTTGATCACCCACCGCAGAAACCAACAAACTCTTAACGTCTCCTAGAGCTAGGGGAGCCCCCGCAGTATTTTTCTGAAATGCATATATCCACTTACTTGCCCCTCCTGACAGCGGGGGTAGTGTCTTTAGCAGATTTAGCTATCCATTTGGGCCCATGGGACATAACAAGGTCTTCCCGTCCCCTTGTGTATTAGTGGAAGTTGTAATTTACCACTTACTTTTCCTGCAATCGCCTTCGTTCCCCTCTTCCCCAACGCTGCCATTCTCCCTCCTCTTGTTCTCGGCCTCCCTTTCCACTCTTCTCCAAGTACCCCCCACCCCCGGGGGGATCCTCTGCTCCAAATTGTTCCCCACCTGCTGCTTTGTCTAGTAGCCTTCTTTCCTCTTCTTCTTGCTCATCTATATCGCACCAATATTCTTCTTCCCTGTCGGACAATATGCTTTCCCCTTCCATACTCACATGTCCGTCTGCTCGATCTATCTCCATTATCCTTGTGGGGGTTTCGTTAATTCTGAACAAAATTTCTCCCTTTTTCCAAACCTCCTCTGCTTGTTTATTGGGCGTCTGGGGTACCTGTATCTGTTCTGACCTCGGCTTGGGTGTGCAATTTTGCTTGCATCTACCTCTTAACCGGGTTAATTCTGTTTGCGTCATTGTTAATCGTGTTTCTAGGTCCTGGGTAGTTTGCTCTATGTCTGTCATTTGAGTACTCACCTGTCATGCTGCTCCTCGTTGGTCATATGGGGGTGGTGCTGGTGCGGTTGGTGATGTGGGTTTAGATATGTATACTGGGTCACTGTATCCCTCAGCTGGTTTCGTTAGAAATGGCTATAGTCTTGTTACCTCTACCTCTCTTTCCTTCGTCTCCCCCTCCTTGTCATCATCACTTGCTACCAGGCGAGAGGCGCCCTGCCCCTTAGTTCTGGCTGGTGGTATTTGCTCAAAAGGTTTCCACAAATCTAGTATTTCTCTTATGTTTTGCAAGTGCTTCCCTTTATACTTCACAAATAAACAGGTTGCTACCATGTCCAATACATTCTTATCATGCGACCCCCCTTCGGGCCATACTTGTGGCAAACCTTCTCCTTTTAGTTCGGTGAGCCACTGGTTGTGGTATTTTCTAATTCTGTCTGCATATCCTGGCAGGTTTTGACAAATATGTGAGAGCGGTGTCTCTGCTCCCATGTTTACTTCAATGGTACCTGTACTTCCTTATGAACCAGCACAATAAGTCAAAAACCTTTTACTACAATGGTGCACCCGTCTTATGAAACTCTTGTGATAATACCTTCAATTCACCACACTATGTCACACAATTTTTAACAAAATTAAATAGTAATGTAGTTAGGCAATATATCACGTTTTGACGTCAATTGCGTGGTTTACACTCAACAGCATACAACAGACATAAACAATACATATTAAATAACAATGGACTTTTAGACATACCACATTTAACGATTGAACACAAAACCTCCCTGTCTCTTTTTCACCCCTCTAATCCTCTTCCCACCTGTTGCCCAGACCCGTTCCCCTAATCGTGGTCCCTTACGGACCTCCCCCTTTATCTAAGAGTGTCCCTATGTGGAAAAGAAAAGAAGCGTTTCTAAATACTATTGTGAGACTACTCCTCTATATGAGACTCCTACCATTTCCACTTATTTTTCCTCTTTATTTCCTGTGCTAGTCGAGATAGTACAAATGCGGCGCCGCCTTCTACCCCCTCACGGAGCTAGGTTCCTGTACCTCTTCTCATCTTGTAATCTCCTTAACTGTCCTAATGGCCATATGCAGAAAAAAGAATAGAGTTAGAAAAATAGGTCCCCTTATATTCTGTTAGCTTCAATGGCTGACTCCCTGTCCCACCGTTTCTTCTCCCTACCATCTTTTAATGTCGCTCGCACTTGATATTCAGGTGTCCGTCTTGATCCAAGACCCTCCGGACCGGGTCTGTCAAGGTGCCGCCCCACACTCAATGGCCATACACTGCTCCGGCAAGCGGTACGGTGGGTTTTTGCAAAGCCGGGACCCGTGCACCCTCTCACCGTACTGCGTGCGCACGTCTAGGTGTACCGGTTGCCGTAGGTGGGTGGCTTTGAGGGGGCGCGCCCTGTGTCCGCTGTGGCCAGGGGACGTCTCGTGACAGAAGGAATGGAAAGAACGCTATCTCGTCGGGCTCACCAAATGAAAGTGAGCAGTACCCAAAATACACTACAAACTCCCAATGAGAGTCAATAACAGACACACCCCGGTAGGGAATGAGACCAAGACCAAGTGTGGGTGAAGTTAAGAGGTAAGGTTTATCTGATTAGATAGGGCATGCAGAGAACTCTGCTTACTCTGAGAGTGCTCTGCCAAACAATACACTGTCAGTACACATTTTAAAGGGTTAAAGTGTCATTAATGACGAAATACATACAGTACAAAAGTTACATTTCGATTGGTGGGGCAGTAGGCCCAGTATAGATGTTTATGGGCCGGCTCCATGTGATTGGATGGTGGCTTGGCGGGACGTCGGACATCACGTGCATCATCTGGGCTGGTCGGTGCGAGGTGAAGGTCATGTTGGTTCTGGGTGAGGCGGCTGGTGCTAACTCTTTAATCTACACATTACTTCAAAGTATGCAATAAATGATCACCAGCTACATCTTGACATTTAGGGAGAAAACCATATATTTCACATGTACACTTTAGTTCACTGTGAATCGTTGAACAGGTTAAAGGTGTAGGGGGTAATTTTCTTTCAGGGGGCATGGGGAGCATGGACCCAGTGGAAGGATGAAAGGATACATTTGTAACATTGAGACATCCGTGAGACATGAGCCTAGGCAGCAAATGCGCATGGAGGGGAAAAAAAGGTGGGAGCCATCTGTGCTCGTCGTGCGCGGTGCTGCTGCAGGGAGAGGAGGCCTGGCGGTTGCCAGAATATGGCCTGGTCAAAAACAATGGAATTGGAAGTACACAAAATGGGTCTTAAGTGGGTTTTGCATATGCCGTTTCGGCATAGGACATGTGAGGGGTTTGGTCCAAGCTGAAGTTGTACCTTTATATACATTACAAAACACGAGCATGGCAATGTCCGATTTACAGCAAGACACATTTTTAGTTGTTACTGCCCTTTGGGCCACGTAGTTTACATCATGTCGCAAGGTTCTTCTAACATCGTACATATGCATATATTATGTTGACAACATTTGACCTGAACCATGGGGCAGGGGCACATGGGTCCAAATATCGTATCTACTACAACCAGTCAGTTAACATATTCATCAAGTGTTCGTTTAGATCTCATGAAGGCTGCTTTATTATGTTTTAGTATAAGGAAGGATTTATAGTCACACGCAGTATTAGTGATAGGGGTGAATCTGAGTGGCACACAGTTGTGGGGCATACATCTGTTACATGAAGTAAGATGCAAGGTTAGGGGTTGTGTGGGTATGTCTTCTGAGTAGGGTCTGCGAGTACAAAGGCAGGTTTGTGGAGATGGATGGTTTTTCCCAGATCAGGCCCTGGCCCGGTCATTCACAGGCCAGTGATGTAAGGAGGAAGGCGAGAGATACAGTGTTTAGTTTGTAGCTTTTCGCGGCCAGTCTTCCGTGAGAACAGGACCGTTGCAGAGACACCAGAGGGGAGGTGGAGGGGGATTGGCTTGCTCGACTGTGAGCGGACGCAGATGAGGAGAGGTGCCAGCCTGCAGCTTGGTGTTCCTAAGGGCCCTTCTAGGCCGTGTACAAAATGGAGTCATGGTTGGGCCTACCTGTATGAGTTGCATATGCATGGGTCCCCCCAGGCGGTCCAGCATTTTGGCCAGGAGCACATGGTCAGCCTCGGTGTGAGCGCAGTGTATAATTGAACTGGAATATATTGGAGAGGGGTCGAAAAAGACCCTCCCTTCCCTACATTTTCCATGCCAACATTTGTTATTCTGCCCTATTAGTGGTCTGCATGGTTACGGGATGGAATATAAAAGGAATGTTGATTTGCAAAGTTGATTTTGCAAAAGAGACTGTTTTGGGAATTTACAAACACGCAATAAGAAATTTCGGTTTTGCTACAGAAAGGCCTTTGGAAATTTAAGAAGAAATCATAAGAAAGAATATATAGAAAGTGTTTCGGTAATTTAAAAAAAAGAAATAATAAGACATTTTGAATCTGATACAGGAAGTGTTTTGGAAAAAAAGAAATTATACAAAATGTTGATGCAGTCACAGAAAGTGTTTTGGGAAATTAAAAAGAAGCAATAAGGAATTTCGATTATGCTACATAAATGTTTTGGTAAAGGTTAGTGAGCACTATCCATAGAATATATATGAATTATGTAAATGTTTCACATAATTTTGAAAGGAAAATGCATTGGAGTAATTAGTGATAATTGTGCACTGTGTCTGGGCCGTTGTCTTGTCATCAACGTTATGCGTCTCGGCTCACATAACACATTTTGGAAGACATGTGGTTGCCATCTGATACCTAGTGCCTCATTGTTTTCTTGGCGCTAGGGCTGTATAAAAAAAAAAAAAAAAAAGAAAATGTGCTTCATTTTACTTCCAAGGTAATGTTTCATTGACAGATTATGGACGACAGGTGTTTGTCACCTGGTACCTAGTTCCTCTTCGTTTTGTTGGCGCTAGGGTTGACACAGAAACATGTGCTTTATTTTTGGAAATGTTGAAATGCACCTGTGGTTAGGTTGCTAGTTGCCATTAGGGTGCGTCCATAGAAAACTGAGTATTGCATCCAGGTTTTATATAAAAAAACGTTTTGACTTCCTCAGGGGTTGAGCAGCAGCAATGTAGTTGGGCAATTCCCCGGACTGTCCTTCAGATGGTCATTCAAAAATGGAAGAAAGTAAAAAGTATAAAGTATAATTATCTATGTTTTTCAAGGGAGTTGTTTGTCCACTATAATGTTTTAAAGAGAACAGGAAGAGTGTGGGTGGTTGTGCACTATAGGAAAAAGGTTAATGCACTGCCCGCCATATGGGCAGTGAAAGGTGATCCAAGTTTGATGTATTTTGGATGTAGCTACGTGTACAAAATGTGGCCAATGGATCGTTTCTGTTCAATGTCCTTTACAGAAGGGTTTTTAGATGTAGTGTTCTACCAGCTTCAAATGTGGCGCTGCCAGGGGTACCATCTGTTCTATTTGTTATATGTGGTTGTGTGCATATTGCATCTTTTCTCTGTTGTGTATGAGCGGGGAGCATTAGTAGTAGTACGAGTAGCAGTCTGAGTGATGTATTTGGAAATGTGGTACTCACCAGGATGCTGGTAGTGTAACTGGGAGTGATGTGGTTCAGGATTGTGGGTCTGTGTGATAGAATGCAGAGTAGCACCAGATTGAGGGCATGTCAGGTGTATGTAGCATGGGTGGAGGTTGAATGAATACGGTTTGCTTCCGTGTTGCCTTTTGTGTTCGCATGGCACCACCCGTGTTGTATGGTGGGGGCTGGCCAGGGCCCCCACCCGCATGCACATGCAGACACACACTCGTTCGCCAGGGACCACACGGGACACATGTGTGGTGTTCGGATCCCCGGCGCGAACTGCCGGCCGGACCGTCTTTATTTGTAACGGGCATGCGCGAGCCTCGTTGCCGCTCGCGCATGCGTAAACGGTGCGTATACACTACGCAACATCCCTCCTTTTCCCCCAAACAAGAACACAATATAACAGGTGCACTCAACATTAACAGTTCAAACTTAGACTAGCAGTCTTCCACCTATTACGAGGCAGGGTCCATAATAAAGTCTTGGAACCTCTGCGGCGGCTTGCGCCCTGCCCGGCTCGGGTACCTGCGTTCCTCTTCAGGGGGTGCCTCTGGTATCCTTGGAGCCTCTGGCGGGCCATCGTTCCTTGGTGGATCTCCTGCATTGCACGTTGGCTCATTCGTGTCGCTCACCTCGGGATTCGGCGCTGCCTCAATCCACTTGAAGAATGACGAATTCCTCGTGACAGTACCACGGGCATTGGCTGCGGTGACCATGGACCCCTTGACGTGGATCACTCACAGCGGCTGCGCTTCGTAAGGTTACGATAACTTTCCTTCCGGCCTTCGATTCCACACCAGCACCGTGTCCCCCACTGCGATCACCTTCTCTGGTAATCTTTGTCGGATGCTCTCCCGCTCGTTCTGGGCGGCCCTTTCTGCTCGCACCCGGTTGTTATCAATCTCCCCCGGACTTCGGCCTTCAACTTCGGGCAACAACCTCCTTGGAGCTCGTTTGAAGAGGGCCTCCGCTGGCGCGACCCCAGTGGACTGATGTGGGGTCGTGCGGTATTCGCACAGAAAGTCAAACAGGTTGTGCCGGAGTTCTTCCCCTCCATTTAGGGATATGCGGAAAACTTTATTGAGCGTCCGCATAAAGCGTTCCACCTCCCCGTTTGTTCTGGGCCAGAGTGGGCTGACCTTCCGATGCTTGATCCCCCTTTCTTCACAGTATTGAGCAAGACGTTGCCCCTGAAACGGCGCTCTGTTGTCCGAACATATCTCAAAGGGGAATCCATGGGTGGCAAACATTTTCTCCATAGCCAGGATGGTGTGGTCACTGGCCGTGGACTAAACGAGCTCCACCTCCGGATAGCGTGACCACTGGTCTACCACTGCCAAAAAGTACATTCCCCGGCCCGTGGACCGGAAGTCCGCATGCACTGTCCCCCACGGGCGTTCACTCCTCTCCATGGCCTGGATTGGCGGCCCTCTCTCTACTGTACTCGCTGCTTGGCAGGGTATGCACGCCCTCACGAATTCGTCGACTCTATTCTCCAGATCTGGGAACCATACTTTATACCGGAGACGTGCCTTCGTCTTTGCCGTCCCCTGGTGCCCTTTGTGGGCGAGCTGCAGCACTTTGCCCACCAGTGCACGTGGGATAACTATTTGGTGCCCCCTCAGCAGTAGACCGTCCTCGGCTACCGACAGCTCGTGTCGTGCCCTCCAGAGAGCCTGCAAGTCCCGTTTTGCGCCATCGTCCCTTCTGGCAGTGTTCATGAGCACTTCGCGCCACTCACCACTGGCCACAGCCTCCTTTATTCTCACGAACACCTCGTCTGCGTTCGATTCCTCCGCAATCTTGTGGCGTGCCAGGGCGACGGGTATCGCCGATTCCACCACCAGGTGCACTGCTTCCACACTGTCTGCCACCTCTGCAGAGTCCCTGGGCCGCCCAGCCCCCGAGTGGTGGTACAGATAGTCCGCTGGGTTGTGCGTGCCGGGACGATACAGCAACTTGACCCCGTACTCCATGAGCGAGAGCATCCATCTCTCGATGCGAGGCGGCGGCTTGGACGATGCCCCGGACATGATTGGGATCAGGGGCTTGTGGTCTGTCACAACAACCACAGGCTTTCCTAAGACATAGATCCGAAAATGCTTGCAACCCCACAAGATAGCCAGGGCTTCACGCTCAATCTGTGAATATCGCTTCTCAGTCTCGGTGAGCGCCTTGCTGGCGTAAGCAATGGGTCGCATGGCCCCCTGTGGATCCGCCTGCATGAGGACTGCCCCAAGTCCCACCGGGCTGACGTCTACCACGGTTTCCGACTCCCGGTCCGGATTAAAGTAAGCCATAGTCTCTTGCCCCGATAGGGCGTTCTTGATGGCAGTAAACGCCCTCTTTTCCTTCCCGGTCCAGGCCACATCAGTTCTAGTCAGAGCTCGCAAGGGTTCCGACAGGGAGGCCAAGTCACGAATAAATCGTCCACAGTAATTGACCATCCCCAGGAAGCTCCTTATTTCTGCAGGAGACTCCGGTGGGGCTGCCTCTTGGATGTCCTTCACCTTCTCCGGGTCTGGGGAGATGCCCCCGGCATGAAACACAAACCCAAAGAATTCTATCCGGTCTTTCAAGAATTCACATTTTTTTCTGTGTAGGGTCAGCCCTAGGCCGCAAGGTCTTTCCATGTGTTCTCTAGGCGCTTCAGGTGCTCCGCTTCCGATTTTGCGAACACCAGGATGTCATCCGACATGTTTATCACTCCCTTGAGCCTTGACAGGGCCCCCCTGATGGCATTTTGGAAAACTTCCGCAGCCGACGAGACCCTGAAACTGAGCCTCTTAAACTGGTACAGCCCCTCGTGAGTCATAAAGGTGGTAATGTATCGGGGTGGAGCTCCAGTTGATGGTAGCCGGACCTCAGATCCAGTTTAGAGAAGACTCTCGCCCCTTGTAGCTCGCCGACAATGTCATCTAGGGTGGGCGTGAGGTGACGTTCCCTTTTGATCGCCATGTTCGGCAACCTCATGTCCACGCAGATTCAGACTGCAACTGGCTGTTTGGGCTTTGGGGCGACCACAATCGGAGAAACCCAAGGGGTTGGGCCTTCTACTCTCTCAATAATGTCTAGGTCAACTAGTGTTTGTAACTCCTTCTCCACCTGTGCCCTTAGGTGGAACGGGATGCGGCGATGCTTGAGTGCTGTTGGTCTCACTGACCCATCGATGTGAAGCCGGATGGGGTCCCCTTTTAGCTTCCCTATTCCTGGGAAGATCATGTCGAAACGCTGCAGCAGGCATTCTAGGTCTGTGTGATAAACAGCGAACGTGAAGTGCACTATGTTTAGCGCTTCGGAGGCGGCACAGGTTAAGAGGGAGTGCGGGCTCACGCTGGTTACGAAGAATCTTGCTTTTATCTTGCACTGTCCATGGGATACTGGCGCCACAAACACTCCCTGGATGGGAAGTGGCGTGTCTCCCCCGAAGGTGTATATCCGCGCATTGGATTCTGTCAACTCGGGAGGGCTTCATAATGTTCAGTCGCTAGTACACAAACCGATGCTCCCGTATCTATGAGGACCGGGGTGGGAACCTCTCCGATGCCTACCGTGCATGTCGGTTGTCGGCTTCCTCTGGGACCAGCGGCAATGCTTGAGATGAAGAAGATTTCCTCATCCTCATCCTCCTCCTCTGCTATGTTCAGGTCTTGCAGGCCTTGCTCGACTGACGGTACCCATCTCACCCTCCGGGTATTGCTCCCGCCGACTCTCGCTGGCCCTCTTGAGGCTGCCACCGGGGTGGATGCCCTGCACACGCTCGCATAATGCCCCGGTGTGCCACACCGGCCACAGACCCTTGACTTTGCTGGGCACTCTCCCACATGCGGCAGGTCATAACCGCAATAGGGACACGACTGAGCATTGCCAGGCACTGGAGGGCCATCCCCTCTCCTCGGTGTCCATCTCACCCTCCCTGGAGCAGAACGTCCAATGGCAAATGCCTCTTCGCCCTTGCCAGGCTGCATCCATCTTCGCCCCCCTGGCCTCTGCCAGTTCGTAAGCTCTCCCTGTGTCCAGGATCTGCTGTAGGGTCAGCCCAGGCTCTCTCAACACCTGCCTTATCAACTTCCCCGAACTGCACCCTTGCAGCAGCTGGTTTCGGACCATCTCCTCCTCATTCACCAACCTGCAGGAGCTTGCCACGTGCCTCAGCTGCGCACAGAACTGGTCCAGCGACTCTTCTTCTAGTTGCTTCTCCGCACCCATGACAAACCTATCAAAATCAGCATTTGTCATGGGCAGAAAGTGGTCTCGAAGAGCCTGTTTTACCGCGTCATACGTGACTACTGGGATGTTGAGAGAGTCATAAATTCTGTGGACCTCCATCCCTGCAGAGTACACAATGATGGCAATCTTCGTTTCGTCATCCGTCTCCCCAGAGGCCCTGAAGAACATTTCTAGTTTCTTGACCCATAAGAGCCATTTCGGCCCCAATTTCGATGGTGGGCCAGTGGAGTCAAATTCAGGCATGGGGCTTAAAGTGCTGTGCATCCTGCCTGGGATGGGCGCAGGGGCATCCTCATCTTCCCCTTCCTCACCCATAATGGTGGCTGAACAGAGTACTCACAGACCGTTGCACCACGAAGGTGTGGAGATGGCTCAAACACTAGATGTGATGGTCGAAGTCCACTTCCTCTGGTGTGATATGGCACCACACTGGGAAATTAAATGTGGAAAGTTCTGGGCTCCCCACACAGGTCTGCTGGTCCTCCTTCGTTTTTTTATTTTTTTTTCACCACAGCCCTGCTGCAGGCTAGGGCTGTGGAAAGTTACAAAAATTAATGTCCAGGCACTTGGGATCGCAGCCGGTGCACGAGCACCCTCCTGGGCAGCAACAGCTGCGATCCGCGTGTGAAAACAAGATGGCGCCAGCCCTGCGTGCGAGTCCGTGCCGACACGGAGCAAAAGCCTCGAGCTCCGATGCCGTTGGAGCAGAGATGTGAAGCTTCATAGTCGTCCTCGTCGCCAGTGTTGTATGGTGGGGGCTGGCCAGGGCCCCCACCCGCATGCACACGCAGACACACACTCGCTCGCCTGGGACCACACGGGACACGTGTGTGTTGCTCGGGTCCCCGGCGCGAACTGCCGGCCGGACCGTCTTTATTTGTAACACGCATGCGCGAGCCTCGTTGCAGCTCACGCATGCGTAAATGGTGCGTATACACTACGCAACAACCCGGGTGAGAGGTCAGCACGCATGTTGTTGTGTTGATACCTTGCTCTGCTTATACCGTTGTGCTTTTTGGTTTCCTCGTGGAAGTTGCCTGAGAGTTTTGGTTGGTGTCAGGGTGTGGCAGGCCCAGGGTCGGGAGGGGCAGCTCCGGACAAAACGTGTTGGTTCTTTTGTAAATTAATTGCTGTTTCCCCTGTGGCTATTGAGCCCGTGTGTTGACTTGTAATGCATCTGGGTGTGTGTTTTGATGTGTGTGTCCTTTTGTATGAAAGGGAGTTGTGGTGTATGGTCCTCCCATCTAATGGCAACTAGCCCATTCACACTGAAGCAGCTATTTCCCATTGGAGAAACAGCCCTCTGACCTGGAGAGGCAGAAAGGTCCTCTCGTCTAGTGGGAACTAGCCCACTCACACTGAAGCAGCTATTTCCCATTAGAGAAATGGTCCTCCGACCTGGAGAGGCAGAAAGGTCCTTTTGTCTAATGGGAACTAGCCCACTCACACTGAAGCAGCTATTTCCTGTTAGATAAACGGCCCTCTGACCTGCAGAGGCGGAAAGGTCCTCTCGCCTAATGGGAACTAGCCCACTCACACTGAAGCAGCTATTTCCCGTTAGAGAAACGGCCCTCTGACCTGGAAAGGCAGAAAGGTCCTCAAATCTAATGGGAACTAGCCCACTCACACTGAAGCAGCTATTTCCCATTACAGAAATGGCCCTCCGACCTGGAGAGGCAGAAAGGTCCTCTCGTCTCATGAGAACTAGTCCACTCACACTGAAGCAGCTATTTCCCATTAGAGAAACGGCCCTCTGACCTAGAGAGGCAGAAAGGTCCTCTCATCTAATGGGAATTAGTCCACTCACACTGAAGCAGCTATTTCCCATTAGAGAAACGGCCCTCCGACCTGGAGAGGCAGAAAGGTCCTCTCGGCTAATGGGAACTAGCCCACTCCCACTGAAGCAGCTATTTCCCATTAGAGAAATGGCCCTCCGACCTGGAGAAGCAGAAAGGTCCTCTCGTCTAATGGGAACTAGCCCACTCACACTGAAGCAGCTACTTCCCATTAGAGAAACGGCCCTCTGACCTGGAGAGGCAGAAAGGTCCTCTCGTCTAATGGGAACAAGCCCATTCACACTGACGCAGCTATTTCCCATTAGAGAAACAGCCTTCGACCTGCAGAGGCAGAAAGGCCCTCTCGTCTAATGGGAACTAGCCCATTCACACTGAAGCAGCTATTTTCCATTAGAGAAACGGCCCTCTGACCTGCAGAGGCAGAAAGGTCCTCTCGTCTAATGAGAACTAGCCCACTCACACTGAAGCAGCTATTTCCTGTTAGATAAACGGCCCTCTGTCCTGCAGAGGCGGAAAGGTCCTCTCGCCTAATGGGAACTAGCCCACTCACACTGAAGCAGCTATTTCCCATTACAGAAATGGCCCTCGGACCTGGAGAGGCAGAAAGGTCCTCTCGTCTCATGAGAACTAGTCCACTCACACTGAAGCAGCTATTTCCCATTAGAGAAACGGCCCTCTGACCTAGAGAGGCAGAAAGGTCCTCTCGTCTAATGGGAATTAGTCCACTCACACTGAAGCAGCTATTTCCCATTAGAGAAATGGCCCTCCGACCTGGAGAGGCAGAAAGGTCCTCTCGGCTAATGGGAACTAGCCCACTCCCACAGAAGCAGCTATTTCCCATTAGAGAAATGGCCCTCCGACCTGGAGAAGCAGAAAGGTCCTTTCGTCTAATGGGAACTAGCCCACTCACACTGAAGCAGCTACTTCCCATTAGAGAAACGGCCCCCTGACCTGGAGAGGCAGAAAGGTCCTCTCGTCTAATGGGAATAAGCCCATTCACACTGAAGCAGCTATTTCCCATTAGAGAAACGGCCTTCGACCTGCAGAGGCAGAAAGGCCCTCTCGTCTAAAAGGAACTAGCCCATTCACACTGAAGCAGCTATTTTCCATTAGAGAAGCGGCCCTCTGACCTGCAGTGGCAGAAAGGTCCTCTCGTCTAATGGGAACTATCCCACTCACACTGAAGCAGCTATTTTCCATTAGAGAAACGGCCCTCCGACCTTTCTGCCTCTCCAAGTCAGAGGACCTTTCTGCCTCTCCAGGTCGGAGGGCTGTCTCTCTAATGGGGAATAGCTGCTTCAGTGTGAGTAGGCTAGTTCCCATTCGCAGAGGGGACCTCTTGTTCTCCTGTTTTGACCTCAACATGTCCCAAATGTACACTTTCTGAAAATGTTCACAACAGCACTTTAGAGCCAACCCTCACAGTGCTGTAAGATAACTCCGCAATGGTCTCCCAATATTTCTCCTGTCTGATGGCAAATTGATAACAAGCCAAAATGTTATTCCCCTTCTCCTCGTAATGCTTATCCATCTTGGCTATGCATATATCAAACTGAGTCAGTTGCCCATCTCCATACATTCAGGTAGTTTTACAAAATTGTTGTCCAGTACAACCCCAACAATGAAACAGTGCCTCTTTCTTTTTACCCAAATACTTATGACCATATACTGCCAACATATCCTTCTGGAATCTTTCTTTCCATTTAAGAATCTAGGAATAACCGAGTGCCTGGTATATTTGCCATAATCTTTGAATTTGTTTCTGTTGCTTCCCTATTTTCGTGCCCTTGGTATTTGTCACCTTGTTCACAGGGACAAATGTTGGCAATCTGCCTTTTAAGGTACAATGAAAAAAACCCTCTCAGAGTAACAGCCAATTGTGCTACGGCATGCTCCCTTCTTTTTGTGTGCAAGTGTTTTGTTTGGTCGCTACACTGCATGTGGGACGGGCACAGCACAGTGCGCAGTGAAGGCCTTCCGCTTGTTATATTGCTAAGCAACAGACATGTCAACTCCTTATCATGTCTCAAATTTCCAGGTAACAACTGGCAACAGCAGAGAATGCGTCCTTGGATCACGTGTTCTGTCGTGTGTATGCACAGCTATGCTGCCAGGGGGCTTCCTGTGTCCTCATAGGCTCATGCACAGCCCAATTGCTCCCCAATAAAGGCCTGGCGTGCCCCAATGAGCCAGCATTCAACTGCGCAACTACCCCCGTACCTTCTCAGCCAGGGCAACCACAATTAATGGCAAGTGCAGGGTCTTTGTCATTGCCGCAACTCATCACCAGTTAAGGAAGTGAACCAGGACACAGCCAGTATGTGTGACAATTTCTTTTTAGTGCTTCCTTTTGCAGTAACAACTCTCTCTGTCCTCACCTTTACACCAACCACCGTATTACTTGCCTTGTATTCTCTTCTAGTGTTTTCAGTTCGCATTCCACACCCATAACCTTCCCTTTGCTGACATGCCGAACACTGTGAGGAGGCCCCCTTTCTTCTAGAGGACTTTATTCCCATGGCCACTTTCCGTATTCTAATATTACTCAACTAGAGTTGTATGGCCAAGTGTGAATGGTTCAGTTATGCCCCCTCTAGTGCTGTTTATGAGCGTGGGTTGACCCTCCTAGGATTGAACACGCATTGCTCTTATTAGGCATGAAGATTTGTTTGCTCTCCTGGCCAGAAAGACCATTTGTCTGTCCTGGACTTCAAGACGCGCTGGCACTTCTGGGCTTGAAGGCAAAGATAGGCCCTTCCAGGGGGCAGAAACGGATGATGTGATGCATCGGCAGCGCCAGAAACCGGAGAGGTACCACTCACCTTGGTGTTGAGAGTTAAACCATGGTCAAGTTGGTTTACCCAGGGTACTGCAACTACTCATCTTTCCACTACCCCTTTGTACTTTTGATGGGCTAGTTATTAGGTTAAGATGTACAACTAGGCGCCAGCTAGTATACTTCTTAATGGGCACAAGCCTTCTTCCACAATATTTACCTTATTCTAAGGGTCCACCTTCTGCACTTCTTCCTTCCGTCACCTCCCTTTTCTTCCTCAGTACCTCTCCCAAAATGTTCCTCCATCGGTGGCCTTCATCTTCCTACACTGATTTTGTCTGTACCTTTCAAACTGTTCTCCAAGTAATTTCCTACTTTCTCCTGTGTCTCACCTTCCATCTCTCCTTTTCCCCTCTTCACACTGCTCTCCCCTTTCCCTTCTTTTGACACATTTTCACGTCCCTCTCTCATCCACCTCTTTAAGTCTTACTCTCCTTCCACTCCCTTCTTCCTCTTTTACTCCACTCTTTACTGCGACACTTGTTTCCAATCTCCCATACTAGGCCTTCTACCCAAGCCTCCCTGTATAGTCCTGCCCCTTTTGAAACTGAAAAAGGAAGAAAATGAAGGGTGTTAATATGCCTAAGTCCTTGTGTGTAGGTGACAAAGTGATTGGCTCTTCTGAGTAACTCACCATCTTCAGATCTAGTAATTTGTATCAGTTACAAATTATCTGCTGCCAACTCGAAGTCAAGGAGCGCTGTCATGATAGCTGCATGACCCCACCATTGTGCCTCCTGCAGGCAGCTGCACAATAACTCTGCCAACCTTGAACCTCGTCATCTGCCAACTTCATTCCATACCCTCAAGCTCAAGTAGGTCTTTTTCACAGTCCATCCTGCAGACTGTGTATTCAAATATACTTTTAGTGGGATCAAAGACGATACCCATAGACCTTGTGGGCTTCTAATGCAGAGTTGTTAATCCTTCAAAACTCTACCAGGTCTTGAATTACAGACTGGTACCTGGCAAAGGATAAAGTGGATAGGGTAGACGCCTCGGGAATACCTTATCTACTGGCTTTTATCTTTCTGAAGGTACAGGTCCCCCAGGGTCTCGTAGCTCCATTCCCATGTGTCCACCTAGAAACATGGTCACAGTTCTCTCCTTTTTTAATGCTCTCATTCAGTTCATGGTTGTACTCAACATGTAATTCTTTTCATTGACAGTTTCATATTTTCAGTCATTTATATTCCATGAAAGTATCTATATTGTTAAAGTAGGCCTTATTTTAATTTAGTACATTACTCAAAGTATCCAATGATTTTATCATATTCAAGATTTATCATAACCATTTAATTGGACCAAAGTGTGAGTTATCTTAGCCATTGGCATAATTATGGATCTATGTGTTCACATTGAACCTGAAATAGTTGCATTTTTTCCAAATGTTTAGTACCTAATTGTTTTTTATGTCAGATTGTGGGGTAGGTAACCCCTCCACCACCCACCTCCCCACCCCTTACACAATCCAATATGGCCTGACTCGAACCCACCATCTACCTTTTCTGGTATAAAAAAAGTAAAGAAATTGAGAGGAGGGGCAGGGGATTTTCAACCAGTTTGGCGGGGTCAAACAAAATCCATAAACCTATAATTATACTGTTAACTGGTGTTATGGTCACTAATATTATCAATACAAATATGCCCCTAAGAAGGGGCAAATGTGTTTTTACTGGGGTGTGAGGGTCACTAGACCACCAGGGATGGCTTGAAAGTGGGGGGTGATGATCGGAGCATGATAGTTATGATTTGTTTTTGCTGGGCTGAACATAGGTAATGAATGTTTTTTGTTTTGATTACATGTTTTTTTACGCGAGGAGCTGCAACATTATGCAAGTAACTTTTTTTGATTCTGCGGGACTGGGCAGTCTGGGGAGATATTTTGATGGGCTGGGACACAAATGCAGGGTCAGGCCACAAATTTGCCCCCATTACCAGCAAAATGTTGGTGTTTCTCTGGGAGTGGCTGTCTCCCAAGTGGGTTGACTGTCCGCCAGCCCAGGCTGCACCTCTGGCTGTGCTGCGTTACAGATTTCGCTTCCAGTGAGGAATGGGGACCTTGCCGGGGCTCCCCAGATCTACCGCTGGACTTGGGGATGCTCAACCAACATGGGAGACAGCCACCCAAGGCCAGGGACAGCACCCCTGACCATCCTGGAGCTCTGGGCTGTCCTGCATTATACAATTTCGCTCCATGAAGGGGACCCTACTGGGCCCCCTGCGGCTGCTGCTGCACTTGGGGATGGTGGAATCGCATGGGAGACAGATGCCAAAAGCCGGGGACATCACCTGCAGCCATCCTGGAGTTTTGGCTGGGCTGTGATACAGTTTTTCCTCTGTGGAGGTATGGGCACACTGCCGGGGCTCTGTGGTGGGGAAAAAGCTGTAACACAGGCCAGCCAGAACTCCAAGATGGTCGGAGGTGATGTCCCCAGTCTTGGGCGGCTGTCTCTGTTGTGGGTCGACCTTCTCAAGCACAGCGGCAGTCCCAAGGTGCCCCGGCAGGGTCCCCGACTTTTCCCAGAGGGAGAAGCTGTAACGCATGGCAGCCATAGCTCCAGGATAGTTTGGGGTAATGTCCCTGGCCTTGGGCACCTGTCTCCCATGTGGGTCGACTGTCCCCAAGTCCATCAACAGTTCCGGTGAGCCCCGGCAGGGTCCCCATTCTTCCTCTGGGGGAAAAGCTGTAATGATGGACAGCCAGAACAGCAGGATGGCCGGGGTGATATCCCTGGCCTTGGATGGCTATCTCCCATGTGAGTTGACCGTCCCGCAGCCCAGCAGCTGTTCCAGGAAGCTCCAGCAGGGTCCCACTCCCTCAGGGCTGTCGGGGCTCCTTGGGACAGCCACTGCACTTGGAGATGGTCGCTCCATATGGGAAATAACTGCCCAAGGCCAGGAACATTACCCCCAACTATCCTGGAGCTGTTACAGCTTTTCCCTCCGGGAAAGGTTGGGGGCCCTGCCGGAGTGTCGCTGCGCATGGGGATGGATTATGGTCCCACATGGTAGAGTCGTTCAAGGCCGGGGACATCACCCCCAACCATCCTGGAGCTCTGGCTAGGCAGCATTACAGAATTTCCCTCAGGGAACAGATAGTGACCCTGCCGGGGCTCCTTGGGACTGCCGTAGGAATGGTCAACACTTTTTCTTTTTCACCCAGGTAGGTGCACCCACACATGAGGTACTGTTTTAATTCGGACACCTGTGGGAATGTGGGAATGTGTTGTTGGCGGTATGTTTCAGTAGTTCCAGGTGGGAAAAGTCTGAAAATTGAGGTTTTTTCCCCTTAATTTCAGACTTTGCCAGGCTTTTGAGTAAAAATTCTAGGGCGATTCGCGCAAGTCAGACCTCTGTGGGTTCCCACAGGAGTCTGCTCTCCCAAAACACTTGGGTTACCAGTGGTTTAGCCTTTTCCCTTTGCGCCCAGGTAGGTGCACCCATACATGTGAGGTACCGTTTTCATTGGGACACCTGAGAGAAGGTAGGGCATTTGTTTTCTCTTGGTTTTCATACCATTTTCATACATTTGTTACTGCACTTTGTTACACAACCCTTTCATTTCCCAAATGTGACCTACCTTTAGTTGCTGATTTATGCAATGTATGCTTTTGTAACCTGCACAAGTCACCTACCCTTCAAAAGGTCTGCCTGTGCTCTTTCAGAAATGGTATGCTTGCCATTCCTCACATTTATTTTCCTTACTTACACATGCTAATTACATCTGTTTAGGCCGTCAGCATAAAAACCTTTGTACCATGACTCAGTTTTTGGCTTGTAGTATTGCTTGTTTTGTGAACCAATACGAAAAATGTGTGATTTCCTAACTGGAAGAGTCAGGGGAATGTAGCAGGGCATTGTTTTTCTCAATATTCACAGAAGCCATTACCTTACGGTCCAACCATGTCCAACACATACCTTTTTTTTATCTGTCATTTTTCCAAATTTTCCCTACATATATGTTGCCTGACCTGCTCAAATGACCCTTTCCTAAACTTGGAATTTTGTCTACTTTTCAGAAATATATTCCTTTCTGTCTTCCCAGTCAGCATTCTAGCCTTCTCTTCCATTCCATCGACGCATGGACTATGGGGGGGGGATGTAACGCTCACCTGACTCCCACGGAGGCGCTGGTCTAGTCTGGGTTGCTGTGGCCTCTTCGAGCGTGATGCGCAGAACTCGGAACACCGACTGAACAGGACCCTCAAATCTTGCTTGTCTGGCCCGTAGGAATATCCTTCTGCAGATGAGAAAGGGGATTAACAGTCTGCAGAATAGTGTGCTTGCTCCCCTCTTCCCCCCTTCGTTCTTCTCTAACTTCCTCCGAAATCCCCGGTTGAAGCTCACCTTATGGTTTGAAAGGATGAACTCTCCATCCTGCTTCTGGTGCAGGGGCGCGTGTTTGTCCAGTTACTTCACTGGTTTTCAGAATGGCGCTGGAAAAATCCACTTGACTTTTCCGAGCGGAACGCCGTAAGTATGAAGATTACAAAAGTTCAAGTGTTGAGCCTCCTTTTCTGTTGCCTTCCTAACCTGTGATCTGTCCTTTATTTCAGGTGCAGAATGAAGGCGATGCGTTGAGGGATTGAATTGCCGATGGTAAACTCAGGTAAGTTAGCGATGGGGGCGATCCCTCTTAATGTCTTTATATTCCTCCAGTAATGTCTTTTGTCCTTTCCCCATAGGGGCCGGGGTGCGGTACCTGCCAACGAAGCGGCGCCGACCCGAAATGAGGAATGATCCACCAACAGAAGACCGGTAAGTGTTATGGCGGAAAATTAGGCTTTCCTCATATGTTCCTTCTGCTCACCTTTTGTCTCTTCTTCTCTCCCCTAGGCGCAGAGATGTGGCGACCGGTGCAGACAGTCGCGGTGGAGCCAGAAGAACTCCCGAGGACAGGTGAGTGAAGCGCGGCGCTGCAACGAGCAACACGGTGCTTTTAAATGAAAGTCTTTTCTCGGGAACGCTGGCGTGAAGGTTCCGGATGCAGGTAAGAAGTTTGATAAAATTCTTGGTTTTCACCTTTCTCTTCTCTTCTTTCCTTACAGGTTTTCCAGGATCGAGGCGGGCATGGCTGGAGACCAGATGCAGGAGCAGACACGGTGAGCGTTCAGCTGCTTGCATGCAGAACAACGCGAAGCGTGAGCTACTGTCTGGGCGTGGCTTAAATAGCCCCCAAAGTAGTTCCAGGTAAGTATCCTTCCCTGGCCACGCCCGAGTGGCAAAATAGTCCCAATGAAAAAAATAGTCCCTTTGAGGTCTCAGGGAGGCCTGAATCTTGCAGCATGGTCTGCATCAGGTAGGTGCACAAAACACCTTCCTTTATGAGCCTGGCGCCTATGGCGCCAGGACTGATGTCCAACATGAGCCTGGCGCCAAAGGCGCCAGGACAGAGTCCAAAGAGCCCTTATAAGGGGCCGCTGGGCTTTTACCCGGGGGCATGATGCCTGCTCCCGGGGGTGCTGGGCCTGGCGCTCCGGGGGTAGGCATCATGACAGGGGAGGAGGGTAAAAATCGCCTACCACTCACAAAATGTATGGTAACCTTATAAAAAAGCTTTTTTTTATGTTTCCACTCAACCTGTTCGTGAAAGCCTGGAAAATGGTGAATTCAGCACAGCAAACCACTTGTTTCTAGCTCTCGCAAGGAAATAATCCACAGGCTTCTTTGTACATCATTTTATTGGCATTTTCTGTAAAAACACAAAATGTGCTCCTTTTTGGTTATTTTCTCTCACCCCAATACAGCAAACTAGGATCGCCTACATGTGGGAAGAAAGGGGTCAGAATTTGGCCGAGATATCACATGTAATAAAAAAGTTACAAGGGATTGCACAGCAACATACCAAAACCACCAAAAAAGGGCTTGGCACAGAGGGTGAGGGGGGAACCATTGGCAGTTATGGGGTTAAAAACAAATAACACATGAGTTTAAAGAAATAGACAATTGGGTAATGGAAGTGTTTTTATTAGGACAAGTGTTTACACTCTAAAGCAACAAATAGTACATATACATGTGTAGAGTGGATACATACTATACATTAGACAGTATATTTGGCAATTGCCTTTTTAAAACCAAAGATCGAATTGGTGGAGCCATATGGAGTGAACCTGCTTTACCTGGGGTGATTGGAAGAAAATGAAGCTGAATAGTGAAACATTTGTGGAAAAACAGTTCTCATAACTGCACATGAAAAGCTGCAAGAATTTGGTAACAGGAAAAGTAAACTTTATTATTGTAACTGTTCACAATCTTTTGTCACAATATTTCCTGTAAGGGTTCAATAGATATCATGACTTCACACCTTCAGCAGGGGCACGCTGATACACATTGCCAGGAGGTTTGTCACGCAATTATCGATTTATAAATGATTTGCTTTGTATAATGGTGCTGTACTGTGAACAAGTACGGGTAAACTATAGACAACTAAAGATCTCAAAAGAACATTTCCAAGCTAATAATGTCACTCAAAATATGGATGTATAGGACAGTGAGTTAAAATAACATGAAAAGCAACTCACATTGCCTAAAATTAAAAATGTGATTAGAGTAGAAGGAACTCATAAACACATGACACTTTTCTGAAGCGCACCTGGCACTTTTTCAATCCATTATACTCTTTGCACTTTAGTCAGGCATTTCCAATATTCACGATGTTCCTTGGTGAGGTAATATGGTTCGGCATTGACGTTTTGACACATTTTGCTCTCAGCACTTTTATATGGATGTATAACGGATTTGTATGTTCAAGGCAGTTTTGTCAGTATTCAACATCAGGCAATTGCCAAGCAGAATGGGCGAGCAGGAATGTACAGACAGAATTTGGCCTGTAGATATTCTGCCCCAGTTCCATAAAAGGCATGATGAACTAGACATTAGGCCTTGACCTGAATGGGCTTGGCCATGGGTAGCCAATGAAGATGGTGCACAACTAGGTGTGTAAGTGGCTACTCTGGCTGCAGAGGTTTGCAGGACATGAAGGTGCCATAAGAGGTAGACAGGCTATGCCAGAAATAGGGCGTTGCAGTGGTTCATGGAAGACACAACAAGTGAGGACACCATAGGGGCACGTAACTCAGAAAGGAGTAAACAAAGAACCTTACTAGGATTTTCAGTTTAAGCCCCTTTGACATACTGGACGTATCAGAGTCTGCAGACAGAAAAGCTAATATATTTACCCCTAAAGATGGGCAAAAAGAGGTGGTCCAAAAGACAGTAGAGTAAGGAGTGCCCACCACCAGCACCTCCAATGTTTCCCTGTTCAACTTGAGCCAGCTATTACACATCCATGCACCCACAGCTTCGAGGGAGGCCCTAAATCTGGTCGCTGTCTCGACAAGAGGGCGATCTAAACGGACCAGGATCTGTGTCATCTGTTAAGAATAACATTGGAAGCCGTGAGACCAGATAAGCTTGGTAAGAGCTTGCATGTACATGTTAAACAAAATCTGGAAGATGGAGGAAACCAGAGGGATTCCACATGTCAAGGCAGTGGGCACATAATGAAAAGGGGTGAGGGAAATTGACTGTTCGGTCAGAAACAGGAAAGAAAAACAGGAAAGAACGGCACCAGAAAGGCCGGCCCGGACAAGCAAGACGGCATGGTGCATGGTATCAAAGGCGGCGGATAATTCAAGTAACAAAGCACCAACGCTTCCAGAGTCTCTGCAGCCAAACCACATCATCAATGTTGGAGACCAGCACCCCCATTTGTGCCACGTCCTGGACGAAAACCGGGGTGGGAAGTGTGGGAGAAGATTACTCAAGAAAGGGCAGACGAAGGATTCAAAAAGCTTCCTAACAAGAGTCCAAGATGGCCGCTGTGATCACTCCACCGTGAGGAGCGTGCTCCTCCCCGGAGACCCGAAAAAGGAGCAATAGGCAGCGTTAAAAACAAGACCCCATGGTAGGAAAAGCAAAGGGGACGACCCAAGAACCCAGTGTTCCCCAAATAAACTCCAACCGAAGCGTTTGAAGGCAGAGAGGGGTAGAGTGAGTAGACCCGAGACCGCCAGCAGCGATGCATGCGTGGGGACTGACAGCCGGGCCGGAGAAGATCAGAGAGAGCCCCCGTGGGTGGTGCAGAAGATGCAGGGTGCTTGTTCAGCCACGGCAACATAGGCGAGACTGGGAGTGTGAGCGGACCACCACGGATCCCAGGCGGCCGACCGAGGGAGGCGATGCTGCCAGACCAGTGGGCGCGCACGGCAATCCAGCAGAGCCGGCATGGCCCAGACACCCAGCTACATAAGTAAGGAGGGGGAGCGGGTAGTATTCCCCTGAAATCCTGCGCCCGCCTCAGCCCCATACAGCAAGCCCTGCTCCGTGCGGCGCAGGGCCTCCACGAACCACGCGGCGCAGGGCCCCCATGAGCTGTGATGCGCCCCATTTGGCAGAGGTTAAGCAGGCATAATTAAGGGAGTCATCAGGCCATGATTAAGAAGAGTTAAGCAAACAGACCCTGTAAATAAACAGAAAGTCACCGGCATGTGGAGAAGCATAGTCACAGTCCAGTGGAGCCAGGAATTGATGTAAAACACATAGAAGGGGAAAAACAACGCTAAGCGGAGACATACAGAGCCATAACCTAAGGGCTGCAAAATGGAAGGTGAGGGCACCTGGGGGCACCTGGACTGTGACCTGGGATCCCCCAGGGTTCGGCTGAACAGAAGGGAGACCACAAGGCATAGGAGGACATTACCCCTCAAGGATAAAATACGCAGACACTTCCTGCACCGATCTAACTAACCTTTGTCGACTGAGGTGCGTTCACCCCATATAATAGCAGCTCAAAGCCAAGGCAAAACAGTCCCTCATAGAGGAATTCACCAAAGCATCGCCAATGATGGGAGGGGCCAAGTCGATGGGGCTGCTCGCACAGGAAGCTGGAGCCACTAGCCGCAATGACCAATAAATACTGGATGCCTTAGCCGATCTAAAAAGGTATCTTGGGGGCTCAAAATTGACACAGCCATCTCGGAACTGAAGACTTGCTCGAATATAAAATTGACGCGGTAAGCGTGGACGTGAATCTCTTGCGAAAGGATGTCTGGGCGTTGACAGAATGCACAGGGAGTCTGGAGAAGGAGGTGGGAGCGAACACAAGCTCCTGCGCGACCAACACAAAGGAGATTCACACGCTGTCACAACAGGTGCGCAATCTAGAACACAGAGCTGAAGAAGCAGAAGGGCGCGCAGGGCGCAGAAATAATGTACGCATTATAGGGCTCCCGGAAGGCAAAGAGGGAGCGGACCCTACGGATTACGTTGAAAACATGTTGCTGCAGGAGCTAACAGATGGGGCACTCAGCCAGGGGTTCGGGGTGGAGAGAGCACATCGAGCCTTGATCAGGAAACCACCACCAGGGGCCCACCCACGGCCAATCATCGCAAAAATACTAAATTATAAAGACAGGGAAAATGGAGAATACTCAGAGTACCTGTCAAATTCAGCATGGAGCTGTCACCAGCCCATACCCTGCTCTGTGGGCCACACACAGGTGCCCAAAAACATACACTCGGTGCACAGGGTTGTACCCCACCCATGGGTGCCATAAGGGTATCCCATGGGTCTGTTCACCAAAACCAAAAGAGAGAGCTGCAACGCCAGGAGTCCCACACAAACTCCTGCACGGAAGGCACGACAGAACACATGATAATAGGTAGTAAAGACAAGGATACGGAGGCTCTGTCCCTCCAATGCATTTCCAGCATCACAGTCCCCCCGCCAGGCTGAGGTTAGGGTGCCTAATCTCCCACGAGATAGACACCCTCATCCAGACGGTCAACATTGCTTCTAGAAAGGCCATCTGCATTATTGTGACTCTTCCCTGGTCTATGCTCTATGGTGAAGTCTAACCCTTGCAGGCGAATGGACCACCTGAGCAGTTTCAGGTTCTCACCCTTCATCTGCATAAGCCACTTCAGGGGCTTATGATCTGTTTGGACCTTGAAGGTAGACCTCGTAAGGTAGGGCCTAAAACGCCTAAGGCTCCAAACTATGCTGAAACATTCCTTTTCAACAGTAGCCCACCTAAGTTCTCTACCCTTCAGTTGTCTAGTGATGAATAAGATCGGATGTTATCTCCCTTTGACATCTAACTGGGACAAGACAGCTCCAATTCCGGTGTCGCAGGCGTCAGTTTGAACAATAAAGGGCTTACTGTAATCAGGCGCACACAACACAGGTGCCCTACTCAGTCTTGCTTTCAAGGCATCAAAGGCCCTCTGACAGTCTTCAGTCCAATTAACCTTCCTAGGCTGTTTGGGTGAACTCAGAGCTGTCAGGGGTGCAGCTATGGTTCCATAGTCTGCTATGAAATTGCCATAATACCCAGTGAGACCCAAAAAGGCTCTCGCCTGGGTTTGCGTAGTGGGAGTCTCCCAGTCATGTACATCCTGTACTTTACTGGGGAGAGGTTGGATTTGACCGCCTCCTACCTCGTGACCAAGATACGTGACTTTGCCCTGAGCTATCTGGCACTTGGTGGCCTTGATAATGAGGTTAGCCCTTTTCAAGGCCTGCAACACCTTATCCAGATGTGTCAAATGCTCTTACCAGGTGGAACTGTAGACGACAATGTCGTCTAAGTAAGCCACACAAAAGGCTTCCAGCCCCCTGAGCACATGATTGACCAATCTCTGGAAGGTGGCAGGGGCATTCTTCAACCCAAAAGGCATGACCCTAAACTGGTAGAGTCCCTCAGGTGTTGAGAACGCCGTCTTTTCCTTGGCATGGTCCGTCAGAGCTATTTGCCAATAGCCTGAGGTAAGGTCAAAGGTGCTCACAAATTTGGCAGCACCTATGGTGTCCACAAGCTTATCAGCCCTGGGCAATGGGTGCGCATCGGTTTTGGTGACGGCATTGACTCCTCGGTAGTCCACACAGAACCTCCAATCCTTGGCATCGGCCTGGGAACTTGCCTTGGGGACAAGGACCACTGGACTGGACCAGGGACTGGTTGAGGGTTCAATAACACTCAGATCCTACATCTTGGCGACCTCAGCCTCGATGTGGTCCTTAACTCTATCTGACATACGGTAGCACCTGCTTTTGACAGGCACACTGTCACCAGTGTTAATTTTGTCCCTACACCACGGTGTAAGGCCTGGTGTCAGTGAAAACAGAGAGGCATACTGCCCGAACAAAGCTCTGCAGGCCTTCTGCTGCTCTGTCGTCAGATCTGGAGAGAGATGTACTCCCTCCACTGAGTCATCCTGAGGGTTGCTATGCAGCAAGTCAGGAAGGGGCTCACTCTCATCCTCTTCTTGTTCTGAAGCTAGCAAGAGACATGAGACTTCTGCTCGCCTGTGGAAAGGCTTGAGCCTGTTAATATGAAATACCTGAGGGGCTACCCCCGGGACAACCATGTCAACCAGATAATTGACATCGCCCATCTTGGAGATGATCCTGAAGGGTCCAGTCCACTTGTCTGCCAAAGCTCTAGGCTTGGTAGGCTCCATCACAAGGATTGCCTGTCCCGGAGTCCAATCCACTTGCGAGGCTTTAAGGTTATGCCAGTATTTATTCAGTTCCTGGCTGGCCTTGAGATTTGCTGTGGCTTGACCCATCATCTGTGTCATCCTCCGTCTGAGGCCTAACACATAGTCCCCCACTTGCTTGGCGGGACCTGGAGGAGTGGCTTCCAAACCTTCTCTGATTAAGGCAAGGGGCCCCCTCACGGGATGTCCAAAGAGTAACTCAAAGGGGCTGAAACCAACACCCTCTTGAGGTACCTCCCTGTAAGCAAACAGGGGGCATGGCAGGAGGAGATCCCATTTCCTCCTTAGGGGCTCTTCCAAAGCACCTAGCATGCCCTTGAGAGTTTTATTAAATCTCTCAACCAGACCATTGGTCTGGGGATGGTAAGAGGTGGAGAACTGATAGGTTACCCCACACTCTTTCCACATGGTTTTCATGTAACTAGATATGAAGTTGGATCCTCGGTCAAAGACAACCTCCTTACGGCATCCAACACGGGTGAAAGTGCCCAGGAGAGCCCTGGCAACCACCTTGGCAGTAACAGTCTGAGGGGGGTATAGCCTCAGGGTACCTGTTGGCATGATCAACCAAGACCAGGATGATCCGATGTCCACCTGAAGTGGGAGGGTCAAGGGGACCAACAATGTCAATGCCCACCCTCTCAAACGGTGTGCCAACCACTGGCAATGGCTGCAGTGGGGCAATGACACTGCCTCTAGTCTTGCCAGACAACTGACAAGTTGGGCAGGTCCTGCAGTGGGACTCCACTCCCACTCCCATCCGGGGCCAGTAGAAATGGGCAGAGAGACTCTGCTTAGTCTTCTTGGTACCAAGATGACCAGCTAAGGGCACCTCATCCGCCAACTGCAGCAGGAAGGGCCTGTAAACCTGGGGTACCACCAACCTCTTGAGGGCACCAGGTTCAGGCTTAGTGGGCTCACTAACAAGCAGCTCACCCTTCCAATAGATCTGGAATGTCCTAGGCACTTCTCATTGCGCCTGGGACAGCGCCTGTTTCCTCAGACCCTCCAGAGAGTGGCACTCTCTCTGTCCCTTACAGAAGTCCGCCCAGGAGGGTCCCCATTCAGCTAACAAGCATTGAAGGTCGGGGTGTTCCTCCGGGTTGAGTACCTCTCCTACAGGAAAGTCTTCTGGCTCTTCTCCCACAGGAGTTGAGACAGGGTTTACCACTGGATCCTGCCTGTCCGGAGCATGGATTCCAATAGGTGCTGGGCTCTCTCCACAGAGGTGGCCTTCTTACTCTTCCGTTTCCTTCGTGCCTAGGGTTTCCCCGTCGGCAAGGGTACCGGGCTCGCAGCCGGACCCTGTGTGACCTGCGACTTGGTGACCGCCACAGCAGCCATGGGTAGACCATACGTGATCATCCCCAACTCGACCAAATCGTTTCCTAACAAAATGTTCGCAGGCACGTTGTCCTGAACCAGGACCGGAAGCTTCACTGTCTTGTCTCCAATCGTAAGGTTGACTAAGGCTACAGGCGATAATTTGGGAGGCCCACCATCTATCGTGGTGGTTCTCAGAGGAGCACCTACATAGTCCTCTGGCTTGAGCAGGGTCCTGTCCACCACTGCCACGCTTGCCCCAGTGTCTCTCAAACGAGTAGAAGGCTGACCATTCAGGAGGACACTTCTCAAAAACCTACGAGTGTTCTGTGGAATAGTCGCCAGTACTTCTGCGTACTGGTCCCAGGCCCCAAGGGACACTTAGGAAATCTCTACGGGAGCCCCGAAGGTGATCCCAGTAGAGGAGGGGAGGACAGTGGCCTCCACCTCATGTACAGAGTAGGGGTAGGGGTAGGGGTAGGTCAGACTGACAGCCTGTACTCCAAGTGCCTTACCCTTACACTTGGGGTCACCCATTTGGTGATCCAGAGCCCCACAATCCCAATAAGTGCCAGGAGTGCAGGGTACGGTACTGGAACCACTGGGACCCTGATTTGCAGCAGGCGGACCACTACTCTTACTCCCACCCACAACAGACTTATCCCCACTAGGTTTTTGGATCTTAGGAGAGGAAGGTTTTGGTTTACCCGACTGTGATTGCTTCTGGGACTCCTTAGCTTTCTGAGAGGTCCCCTTTTCTTTGTCCTTGTCCTTCCCACTGGAGTCCTTAGAGGACACCCAATGGGAGACCCAATTGTCAGCAAACCTAGCCAGCTTAAAGGGGTCCAAAATGTTCTGGTCAGCAAAATACTGACGCAGCTCTGGTGAACAGGCTTCCGAAAAAAGCTCATAAAACAACAGGTGGGACAATTCAACAAACGTTTTCACTTTGTAACCATCAATCCACCCTATAATGTTCATGTGCGCAGCACTCACCCAGTCCATCCAAGACACATTCTCTCGTTTCTTAAAATCACTGAACCTCTTAAAGTACTGGGTAGGTGTCTTGCCAAACTTGGCAATCAAAGCAGACTTCATGCACTCATACTCACCCCTTTCTTCCACACTCAGTTTCAGAATACAATCATATCCAGACTGAGGCACTCTGCTTAACAAATACTTAGCCCAATCTCTCTTATCAACATCATGAATTGCACAAGCCATTTCAAACGCTTCAATCCATTGGAGGATATCAGAACCCTGCACGTACACACCAACCAAATATTTCATAAACTTGGTTGCTGGGGACCTGACACTCTCAACTAGTTTAGCTGAAGTCTCCACTCTAGCTTTCTCCATCCGTATTCGCTGACATTCAGTGTCCCGGTTCTTGAGTTCAAGGTCCTTATCTTTGAGTTGAAGATCCCTGTTCTTGAGCTCAACTTGTTGTGCCAACTCCTCTTTCTTAAGCTCAGCATCTATTTCCAACTTGCGGTATTCAAAGGCCAATTTCATCCTTAATAACTGAAGCTCCAAGGAATTGCTGGGGTTTGGAACA